>NC_092710.1:14771215-15123715 GCF_047496885.1 Scyliorhinus torazame | reverse complement strand
CTGACCCTCTGACAGTGCGGCACTCTCTCCGTACTGACCCTCTGACAGTGCAGCGCTCCCTCAGTACTGACCCTCTGACAGTGCGGCGCTCCCTCAGTACTGACGCTCTGACAGTGCAGCACTCCCTCAGTACTGACCCTCTGCCAGTGCGGCACTCCCTCAGTACTGACCCTCTGACAGTGCGGCACTCCCTCAGTACTGACCCTCTGACAGTGCGGCACTCCCTCAGTACTGACCCTCTGACAGTGCAGCGCTCCCTCAGTACTGACCCTCTGACAGTGCAGCACTCCCTCAGTACTGACCCTCTGACAGTGCGGCTCTCCCTCAGTACTGACCCTCTGACAGTGCAGCACTCCCTCAGTACTGACCCTCTGACAGTGCGGCACTCCCTCAGTACTGACCCTCTGACAGTGCGGCACACCCTCAGTACTGACCCACTGACAGTGCAGCACTCCCTCAGTACTGACCCTCTGACAGTGCGGCACTCCCTCAGTACTGACCCTCTGACAGTGCGGCACTCCCTCTGTACTGACCCTCTGACAGTGCGGCGCTCCCTCAGTACTGACCCTCTGACAGTGCGGCACTCCCTCAGTACTGACCCTCTGACAGTGCGGCACTCGCTCAGTACTGACCCTCTGACAGTGCGGCACTCGCTCAGTACTGACCTCTGACAGTGCGGCTCTCCCTCAGTACTGACCCTCTGACAGTGCGGCACTCCCTCAGTACTGACCCTCTGACAGTGCGGCACACCCTCAGTACTGACCCACTGACAGTGCAGCACTCCCTCAGTACTGACCCTCTGACAGTGCGGCACTCCCTCAGTACTGACCCTCTGACAGTGCGGCACTCGCTCAGTACTGACCCTCTGACAGTGCGGCACTCGCTCAGTACTGACCTCTGACAGTGCGGCTCTCCCTCAGTACTGACCCTCTGACAGTGCGGCACTCCCTCAGTACTGACCCTCTGACAGTGCGGCACTCCCTCAGCACTGACCCTCTGTCAGTGCGGCACTCCCTCAGTACTGACCCACTGACAGTGCAGCACTCCCTCAGTACTGACCCTCTGACAGTGCGACACTCCCTCTGTACCGACCCTCTGACAGTGCGGCACTCCCTCAGTACTGACCCTCTGACAGTGCAGCTCTTCCTCATGTAAGGTTTTCGGGCAATTCGGCCCTTTTTGGACTGCCCAAGAATAAAACCCAGAGACTGTAAACTGTACACTTTTCAGCCAAAGGAACGTAACCAAATTTCCCAGCAGGCTTGCTCCGCTGAGCTGAGTAGGGGCATAGGTATTTACAAACCCCCCCCCAGGAGCTACAAGGAAGAAGGAGCCAGACAACTAGATAAGATTAAACACAGAGACAAAGGGGCACGGGAATACGCAGGGGGCCTGCCTGCAAGCAGGACAATGGGATGATCATAGCCCCATGCAGATGTAAATGACTTTGCCTCCACCAGAGCAGAATCCAATCAACACCCCATCAACATAGCAGCGATCTCCAGAGCAGATGGAAGACTTTGAAAATCTTCACAAGGGAGCTCAACCTCGTTATCTCAAAAAACAGACTGGAGGCGGACCTTGGGGAGGTACTCCCATCTTGACAGGTCTGACGGGCTCAAAGGGCGCAGGACCAGCGGGAACTTTAAACCTTATGGATTCAATGCAAAAGGGGCTGGCCGAACACAGGAAAAAGCCACGTAAAACGGATATAAAAGGGGCTGTGTTTCGATTGAGGGTCTCTTGGCTTGACCTCTCCACCTTCGACTTGACCTCCTGCAGCCTGTGACTGTAAGTACCCTGCAGCAGCTTGCGAAACTCCCTCGACCTTGATAGTGGTTGAGGCTTTGGGGAAGGGGACTTGATTTGTGTTTTGTGCCCTTGCTAAAATTGTGTAACAATAAGATTTTACGTTGTGTCCGTTATAGTACTTTCTGAATAGACTTAGTTTGTGTTTGAGTTTAAGATTTTATTATAATTTCTTCTGTTTGATGATTTTGACCTGGGTTTTACAATAAACCTTGATTTGCTGATAATTGGAGTCGTTTCAATTCTTCAATCTCTCACCAGCGATCTCTGACCAAGTCATTGTTAAGATATTCCTCACCTTAATTCCGGGGTCGAGAATCAAGGGTCATCTTGAACGATTCGAACCCGTTGACTCAGGACAGGCTGCTGGTTAGGTAATAAACAGCAGTGTCCTATTCTCTCTCTTGGGAAAGCTACTCCAGCGAAGTAGGAACCGGGTGGGTGTTGCACCACCGGCAAGAGAGAGAATCACCTGGGCATTGGTGGGGGTCTGGATATCTGTGTGATATAAGCCTCAGGCTTCCGGTTAGGGATAAACGGCAGGCTTGATTCAGTGCTCTCTTCAGTGGAAGTGTCCCAGTGCGGCATCCCCTGGCCTCTGAAGTTTCAGTGCCAGCTGGAGAGAGACACACACAGATACTCAAACCCCAGATATCGGCCCAGTAGTGGAGTAAAGCAAGAATGGAACCCGCTACACTCAGTATTCAAGACAATTTCGAGACAGAACCACTCAACGTCATCCCCGTCAGATCTCCAAACATTTTCCACTTTTCAACGTGGTCACCTCTCCTTCCTCTAAAACCCAGGGGGCGTTAGCCGCTTCCACTCAATCGCTCCTCACAGCTCAGTCCCCTTATCCCTGGAACCAGTGCGGGGAAAGCTTCACCTATCCCTAACCCTCTATGGCAACGATCTCCCCGCTGCGATCGGGAGGCCAGAACTGTTGATGGATGGGACTCACTCCGATCTGTTGCGGGAGAGGAAACGGCCAATCGGCCGCCCCACCCCGGCGAGCGAGGTGACAGGACCCCAACCTCGGTCACAGTTGAAAGGATGTGACTGCCCCATCAAGCCCCACAGATAATACCCCGCCTTAAATTTCCTTGTGAGCTCGGCGATGGGACTCCATCTTGGCTCCCTTGCTTTAGCCCATTTCGGATTTAACCCCATTGCTTCGACCCTTTCCGAGAGGGACATTAGTGACAATCGCCGTGGATTTCCTGGTCACGATTACAGAGCGGTTAGTGATTAGCACTGCTGCCTCACAGCTCCAGGGTCCCTTAGTGTCCAAAGATGTGCAGGTTAGGTGGATTGGCCGTGTTAAATTGTCCCTTAGTGTCCAAAGATGTACAGGTTGGGTGGATTGGCCGTGTTAAATTGTCCCTTAGTGTCCAAAGATGTACAGGTTGGGTGGATTGGCCGTGTTAAATTGCCCCTTAGTGTCCAAAGATGTACAGGTTGGGTGGATTGACCGTGTTAAATTGTCCCTTAGTGTCCAAAGATGTACAGGTTAGGTGGATTGGCCCTGTTAAATTGTCCCTTAGTGTCCAAAGATGTACAGGTTGGGTGAAATGGCCGTGTTAAATTGTCCCTTAGTGGCCAAAGATGTGCAGGTTGGGTGGATTGGCCGTGCTAAATTGTCCCTTAGTGTCCAAAGATGTACAGGTTGTGTGAAATGGCCGTGTTAAATGGTCCCTTAGTGTCCAAAGATGTGCAGGTTGGGTGGATTGGCCATGTTAAATTGTCCCTTAGTGTCCAAAGATGTACAGGTTGGGTGGATTGGCCGTGTTAAATTGTCCCTTAGTGACCAAAGATGTGCAGGTTGGGTGGATTGGCCGTGTTAAATTGTCCCTTAGTGTCCAAAGATGTACAGGTTGGGTGGATTGGCCGTGTTAAATTGTCCCTTAGTGTCCAAAGATGTGCAGGTTAGGTGGATTGGCTGTGTTAAATTGTCCCTTAGTGTCCAAAGATGTGCAGGTTGGGTGGATTGGCCGTGTTAAATTGTCCCTTAGTGTCCAAAGATGAGCAGGTTAGGTGGATTGGCCGTGTTAAATTGTCCCTTAGTGTCCAAAGATGAGCAGGCTGGGTGGATTGGCCGTGTTAAATTGTCCCTTAGTGTCCAAAGATGTGCAGGTTGGGTGGATTGGCCGTGTTAAATTGTCCCTTAGTGTCCAAAGATGAGCAGGTAGGGTGGATTGGCCGTGTTAAATTGTCCCTTAGTGTCCAAAGATGAGCAGGTTGGGTGGATTGGCCGTGTTAAATTGTCCCTTAGTGTCCAAAGATGAGCAGGTTGGTTGGATTGGCCGTGTTAAATTGTCCCTTAGTGTCCAAAGATGAGCAGGTTAGGTGGATTGGCCGTGTTAAATTGTCCCTTAGTGTCCAAAGATGTACAGGTTGGGTGGATTGACCGTGTTAAATTGTCCCTTAGTGTCCAAAGATGTACAGGTTAGGTGGATTGGCCCTGTTAAATTGTCCCTTAGTGTCCAAAGATGTACAGGTTGGGTGGATTGGCCGTGTTAAATTGTCCCTTAGTGTCCAAAGATGTACAGGTTAGGTGGATTGGCCCTGTTAAATTGTCCCTTAGTGTCCAAAGATGTGCAGGTTGGGTGGATTGGCCGTGTTAAATTGTCCCTTAGTGTCCAAAGATGTACAGGTTGGGTGGATTGACCGTGTTAAATTGTCCCTTAGTGTCCAAAGATGTACAGGTTAGGTGGATTGGCCCTGTTAAATTGTCCCTTAGTGTCCAAAGATGTACAGGTTGGGTGGATTGGCCGTGTTAAATTGTCCCTTAGTGTCCAAAGATGTACAGGTTGGGTGGATTGGTCGTGTTAAATTGTCCCTTAGTGTCCAAAGATGTACAGGTTAGGTGGATTGACCCTGTTAAATTGTCCCTTAGTGTCCAAAGATGTGCAGGTTGGGTGGATTGGCCATTTTAAATTATCCCTTAGTGTCCAAAGATGTGCAGGTTAGGTGCATTGGCCATGTTAAATTGTCCCTTAGTGTCCAAAGATGTGCAGGTTGGGTGGATTGGCCGTGTTAAATTGTCCCTTAGTGTCCAAAGATGTACAGGTTGGGTGGATTGGCCGTGTTAAATTGTCCCTTAGTGTCCAAAGATGTACAGGTTAGGTGGATTGGCCGTGTTTAATTGTCCCTTAGTGTCCAAAGATGTGCAGGTTGGGTGGATTGGCCGTGTTAAATTGTCCCTTAGTGTCCAAAGATGTGCAGGTTGGGTGGATTGGCCGTTTTAAATTGTCCCTTAGTGTCCAAAGATGTGCAGGTTAGGTGCATTGGCCATGTTAAATTGCCCCTTAGTGTCCAAAGATGTGCAGGTTGGGTGGATTGGCCGTGTTAAATTGTCCCTTAGTGTCCAAAGATGTACAGGTTGGGTGGATTGGCCGTGTTAAATTGTCCCTTAGTGTCCAAAGATGTACAGGTTAGGTGGATTGACCGTGTTAAATTGTCCCTTAGTGTCCAAAGATGTGCAGGTTAGGTGGATTGGCCGTGTTAAATTGTCCCTTAGTGTCCAAAGATGTGCAGGTTAGGTGGACTGGCCGTGTTAAATTGTCCCTTAGTGTCCAAAGATGTGCAGGTTAGGTGGACTGGCCGTGTTAAATTGTCCCTTAGTGTCCAAAGATGTACAGGTTAGGTGGATTGGCCATGTTAAATTGTCCCTTAGTGTCCAAAGATGTGCAGGTTAGGTGGATTGGCCGTGTTAAATTGTCCCTTAGTGTCCAAAGATGTACAGGTTGGGTGGATTGGCCATGTTAAATTGTCCCTTAGTGTCCAAAGATGTACAGGTTGGGTGAATTGGCCGTGTTAAATTGTCCCTTAGTGTCCAAAGATGTACAGGTTGGGTGGATTGGCCGTGTTAAATTGTCCCTTAGTGTCCAAAGATGTACAGGTTGGGTGGATTGGCCGTGTTAAATTGTCCCTTAGTGCCCAAAGATGTACAGGTTGGGTGGATTGGCCGTGTTAAATTGTCCCTTAGTGTCCAAAGATGTACAGGTTGGGTGGATTGGCCGTGTTAAATTGTCCCTTAGTGTCCAAAGATGTACAGGTTAGGTGGATTGGCCGTGTTAAATTGTCCCTTAGTGTCCAAAGATGTACAGGTTAGGTGGATTGGCCGTGTTAAATTGTCCCTTAGTGTCCAAAGATGTGCAGGTTGGGTGGATTGGCCGTGTTAAATTGTCCCTTAGTGTCCAAAGATGTACAGGTTAGGTGGATTGGCCGTGTTAAATTGTCCCTTAGTGTCCAAAGATGTGCAGGATAGGTGGATTGGCCGTGTTAAATTGTCCCTTAGTGTCCAAAGATGTGCAGGTTAGGTGGATTGGCCGTGTTAAATTGTCCCTTAGTGTCCAAAGATGTGCAGGTTAGGTGCATTGGCCGTGTTAAATTGTCCCTTAGTGTCCAAAGATGTGCAGGTTGGGTGGATTGGCCGTGTTAAATTGTCCCTTCGTGTCCAAAGATGTGCAGGTTGGGTGGATTGGCCGTGTTAAATTGTCCCTTAGTGTCCAAAGATGTGCAGGTTGGGTGGATTGGCCGTGTTAAATTGTCCCTTAGTGTCCAAAGATGTGCAGGTTGGGTGGATTGGCCATGTTAAATTGCCCCTTAGTGTCCAAAGATGTACAGGTTGGGTGGATTGGCCGTGTTAAATTGTCCCTTAGTGTCCAAAGATGTGCAGGTTGGGTGGATTGGCCGTGTTAAATTGCCCCTTAGTGTCCAAAGATGTACAGGTTGGGTGGATTGGCCGTGTTAAATTGTCCCTTAGTGTCCAAAGATGTGCAGGTTGGGTGGATTGGCCGTGTTAAATTGCCCCTTTGTGTCCAAAGATGTGCAGGTTGGGTGGATTGGCCGTGTTAAATTGTCCCTTAGTGTCCAAAGATGTGCAGGTTGGGTGGATTGGCCGTGTTAAATTGTCCCTTAGTGTCCAAAGATGTGCAGGTTGGGTGGATTGGCCGTGTTAAATTGTCCCTTAGTGTCCAAAGATGTGCAGGTTGGGTGGATTGGCCGTGTTAAATTGTCCCTTAGTGTCCAAAGATGAGCAGGTTAGGTGGATTGGCCGTGTTAAATTGTCCCTTAGTGTCCAAAGATGTACAGGTTGGGTGGATTGACCGTGTTAAATTGTCCCTTAGTGTCCAAAGATGTACAGGTTAGGTGGATTGGCCCTGTTAAATTGTCCCTTAGTGTCCAAAGATGTACAGGTTGGGTGGATTGGCCGTGTTAAATTGTCCCTTAGTGTCCAAAGATGTACAGGTTAGGTGGATTGGCCCTGTTAAATTGTCCCTTAGTGTCCAAAGATGTGCAGGTTGGGTGGATTGGCCGTGTTAAATTGTCCCTTAGTGTCCAAAGATGTACAGGTTGGGTGGATTGACCGTGTTAAATTGTCCCTTAGTGTCCAAAGATGTACAGGTTAGGTGGATTGGCCCTGTTAAATTGTCCCTTAGTGTCCAAAGATGTACAGGTTGGGTGGATTGGCCGTGTTAAATTGTCCCTTAGTGTCCAAAGATGTACAGGTTGGGTGGATTGGTCGTGTTAAATTGTCCCTTAGTGTCCAAAGATGTACAGGTTAGGTGGATTGACCCTGTTAAATTGTCCCTTAGTGTCCAAAGATGTGCAGGTTGGGTGGATTGGCCATTTTAAATTGTCCCTTAGTGTCCAAAGATGTGCAGGTTAGGTGCATTGGCCATGGTAAATTGTCCCTTAGTGTCCAAAGATGTGCAGGTTGGGTGGATTGGCCGTGTTAAATTGTCCCTTAGTGTCCAAAGATGTACAGGTTGGGTGGATTGGCCGTGTTAAATTGTCCCTTAGTGTCCAAAGATGTACAGGTTAGGTGGATTGGCCGTGTTTAATTGTCCCTTAGTGTCCAAAGATGTGCAGGTTGGGTGGATTGGCCGTGTTAAATTGTCCCTTAGTGTCCAAAGATGTGCAGGTTGGGTGGATTGGCCGTTTTTAATTGTCCCTTAGTGTCCAAAGATGTGCAGGTTAGGTGCATTGGCCATGTTAAATTGCCCCTTAGTGTCCAAAGATGTGCAGGTTGGGTGGATTGGCCGTGTTAAATTGTCCCTTAGTGTCCAAAGATGTACAGGTTGGGTGGATTGGCCGTGTTAAATTGTCCCTTAGTGTCCAAAGATGTACAGGTTAGCTGGATTGACCGTGTTAAATTGTCCCTTAGTGTCCAAAGATGTGCAGGTTAGGTGGATTGGCCGTGTTAAATTGTCCCTTAGTGTCCAAAGATGTGCAGGTTAGGTGGACTGGCCGTGTTAAATTGTCCCTTAGTGTCCAAAGATGTGCAGGTTAGGTGGACTGGCCGTGTTAAATTGTCCCTTAGTGTCCAAAGATGTACAGGTTAGGTGGATTGGCCATGTTAAATTGTCCCTTAGTGTCCAAAGATGTGCAGGTTAGGTGGATTGGCCGTGTTAAATTGTCCCTTAGTGTCCAAAGATGTACAGGTTGGGTGGATTGGCCATGTTAAATTGTCCCTTAGTGTCCAAAGATGTACAGGTTGGGTGAATTGGCCGTGTTAAATTGTCCCTTAGTGTCCAAAGATGTACAGGTTCGGTGGATTGGCCGTGTTAAATTGTCCCTTAGTGTCCAAAGATGTACAGGTTGGGTGGATTGGCCGTGTTAAATTGTCCCTTAGTGCCCAAAGATGTACAGGTTGGGTGGATTGGCCGTGTTAAATTGTCCCTTAGTGTCCAAAGATGTACAGGTTGGGTGGATTGGCCGTGTTAAATTGTCCCTTAGTGTCCAAAGATGTACAGGTTAGGTGGATTGGCCGTGTTAAATTGTCCCTTAGTGTCCAAAGATGTACAGGTTAGGTGGATTGGCCGTGTTAAATTGTCCCTTAGTGTCCAAAGATGTGCAGGTTGGGTGGATTGGCCGTGTTAAATTGTCCCTTAGTGTCCAAAGATGTACAGGTTAGGTGGATTGGCCGTGTTAAATTGTCCCTTAGTGTCCAAAGATGTGCAGGTTAGGTGGATTGGCCGTGTTAAATTGTCCCTTAGTGTCCAAAGATGTGCAGGTTAGGTGGATTGGCCGTGTTAAATTGTCCCTTAGTGTCCAA
Organism: Scyliorhinus torazame; assembly: GCF_047496885.1. Taxonomy (NCBI): domain Eukaryota; kingdom Metazoa; phylum Chordata; class Chondrichthyes; order Carcharhiniformes; family Scyliorhinidae; genus Scyliorhinus; species Scyliorhinus torazame. The sequence continues at coordinate 15,114,843 of NC_092710.1, read as the reverse complement.
AGATGTGCAGGTTAGGTGCATTGGCCGTGTTAAATTGTCCCTTAGTGTCCAAAGATGTACAGGTTGGGTGGATTGGCCGTGTTAAATTGTCCCTTAGTGTCCAAAGATGTGCAGGTTGGGTGGATTGGCCGTGTTAAATTGTCCCTTAGTGTCCAAAGATGTGCAGGTTGGGTGGATTGGCCGTGTTAAATTGTCCCTTAGTGTCCAAAGATGTGCAGGTTAGGTGGATTGGCCGTGTTAAATTGTCCCTTAGTGTCCAAAGATGTACAGGTTGGGTGGATTGGCCGTGTTAAATTGTCCCTTAGTGTCCAAAGATGTACAGGTTGGGTGGATTGGCCGTGTTAAATTGTCCCTTAGTGTCCAAAGATGTACAGGTTAGGTGGATTGGCCGGGTTAAATTGTCCCTTAGTGTCCAAAGATGTACAGGTTAGGTGGATTGGCCGTGTTAAATTGTCCCTTTGTGTCCAAAGATGTGCAGGTTAGGTGGATTGGCCATGTTAAATTGTCCCTTAGTGTCCAAAGATGTGCAGGTTGGGTGGATTGGCCGTGTTAAATTGTCCCTTAGTGTCCAAAGATGTGCAGGTTGGGTGGATTGGCCGTGCTAAATTGTCCCTTAGTGTCCAAAGATGTGCAGGTTAGGTGGATTGGCCATGTTAAATTGTCCCTTAGTGTCCAAAGATGTGCAGGTTGGGTGGATTGGCCGTGTTAAATTGTCCCTTAGTGTCCAAAGATGTGCAGGTTGGGTGGATTGGCCGTGTTAAATTGTCCCTTCGTGTCCAAAGATGTGCAGGTTGGGTGGATTGGCCGTGTTAAATTGTCCCTTAGTGTCCAAAGATGTGCAGGTTGGGTGGATTGGCCGTGTTAAATTGTCCCTTAGTGTCCAAAGATGTGCAGGTTGGGTGGATTGGCCATGTTAAATTGCCCCTTAGTGTCCAAAGATGTACAGGTTGGGTGGATTGGCCGTGTTAAATTGTCCCTTAGTGTCCAAAGATGTGCAGGTTGGGTGGATTGGCCGTGTTAAATTGCCCCTTAGTGTCCAAAGATGTACAGGTTGGGTGGATTGGCCGTGTTAAATTGTCCCTTAGTGTCCAAAGATGTGCAGGTTGGGTGGATTGGCCGTGTTAAATTGCCCCTTTGTGTCCAAAGATGTGCAGGTTGGGTGGATTGGCCGTGTTAAATTGTCCCTTAGTGTCCAAAGATGTGCAGGTTGGGTGGATTGGCCGTGTTAAATTGTCCCTTAGTGTCCAAAGATGTGCAGGTTGGGTGGATTGGCCGTGTTAAATTGTCCCTTAGTGTCCAAAGATGTGCAGGTTGGGTGGATTGACCATGTTAAATTGTCCCTTAGTGTCCAAAGATGTGCAGGTTGGGTGGATTGGCCATGTTAAATTGTCCCTTAGTGTCCAAAGATGTGCAGGTTGGGTGGATTGGCCGTGTTAAATTGCCCCACAGTGTCCAAAGATGTACAGGTAAGGTGGATTGGCCGTGTTAAATTGTCCCTTAGTGTCCAAAGATGTGCAGGTTGGGTGGATTGGCCATGTTAAATTGTCCCTTAGTGTCCAAAGATGTGCAGGTTGGGTGGATTGGCCGTGTTAAATTGCCCCTTAGTGTCCAAAGATGTACAGGTTAGGTGGATTGGCCGTGTTAAATTGTCCCTTAGTGTCCAAAGATGTGCAGGTTAGGTGGATTGGCCATGTTAAATTGTCGCTTAGTGTTCAAAGATGTACAGGTTGGGTGGATTGGCCGTGTTAAATTGTCCCTTAGTGTCCAAAGATGTACAGGTTGGGTGGATTGGCCATGTTAAATTGTCCCTTAGTGTCCAAAGATGTACAGGTTGGGTGGATTGGCCGTGTTAAATTGTCCCTTAGTGTCCAAAGATGTGCAGGTTAGGTGGATTGGCCGTGTTAAATTGTCCCTTAGTGTCCAAAGATGCACAGGTTGGGTGGATTGGCCGTGTTAAATTGTCCCTTAGTGTCCAAAGATGTGCAGGTTGGGTGGATTGGCCGGGTTAAATTGTCCCTTAGTGTCCAAAGATGCACAGGTTGGGTGGATTGGCCGTGTTAAATTGTCCCTTAGTGTCCAAAGATGTGCAGGTTGGGTGGATTGGCCGGGTTAAATTGTCCCTTAGTGTCCAAAGATGCACAGGTTAGGTGGATTGGCCGTGTGAAATTGTCCCTCAGTGTCCAAAGATGTGCCGGTTGGGTGGATTGGCCGTGTTAAATTGTCCCTCAGTGTCCAAAGATGTGCAGGTTAGGTGGATTGGCCGTGTTAAATTGTCCCTCAGTGTGCAAAGATGTGCAGGTTAGGTGGATTGGCCGTGTTAAATTGTCCCTTAGTGTCCAAAGATGTGCAGGTTGGGTGGATTGGCCGTGTTAAATTGCCCCTGAGAGACGTGGGCGTGTATTCTCCGCTCTCCGGCGACGGGCGGATCCTCTGCACCGTCAGAGTCTAGGCCGGCCGCGGCGGGTTGGCCCCACAACAACCTCCGTCGAAGGGCCCCCGTCGGCCAGTGCGAGTTGGCGCGTGCCCAGCGTGTGGTGGCGCGATCCCAGCGCATGCGCAGGGGGGGGGGGGGTTCTCCTCGGCTCCGGCCATGGTGGATCGGTACAGCGGCCGGCGCGGGGGGAGTGCCCCCACGGCACAGGCCCGCCCGCCGATCGTTGGCCCCCGATCGCGGACCAGGCCACTGGGGGGGCTCCCCCCCGGGGCCTGATGGAGGACGAGGAGTCGCCCAGTCGTTCTGGGGGGATTTGAACCCATGTCCCTGGAGATTCGGCCGTGGCTCCTGGGTTTCTGAGACAAGCGCTATAACGACCGCCGCGAATCGGGTAAATTCTGTATTGATACTGGGGCAGTGACTGTGTCCCAGGAGGGCACAGGCAGGGCAGCACAATAACAACAGGATACTCACCATTGACTTGTTAGCTGTTCTCCGCACGGCGAGCGCCATCAGTCCGGCCACAGTGGCCTGCAGCAGAGAGGAGACATTGTCTCAAACATCCGGAAAGCAATAGCAGAAACTGACAGCACTGGAAAAATCTCAGCTTCCCACCTTGGGTTCAGCACCCACACCATCACCGAGCCCGCCAACACCCTCCACCGGAACAGTGCCAGACTTCACCCCGAGTCCCACCTCATCATCTCTGTGACCTCCTCCAGCCCCTACAACACTCCCTATCTATGTAACCTCCTCCAGTCCCGACAACCCTCCCTATCTCTGTAACCTCCTCCAGTCCCTCCGACCCTCCCTATCTCTGTAACCTCCTCCAGCCCCGACAACCCTCCCTATCTATGTAACCTCCTCCAGTTCCGACAACCCTCCCTATTTCCGGAACCTCCTCCAATCCCTCCGACCCTCCCTATCTCTGTAACCTCCTCCAACCCCGACAACCCTCCCTATCTCTGTAACCTCCTCCAGTCCCGACAACCCTCCCTATCTCTGTAACCTCCTCCAGTCCCTACAACCCTCCCTATCCCTGTAACCTCTTCCAACCCCTACAACACTCCCTATCTCTGTAAACTCCTCCATCCCCGACAACCCTCACTATCTCTGTAACCTCCTCCAGTCCCGACAACCCTCCCTATCTCTGTAACCTCCTCCAGTCCCGACAACCCTCCCTATCTCTGTAACCTCTTCCAGTCCAGACAACCCTCCCTATCTTTGTAACCTCCTCCAGTCCCTACATCCCTCCCTATCTCTGTAACCTCCTCCAGCCCCTACAACCCTCCCTATCTCTGTAACCTCCTCCAGTCCCTACAACCCTCCCTATCTCCGGAACCTCCTCCAGTCCCGCCGACCCTCCCTATCTCTGTAACCTCCTCCAGTCCCTACATCCCTCCCTATCTCTGTAACCTCCTCCAGCCCCTACAACCCTCCCTATCTCTGTAACCTCCTCCAGTCCCGACAACTCTCCCTATCTCTGTAACCTTCTCCAGTCCCTACACCCCTCCCTATCTCTCTAACCTCCTCCAGCCCCAAGAACCCTCCCTATCTCTGTAACCTCCTCCAGTCCCTACAACCCTCCCTATCCCTGTAACCTCCTACAACCCTCCCTATCTCTGTAACCATCTCCAGTACCTACAACCCTCCCTATCTCCGGAACCTCCTCCAGTCCCTCCGACCCTCCCAACTCTGTAACCTCCTCCAGCCCCGATAACCCTCCCTATCTCTGTAACCTCCTCCAGTCCCGACAACCCTCCCTATCTCTGTAACCTTCTCCAGTCCCTACACCCCTCCCTATCTCTGTAACCTCCTCCAGCCCCTACAACCCCCTATCTCTGTAACCTCCTCCAGTCCCGTCAACCATCCCTATCTCTGTAAACTCCTCCAGTCCCGACAACCCTCCCTATCTCTGTAACCTCCAGCCCCTACAACCCTCCCTATCTCTGTAACCTCTTCCAGTCCCGACAACCCTCCCTATCTCTGTAACCTCCTCCAGCCCCTAAATCCCTCCCTATCTCTGTAACCTCCTCCAGCCCCTACAACCCTCCCTATCTCTGTAACCTCCTCCAGCCCCTACAACTCTCCCTATCTCTGTAATCTCCTCCAGCCCCTACAACCCTCCCTATCTCTGTAACCTCCTCCAGCCCCTACAACCCTCCCTATCTCTGTAAACTCCTCGAGCCCCTGCAACCCTCCCTATCTCTGTAACCTCCTCCAGTCCCGACAACACTCCCTATCTCTGTAACCTCCTCCAGCCCCTACAACCCTCCCTATCTCTGTAACTTCCTCCAGCCCCGACAACCCTTCCTATCTCAGTAACCTCCTCCATCCCCTACAACCCTCCCTATCTCTGTAACCTCCCTCAGCCCCTACAACCCTCCCTATCTCTGTAACCTCCTCCAGCTCTACAACCCTCCCTATCTCTGTACCCTCCTCCAGCCCTGCAACCCTCCCTATCTCTGTAACCTCCTCCAGCCCCTACAACCCTCCCTATCTCTGTAACCTCCTCCAGCCCCTACAACCCTCCCTATCTCTGTAACCTCCCTCAGCCCCTACAACCCTCCCTATCTCTGTAACCTCCTCCAGCCCCTACAACCCTCTCTATCTCTGTAACCTCCTCCAGCCCCTACAACCCTCCCTATCTCTGTATCCTCCTACAACCCTCCCTATCTCTGTAACCTCCTCCAGCCCCTACAACCCTCCCTGCTTCTGTAACCTCCTCCAGTCCCTACAGCCCTCACTATCTCTGTAACCTCCTCCAGCCCCTACTACCCTCCCTATCTTGCTGACCGCCTCCGCTCTGACTCTCAGCTCCCGCTCTTTTTAATTCCTTTTTGTTTGCAGATGAGGGGGTCACAGAGTATGAGCGTGTGTCACTTCCTGCGAGCTTTAGGAAGGCCACGTTGCGAGCGGAACCGATTCTCCTAAATTGGCTGTTGATGTGTCTATCAAGCGCACTCAGAATTCTTCAGAAAGTGCTGCCCAATTGAGGAATCACAGCATACGGTCAGTGTTTTGTTTGACGGACGTGGGGAGGGGGCTGCTTAAGTACAGCTTGCACTCGGCCGTCACAAACAGGCGAATGAACGTACGGCGTGGTTCGATTGTCTGATTGGTGCGACATTCAGTCTAACTACCTGCCGCTGTACCCGCCAACGATTTGCTTCCGCAATTGACCGGTCGGTCAGAAGCTGCCAACCAATCAGCAGCTATTTTCTCCTGAGGTGCAAATTGTTGTGTGTCTGAAATTTGGTCTTCTTGTGTGTGTCCTGACGGGCGGCGCGCGCAGGATTGTCCAGCCAGTGCTGCCCCCTTTGCCTCTCTTTACGGCACGTCGCGCCTCCGGCTCGGCCGAGCGCCTTCCCGTTCTACCGCAGCACGCAAAACGGCCCTTACCAGAACGCCAGTCCACCAGGGCGTCCCCAACAGGATGGGGAAACTTAGGTTCCACTTGGAGATGAATATAATGATCAGTCCAAACGAGGCGCTGCAGATTCCCGAAACCGCTTGTCCGAACTAGTGGGAAGAAGAGAGAACCGTCACTCGACATCCAACCTCGCCCTGTAACATTGGCCCCTCCTCCATACCCCCCCCCCCGCCCCCCTCCACCCCACCCCTCCGCCACCAACCCACTCAGCTCCCGAAGCCCCTCGACCGTGCATCCACCGCGAGACGTGATTCCGCGGCAAAGGGGGGGGGGGGGCAGCACTGGCTGGCCAATCCTGAGCGGGCCGCAAGCCGTTTGGGATCGAAGGTCGGGCTTGCGACTTGACCCCCTCTCCCCCCCCCCCCCCCCCACCCTCGTTCTAGATTCCCCCAGAAGAGGGTAACATCCTCTCCGCACCCAGACTATTTAATCTCTCTTGATAGGACAACCCTCTCGTCACAGGAATTAACATAGAACATACAGTGCAGACGGAGGCCATTCGGCCCATCGAGTCTGCACCGACCCACATAAGCCCTCACTTCCACCCTAACTTTGAGTTGCCTCCAGTGTTACCAAATCCCTTTGTGAAGATAAGGGGAGCAAACCTGTACGCAGTACCCCAGGTGAGACCTCACCAACCCCCTGGACAATTGCAACAAGAACCTCCAGCGGGCAAAATGCGTTTTGCCCTCTTAACTACTTGCTGGGCCTGCCTGCTAGCTTTTTGTGATCCATGCACTCGAACACCTAGATCCCTCTGCACTTCACTCACCCGCAGTCTCTCTCCATTTAGATAATAATCTACCTTTCCATTGCTCCTCACCAACGTCTTGCAGAACCGAGGTACAACCTTCCTATGTTTTGTCACGTGAGAATACCCTTTAAGAAATGGGTGTTTAAGAAATGTACCTTTAAGAAATGGAGCTGCTCATGTTACTGGAGTGATGTCAGAGTGTGGGTGGAGCTGAGCTCCGCTTCTGTTTTTTTAGTTTCAGTTTGAGAAAAGCTCGGGTGTGCCTGTGTTTCCTTTCAGTGAGCTGCATCCGAAGGTGATCTCTGCCATCCAAAGACTATCTATGGATAATTGAAGGGCAGCACGGTAGCGTTGTGGATAGCACAATTGCTTCACAGCTCCAGGGTCCCAGGTTCGATTCTGGCTTGGGTCACTGTCTGTGCGGAGTCTGCACATCCTCCCCGTGTCTGCGTGGGTTTCCCCCGGGTGCTCCGGTTTCCTCCCACAGTCCAAAGATGTGCAGGTTAGGTGGATTGACCATGCTAAATTGCCCTTAGTGTTGGGTGGGGTTACTGGGTTACGGGGAAAGGGTGGAGGTGTTGACCTTGGGTGGGGTGCTCTTTCCGAGAGCCGGTGCAGACTCGATGGGCCGAATGGCCTCCTTCTGCACTGTAAATTCTATGAAATCTGGTGAACTCAGAATTGTAAAAAAGGTCTCAGTATTAAATGTTCCTGTCTGAAGGTTTGTTAAGTCTTTTGGATGTTACAAGGACAGCATACGGTTACTTAGTGTTGTATTCTTTGTGGGGGGCGGGGGGGAATTTGATTTACTGGTTGCTAAGATAGTCACTGTTGGTTTTAAAAAGATTAACTTGAGTTCATAGGATAAACATTGTTTTGTTTAAAAAAATACTTTTCCATTTCTGCTGTCCCACACCTGGAGAGTGGGCCGTGCGCTCCCCATACCGCAATCTAGTAAAAGTTGTGGGTCAGGGGAACTCCATGATACACATTGGGGTTCCCTAAACCCTGGGCCCATAAGAGTTTATACTCAATTCCGCCCGCAATCTGCCAGCTTCACCAACCGCCAACTGTACCTGGGCACCAGACTTCTTTGGTTCATTCCCTAGGACGCCCAGATTCCTCTAACCGGCCCCCCACCCCCATGACCCTGGTTGTGTGCGGTTTGGGCAGGGTCACTCAGGAAGGCCTCGATGAACATTCACACCCGTGTACGGGCATCAGGCGGGCGTGGTTTGCATCGTCCTGCCCCACACGGTCGCCACGGGCCTGCGCGAGCCAGCTGCCCTATTATTAATAATTTTCCAATAAAAGCCCCATTGTGCTTTTGAGCGCCTCGATTGAATGCTCCCTTAACCTCCCCTGCACCAAGGAGAACGATGGACGTTTCTCCCCCGTGCCTCCACCTTCAAGGAACCCCCTCATTCCCTCGCCACTCCTGCTCGATCTCCTCCGCACCCCCCTCCAAGACTCTGACCCCGTTCCCAAAGTACGGAGCCCCGGATTTGAACTGCTCCCCCAACTGGCGCACCACGAAAATCCCTTCCCCAGAAATGACTTGGCTCTTGGTCATGGACCTCAGACACTTACTCCGAGGTTCCTCAGCTTCCTACGTTCATCGTCGAGCTCTTCCTCCTCCAGTTCCGGATCCAGCCCCGGTGCCATGTAGGTTCCCGGAGGCAGCTGGGCGCTGGGGAAGTAATCCGGCAGTCCGGGAATCTGGGAGAGAGGCTCGGTCACCGGGATGCGGCTGGCTTCCTCGTGTTTCGTCATGGCCGCAGTCATAGCGATCAGCTGGAAAGAAAATAAATCAGATTGTTCCTTAGTACCTCTAGGACGCAGCGCTGCGGGGGAGTCAGTACGGAGGGAGTGCCACACTGTCAGATGGTCAGTACTGAGGGAGTGCTGCACTGTCAGAGGGTCAGTACTGAGGGAGTGCCGCACTGTCAGAGCGTCAGTACTGAGGGAGTGCTGCACTGTCAGAGGGTCAGTACTGAGGGAGTGCTGCACTGTCAGAGGGTCAGTACTGAGGGAGTGCTGCACTGTCAGAGGGTCAGTACTGAGGGAGTGCTGCACTGTCAGAGGGTCAGTACTGAGGGAGTGCTGCACTGTCAGAGGGTCAGTACTGAGGGAGTGCTGCACAGTCAGAGGGTCTGTACTGAGGGAGAGCTGCACTGTCAGAGGGTCTGTACTGAGGGAGTGCTGCACTGTCAGAGGGTCAGTACTGAGGGAGTGCCACTCTGTCAGAGGGTCAGTACTGAGGGAGAGCTGCACTGTCAGAGGGTCAGTACTGAGTGAGTGCTGCACTGGCAGAAGGTCAGTACTGGGGGAGTGCTGCACTGTGTCAGAGGGACAGTACTGAGGGAGTGCTGCATTGTCAGAGGGTCAGTACTGAGGGAGTGCTGCACTGTCAGAGGGTCAGTCCTGAGGGAGTGCTGCACTATCGGAGGGTCAGTACTGAGGGAGTGCCGCACTGTCAGAGGGCCAGTACTGAGGGAGTGTCGCACTGTCAGAGGGTCAATACTGAGGGAGTGCTGCACTGTCAGAGGGTCAGTACTGAGGGAGTGCCGCACTGTCAGAGGGTCAGTACTGAGGGAGTGCCGCACTGTCAGAGGGTCAGTACTGAGGGAGTGCCGCACTGTCAGAGGGTCAGTACTGAGGGAGTGCCGCACTGTCAGAGGGTCAGTACTGAGGGAGTGCTGCACTGTCAGAGGGTCAGTACTGAGGGAGTGCTGCACTGTCAGAGAGTCAGTACTGAGGGAGTGCTGCACTGTCAGAGGGTCAGTACTGAGGGAGTGCTGCACTGTCAGAGGGTGAGTCCTGAGGGAGTGCAGCACTGTCAGAGAGTCAGTACTGAGGGAGTGCCGCACTGTCAGAGGGTCAGTCCTGAGGGAGTGCAGCACTGTCAGAGTCAGTACTGAGGGAGTGCTGCATTGTCAGAGGGTCAGTACTGAGGGAGTGCTGCACTGTCAGAGGGTCAGTACTGAGGGAGTGCTGCACTGTCAGAGGGTCAGTACTGAGGGAGTGCTGCACTGTCAGAGGGTCAGTACTGAGGGAGTGCTGCACTGTCAGAGGGTCAGTACTGAGGGAGTGCCGCACTGTCAGAGGGTCAGTACTGAGGGAGTGCTGCACTGTCAGAGGGTCAGTACTGAGGGAGTGCTGCATTATTCGAGAAGCTGTTGATTTAAGACGAGGCATTATTAATCCGCAATTCTGCCCTCTCAGTCCAAGCGACCCTATTGGCCAGAATTCAGGGTAGAATTCTCTCCAGCCTGCTGAAGTCATTAAGCGTTCGCCTCCGGGAGAATAGTTAAAGAACCAACGCCCCGATTCGGTTATCGAAATCCAGTGTTTGGCCGCTTGCCGTGCGGTCTGCGATTCCTGAATTGGGATGGTGGACCGGAATGGGGATGGGGGCCTCCGTCAACCTGGGGGGGGGGGGGGGGCTCGGGAGATGCCGGGATCGATGTACCCGGAGCGGAGGAGGGTGTGGGGGGGGGGGGGGGGGGGGATTGAATGGAGGGGTTCGGAACCAGGAAGGGTTTCCCGTCGAGGCGTTGAGGAGGCCGTGCCTCCGGGGGTGGGGGGGGGGGGCAGCATAGATGGGCTGCAGGGCCAGAACGGACATGTTGGGCCCCGACTACACGTCCTCTGATTTCCACCTCGATGCCTGTTGCAGAGATCGGAATGTCGCTCTAGAACCAGGATTGCTGGGACAATAGGAAATCCGATCGCGTCCGAAGATACGGCGATGCGTTGTCCACGAGACGGGCCTTCATATATTTTTTTTGGAAAATCTTTTTATTGCCATTTCTCATATTTAGAAACAATCGTCCATATGTGTCTCATTTCTCTGACGCGGGTTAATTTCCTTTATTGTGATTTTATTTTGTCATTCGTTCAATTGACCTGATCTACATTTCGCCGCCCTCGAGATCCGGCCTACGGTCCCCCCCTCCCTCCCTCCTCTCCGCTTCTCAATCGGGCACGGCCTCACCCTCACCCCCCGCCGCCTTGGACATGGCCCGGGAGAAGGCGGTCCGGGACCCAGCCAGCCCAGAGCACGTGGGCGTGGTTAGCCGGCCCCCCCCCCCCCTCCTTCGCACCGCTCGCCCCCACCTCCGGGAAGAACCGGCTCATTCGGGTTCGGGTCGGCTGCGTGCTCTGTGCGCCGCTTTGAGCTGCGCGAGGAGGCGGAGTTGTCCCTGCTCGGTGCCTCGCTCCCGAGTCCCCTTCCTACCTCTGTCCCCAGTTCGTCCTCCCATCTTTGGCTGGTCCCGTCCACTGGTGTTCGAGCTCTGCCCAGTAGCTGTCCGTATATTTTCCCACATAGCCAGGGGGGGGGGGGGCTCTCTCTACTTGGTCCTTTGTGGTTTCTGGGGCCCCGGGTGTGGTAGTCACCACTAGCAGTATTACATGTATTACGGTAAGACACGTATAGTAGAGGTACATGGGCAAATCCCTACCTGCTGGCTCCACCCAGTAGGCGGAGTATAAATGTGGGTGCTCACCCGTGCTACAGCCATTCTAGTGACAGCTGCAGGAGGCACAACATCTTTGCTCAATAAAGCCTCGATTTTTCCACTACTCTCGTCTTTGTGGTAATTGATAGTGCATCACCAGGGTACCCCCCTGTGTCTTTGCGGAGGAAGTGTTTTATTTGGAGGTGTCTCAATTCCTGTCCTTTTGCTAGACTCCTCTTCCTCGTCAGTTCGTCCAGTGTCGCCAGTCTGTGCCCTACGTAGAAGTCCTCGATCGTCAATGTGCCCCCGTCCCGCCTCCATCCTTTGAAGGGGGTATCCAGCATGGCTGGGGGGGAATCTGTGATTGCCGCAGATGGGGGCCATGGGGGATATCTTAGTCATCCAGTGTTGCCTCAGCTGGGCCCACGTTCTCAGCGTGGCCGCTAGCACTGGGCTCGTTGTGTAGCTTGCCGAGGAGGATGGGAGTGCTGCCGTGGCCAGGGCCTGGAGGGTTGTCCCTTTACAGAAGGCCTCCTCCATTTGCACCCAATCTGGGGCACAGGTTTACATATTTCGAAGGTGCAACATGCACCCATCCTCGCAGGCTCCAAGAATGGAGTTATACTGCCAGTCACAAACAAACTGGAGGAGGTTACAGAGATAGGGAAGGTTGTAGGGGCTGGGGGAGGTTACAGAGATAGGGAGGGTTGTAGGGGCTGGGGGAGGTTACAGAGATAGGGAGGGTTGTAGGGGCTGGAGGAGGTTACAGAGATAGGGAGGGTTGTAGGGCCTGGAGGAGGTTACAGAGATAGGGAGGGTTGTCGGGGCTGGGGGAGGTTACAGAGATAGGGAGGGTTGTAGGGGCTGGGGGAGGTTACAGAGATAGGGAGGGTTGTAGGGGCTGGGGGAGGTTACAGAGATAGGGAGGGTTGTAGGGGTTGGAGGAGGTTACAGAGATAGGGAGGGTTGTAGGGGCTGGGGGAGGTTACAGAGATAGGGAGGGTTGTAGGGGCTGGGGGAGGTTACAGAGATAGGGAGGGTTGTAGGGGTTGGAGGAGGTTACAGAGATAGGGAGGGTTGTAGGGCCTGGAGGAGGTTACAGAGATAGGGAGGGTTGTCGGGGCTGGAGGAGGTTACAGAGATAAGGAGGGTTGTAGGGGGCTGGAGAAGGTTACAGAGATAGGGAGGGTTGTAGGGGCTGGAGGAGGTTACAGAGATAGGGAGGGTTGTAGGGGCTGGAGAAGGTTACAGAGATAGGGAGGGTTGTAGGGGCTGGAGGAGGTTACAGAGATAGGGAGGGTTGTAGGGGCTGGAGGAGGTTACAGAGATAGGGAGGGTTGTAGGGGCTGGGGGAGGTTACAGAGATAGGGAGGGTTGTAGGGGTTGGAGGAGGTTACAGAGATAGGGAGGGTTGTAGGGCCTGGAGGAGGTTACAGAGATAGGGAGGGTTGTCGGGGCTGGAGGAGGTTACAGAGATAAGGAGGGTTGTAGGGGGCTGGAGAAGGTTACAGAGATAGGGAGGGTTGTAGGGGCTGGAGGAGGTTACAGAGATAGGGAGGGTTGTAGGGGCTGGAGAAGGTTACAGAGATAGGGAGGGTTGTAGGGGCTGGAGGAGGTTACAGAGATAGGGAGGGTTGTCGGGACTGGAGGAGGTTACAGAGATAAGGAGGGTTGTAGGGGCTGGAGGAGGTTACAGAGAGAGGGAGGGGTGTAGGGGCTGGACGAGGTTACAGAGATAGGGAGGGTTGTAGGGGCTGGAGAAGGTTACAGAGATAGGGATGGTTGTAGGGGCTGGAGGAGGTTACAGAGATAGGGAGGGTTGTCGGGACTGGAGGAGGTTACAGAGATAAGGAGGGTTGTAGGGGCTGGAGGAGGTTACAGAGAGAGGGAGGGTTGTCGGGGTTGGAGGAGGTTACAGAGATAGGGAGGGTTGTAGGGATTGGAGGAGGTTACAGAGATAGGGAGGGTTGTGGGGACTGGAGGAGGTTACAGAGATAAGGAGGGTTGTAGGGGCTGGAGAAGGTTACAGAGATAGGGAGGGTTGTAGGGGCTGGAGGAGGTTACAGAGATAGGGAGGGTTGTAGGGGCTGGAGGAGGTTACCGAGACAGGGAGGGTTGTAGGGACTGGAGGAGGTTACAGAGATAGGGAGGGTTGTAGGGGCTGGAGGAGGTTACAGAGATAGGGAGGGTTGTAGGGGCTGGAGAAGGTTACCGAGACAGGGAGGGTTGTAGGGACTGGAGGAGGTTACAGAGATAGGTAGGGTTGTGGGGACTGGAGGAGGTTACAGAGATAGGGAGGGTTACATAGAACATAGAACATAGAAAATACAGCACAGAACAGGCCCTTCGGCCCACGATGTTGTGCCGAACCTTTGTCCTAGATTAATCATAGATTATCATTGAATTTACAGTGCAGAAGGAGGCCATTCGGCCCCTTGAGTCTGCACCAGCTCTTGGAAAGAGCACCCTACCCAAACTCAACACCTCCACCCAACACCAAGGGCAATTTGGACATTAAGGGCAATTTATCATTGGCCAATTCACCTAACCCGCACATCTTTGGACTGTGGGAGGAAACCGGAGCACCCGGAGGAAACCCACGCAGACACGGGGAGGACGTGCAGACTCCGCACAGACAATGACCCAAGCTGGAATCGAACCTGGGACCATGGAGCTGTGAAGCAATTGTGCTATCCACAATGCTACCGTGCTGCCCTTAAGAACAAATAAATCTACACTATATCATTTTCCCGTAATCCATGTACCTATCCAACAGCTGCTTGAAGGTCCCTAATGTTTCCGACTCAACTACTTCCACAGGCAGTGCATTCCATGCCCCCACTACTCTCTGGGTAAAGAACCTACCTCTGATATCCCTCCTATATCTTCCACCTTTCACCTTAAATTTATGTCCCCTTGTAATGGTGTGTTCCACCTGGGGAAAAAGTCTCTGACTGTCTACTCTATCTATTCCCCTGATCATCTTATAAACCTCTATCAAGTCGCCCCTCATCCTTCTCCGCTCTAATGAGAAAAGGCCTAGCACCCTCAACCTTTCCTCGTAAGACCTACTCTCCATTCCAGGCAACATCCTGGTAAATCTTCTTTGCACCTTTTCCAGAGCTTCCACATCCTTCCTAAAATGAGGCGACCAGAACTGTACACAGTACTCCAAATGTGGCCTTACCAAGGTTTTGTACAGCTGCATCATTACCTCATGGCTCTTAAATTCAATCCCTCTGTTAATGAACGCGAGCACACCATAGGCCTTCTTCACAGCTCTATCCACTTGAGTGGCAACTTTCAAAGATGTATGAACATAGACCCCAAGGTCTCTCTGCTCCTCCACAATGCCAAGAACTCTACCGTTAACCCTGTATTCCGCATTCATATTTGTCCTTCCAAAATGGACAACCTCACACTTTTCAGGGTTAAACTCCATCTGCCACTTCTCAGCCCAGCTCTGCATCCTATCTATGTCTCTTTGCAGCCGACAACAGCCCTCCTTACTATCCACAACTCCACCAATCTTCGTATCGTCTGCAAATTTACTGACCCACCCTTCAACTCCCTCATCCAAGTCATTAATGAAAATCACAAACAGCAGAGGACCCAGAACTGATCCCTGCGGTACACCACTGGTAACTGGGATCCAGGCTGAATATTTGCCATCCACCACCACTCTCTGACTTCTATCGGTTAGCCAGTTCGTTATCCAACTGGCCAAATTTCCCACTATCCCATGCCTCCTTACTTTGTGCAGAAGCCTACCATGGGGAACTTTATCAAATGCCTTACTAAAATCCATGTACACTACATCCACTGCTTTACCTTCATCCACATGCTTGGTCACCTCCTCAAAGAATTCAATAAGATTTGTAAGGCAAGACCTACCCCTCACAAATCCGTGCTGACTATCCCTAATCAAGCAGTGTCTTTCCAGATGCTCAGAAATCCTATCCTTCAGTACCCTTTCCATTACTTTGCCTACCACCGAAGTAAGACTAACTGGCCTGTAATTCCCAGGGTTATCCCTAGTTCCTTTTTTGAACAGGGGCACGACATTCGCCACTCTCCAATCCCCTGGTACCACCCCTGTTGACAGTGAGGACGAAAAGATAATTGCCAACGGCTCTGCAATTTCATCTCTTGCTTCCCATAGAATCCTTGGATATATCCCGTCAGGCCCGGGGGACTTGTCTATCCTCAAGTTTTTCAAAATGCCCAACACATCTTCCTTCCTAACAAGTATTTCCTCGAGCTTACCAATCTGTTTCACACTGTCCTCTCCAACAATATCGCCCCTCTCATTTGTAAATACAGAAGAAAAGTACTCATTCAAGACCTCTCCTATCTCTTCAGACTCAATACACAATCTCCCGCTACCGTCCTTGATCGGATCTACCCTCGCTCTAGTCATTCTCATATTTCTCACATATGTGTAAAAGGCCTTGGGGTTTTCCTTGATCCTACCCGCCAAAGATTGTTCATGCCCTCTCTTAGCTCTCCTAATCCCTTTCTTCAGTTCCCTCCTGGCTATCTTGTATCCCTCCAATGCCCTGTCTGAACCTTGTTTCCTCAGCCTTACATAAGTCACCTTTTTCCTCTTAACAAGACATTCAACCTCTCTTGTCAACCATGGTTCCCTCACTCGACCATCTCTTCCCTGCCTGACAGGGACATACATATCAAGGACACGTAGCACCTGTTCCTTGAACAAGTTCCACATTTCACTTGTGTCCTTCCCTGCCAGCCTATGTTCCCAACTTATGCACTTCAATTCTTGTCTGACAACATCGTATTTACCCTTCCCCCAATTGTAAACCTTGCCCTGTTGCACGTACCTATCCCTCTCCATTACTAAAGTGAAAGTCACAGAATTGTGGTCACTATCTCCAAAATGCTCCCCCACTAACAAATCTATCACTTGCCCTGGTTCATTACCCAGTACTAAATCCAATATTGCCCCTCCTCTGGTTGGACAATCTACATACTGTGTTAGAAAAGCTTCCTGGACACACTGCACAAACACCACCCCATCCAAACTATTTGATCTAAAGAGTTTCCACTCAATATTTGGGAAGTTAAAGTTGTAGGGGCTGGAGGAGGTTACAGAGATAAGGAGGGTTGTAGGGGCTGGAGAAGGTTACAGAGATAGGGAGGGTTGTAGGGGCTGGAGGAGGTTACAGAGATAGGGAGGGTTGTGGGGGCTGGAGAAGGTTACAGAGATAGGGAGGGTTGTAGGGGCTGGAGGAGGTTACAGAGATCGGGAGGGTTGTAGGGGGCTGGAGGAGGTTACAGAGATAGGGAGGGTTGTAGGGGCTGGAGGAGGTTACCGAGACCGGGAGAGTTGTAGCGGCTGGAGGAGGTTACAGAGATAGGGAGGGTTGTAGAGGCTGGAGGAGGTTACAGAGATAGGGAGGGTTGTAGGGGCTGGAGGAGGTTACAGAGATAGGGTGGGTTGTAGGGACTGGAGGAGATTAGAGAGATAGGGAGGGTTGTAGGGGCTGGAGGAGGTTACAGAGATAGGGAGGGTTGTAGGGGCTGGAGGAGGTTACAGAGATAGGGAGGGTTGTAGGGGCTGGAGGAGGTTACAGAGATAGGGTGGGTTGTAGGGATTGAAGGAGGCTACAGAGATAGGGAGGGTTGTAGGAGGTTACAGAGATAGGGAGGGGTGTAGGGGCTGGAGGAGGTTACAGAGATAGGGAGGGTTGTAGGGGCTGGAGGAGGTTACAGAGATAGGGAGGGGTGTAGGGGCTGGAGGAGGTTACAGAGATAGGGAGGGTTGTAGGGGCTGGAGGAGGTTACAGAGATAGGGAGGGGTGTAGGGGCTGGAGGAGGTTACAGAGATAGGGAGGGTTGTATGGGCTGGAGGAGGTTACAGAGATAGGGAGGGGTGGAGGGGCTGGAGGAGGTTACAGAGATAGGGAGGGTTGTAGGGGCTGGAGGAGGTTACAGAGATAGGGAGGGGTGTAGGGGCTGGAGGAGGTTACAGAGATAGGGAGGGGTGTAGGGGCTGGAGGAGATTACAGAGATAGGGAGGGTTGTAGGGGCTGGAGGAGGTTACAGAGATAGGGAGGGTTGTAGGGGCTGGAGGAGGTTACAGAGAGAGGGAGGGTTGGAGGGGCTGGAGGAGGTTACAGAGATAGGGAGGGTGTAGGAGCTGGAGGAGGTTACAGAGATAGGGAGGGGTGTAGGGGCTGGAGGAGGTTACAGAGATAGGGAGGGTTGTAGGGGCTGGAGGAGGTTACAGAGATAGGGAGGGGTGTAGGGGCTGGAGGAGGTTACAGAGATAGGGAGGGTTGTAGGGGCTGGAGGAGGTTACAGAGATAGGGAGGGGTGTAGGGGCTGGAGGAGGTTACAGAGATAGGGAGGGGTGTAGGGGCTGGAGGAGGTTACAGAGATAGGGAGGGTTGTAGGGGCTGGAGGAGGTTACAGAGATAGGGAGGGGTGTAGGGGCTGGAGGAGGTTACAGAGATAGGGAGGGTTGTAGGGGCTGGAGGAGGTTACAGAGATAGGGAGGGTTGTAGCGGCTGGAGGAGGTTACAGAGATAGGGAGGGTTGTAGGGGCTGGAGGAGGTTACAGAGATAGGGAGGGTTGTAGGGGCTGGAGGAGGTTACAGAGATAGGGAGGGTTGTAGGGGCTGGGGTAGGTTACAGAGATAGGGAGGGTTGTAGGGGCTGGAGGAGGTTACAGAGATAGGGAGGGTTGTAGGGGCTGGAGGAGGTTACAGAGATAGGGAGGGTTGTAGGGGCTGGAGGAGGTTACAGAGATAGGGAGGGTTGTAGGGGCTGGAGGAGGTTACAGAGATAGGGAGGGTTGTAGGGGACTGGGGGAGGTTACCGAGTCAGGGAGGGCTGTTTGAGCTGAAGAAAACAGACGTTTGGATGTGGGAGAGCTGTCCGGAGCGGGAGTCGGAATGGTCGGGTCTGGGAGGGGGCCAGGGGCCGGGATGAGGGCTCCCTTTGAGGATGAGACTGGGGTGGGGAGGGGCCGGGCCATGTGACGGGGTTGGGAATGGGCGGACTCAGTGACGGAGCAGGATACGGGGGCCGGAATGTTATACCGTTGTTGCATCATCCTTAAATGTCAGAACTGCAAGAGGTCACTGAAATGTACAAGTCAACCACTGGAGGGAGCTAGATGTAGAAGTATATAAGACAATGATGCTAAGCCGTATGGGTGAGAGGTTGAGGTGACGCCCAGGTTGTCCGGCGTGATTCCAGGGTGATGGTCAGGAGAGGGACGGAGGTCACGGAGACCGATAGGAATGACCCCGAGCGGGTCACCGCCATGGTTCAGTGGAGACGTTTCTGGCGTCGAGGACTGGCAGCGACCATCCTCCGTTCTGTGTTTCCCTCGGCATTTGCCCCTTTTCCCCCCGGAGAGCTCGCATGTTTCTGATAAACAAGGAAACAGCTGAAAAGATCATTCCCGAGCTTGGCCGGGAGCCAACTTCCCAAGCTTTCCGTCAACAAGTGTTTCACACCCGAGATTCCCTCCTTTCCAAAGGGTGTGGGGGGGGGGGTCATTCCTCGAGGAAAGGCGCTGATGGGTGACCCGACTCCTGGTGTCTCCTTCCCTCCCCACCCCCACCCCCACTCTCGCCTCTCCTTTTCTTCCGCCCCCTCCCCCCCATCTCCCCTTCCCAGTCTCGATCCACCCTCCTGCTCCTGTCCCCTTCCCCCTCTCCACCCCCTCGCCTGCCTCACACACACAACTCTCCCCCCCCTCCACCAATCCCATTCCTCGCCATATATCTCCCCCCTGCTCGTCCTCCCCCGCCCACCCTCACCCCCGCCCCCCCCCCCCCCCCCACAACAGCTTCCTATCTCCCCACCCGTTCACTCAGCACCCCTCCATCACCTTCCCACGTTCCCTCACCGAATCTGTGCCTTCATCTGTCTCAGGTGCACTACCATCTCTCTCTGTCTCTCTCTCTCTCTCTGTCTCTCTCTCTCTCTGCCTCTCTCTCTCTGCCTCCCTCTGTCTCTCTCTCTGCCTCTCTCTGTCTCTCTCTCTCTGCCTCATTCTCTCTGTCTCTCTCTCTCTCTCTGTCCCTCTCTCTCTGTGCCTCTCTCTGTCTCTCTCTCACTCTGCCTCTCTCTGTCTCTCTCTCTGCCTCTTCCTCTCTGTCTCTCTCTCTCTCTGCCTCTCTCTGTCTCTCTCTCTGCCTCTCTCTGCCTCTCTCTCTCTGTCTCTCTCTCTCTCTGCCTCTCTCTGTTTCTCTCTCTCTCTGCATCTCTCTCTCTCTCTCTCTCTCTCTGTCTCTCTCTGCCTGTCTGTCTCTCTCTCTGTCTCTCTCTGTCTGTCCGTCTCTCTCTCTCTCTGTCTCTGTCTCTCTGTCTCTCTCTGTCTGTCTGTCTCTCTCTCTCTGCCTGTCTGTCTCTCTCTCTGTCTCTCTCTGTCTGTCCGTCTCTCTCTCTCTCTGTTTCTCTCTCTCTCTCTCTGTCTCTCTCTCTCTGTCTCACTGTCTCTCTCTCTGTCTCTGTTTCTCTGTCTCTCTCTGTCTGTCTGTCTCTCTCTCTCTCTCTGCCTGTCTGTCTCTCTCTCATTGTCTCTCTCTGTCTGTCCGTCTCTCTCTCTCTCTGTTTCTCTGTCTCTCTCTGTCTGTCTCTCTCTCTCTCTGTTTCACAGTCTCTCTCTGCCTGACTGTCTCCCTCTCTCTCTGTCTGTCTGTTTCTCTGTCTCTCTCTGTCTGTCTGTCTCTCTCTCTGTTTCACAGTCTCTCTCTACCTGACTGTCTCTCTCTCTCTCTGTCTCTCTGTCTGTTTCTCTGTCTCTCTCTGTCTGTCTGTCTCCCTCGCTCTGTTTCTCTGTCTCTCTCTGCCTGACTGTCTCTCTCTCTGCCTCTCTCTGTCTCTCTCTCTCTCTCCCTGTCTCTCTCTCTCTGCCTCTTTCTCTCTGTCTCTCTCTCTCTCTGTCCCTCTCTCTCTGTGCCTCTCTCTGTCTCTCTCTGTCTCTCTCTCTCTCTGCCTCTCTCTGTCTCTCTCTCTGCCTCTTCCTCTCTGTCTCTCTCTCTCTCTGCCTCTCTCTCTGCCTCTCTCTCTGTCTCTCTCTCTCTCTGCCTCTCTCTGTTTCTCTCTCTCTCTGCATCTCTCTCTCTCTCTCTCTCCCTGTCTCTCTCTCTCTGTCTCTCTCTGCCTGTCTGTCTCTCTCTCATTGTCTCTCTCTGTCTGTCCGTCTCTCTCTCTCTCTGTCTCTGTTTCTCTGTCTCTCTCTGTCTGTCTGTCTCTCTCTCTGTTTCACAGTCTCTCTCTGTCTGTCTGTCTCTCTCTCTCTCTCTGCCTGTCTGTCTCTCTCTGTCTGTCCGTCTCTCTCTCTCTCTGTCTCTGTTTCTCTGTCTCTCTCTGTCTGTCTGTCTCTCTCTCTGTCTCTCTGTCTGTTTCTCTGTCTCTCTCTGTCTGTCTGTCTCTCTCGCTCTGTTTCTCTGTCTCTCTCTGTCTGTCTGTCTCTCTCTCTGTCTCTCTGTCTGTTTCTCTGTCTCTCTCTGTCTGTCTCTCTCTGTCTCTCTCTATCTCTCTCTGTTTCTCTCTCTGTCTCTCTCTCTGTCTGTCTGTCTCTCTCTCTGTCTCTCTCTGTTTCTCTCTCTGTCTCTCTCTCTCTCTCTGTTTCTCTCTCTCTCTCTCTGTCTCTCTCTCTCTGTCTCACTGTCTCTCTCTCTGTCTCTGTTTCTCTGTCTCTCTCTGTCTGTCTGTCTCTCTCTCTCTCTCTGCCTGTCTGTCTCTCTCTCATTGTCTCTCTCTGTCTGTCCGTCTCTCTCTCTCTCTGTTTCTCTGTCTCTCTCTGTCTGTCTCTCTCTCTCTCTGTTTCACAGTCTCTCTCTGCCTGACTGTCTCCCTCTCTCTCTGTCTGTCTGTTTCTCTGTCTCTCTCTGTCTGTCTGTCTCTCTCTCTGTTTCACAGTCTCTCTCTACCTGACTGTCTCTCTCTCTCTCTGTCTCTCTGTCTGTTTCTCTGTCTCTCTCTGTCTGTCTGTCTCCCTCGCTCTGTTTCTCTGTCTCTCTCTGCCTGACTGTCTCTCTCTCTGCCTCTCTCTGTCTCTCTCTCTCTCTCCCTGTCTCTCTCTCTCTGCCTCTTTCTCTCTGTCTCTCTCTCTCTCTGTCCCTCTCTCTCTGTGCCTCTCTCTGTCTCTCTCTGTCTCTCTCTCTCTCTGCCTCTCTCTGTCTCTCTCTCTGCCTCTTCCTCTCTGTCTCTCTCTCTCTCTGCCTCTCTCTCTGCCTCTCTCTCTCTGTCTCTCTCTCTCTCTGCCTCTCTCTGTTTCTCTCTCTCTCTGCATCTCTCTTTCTCTCACTCTCTCCCTGTCTCTCTCTCTCTGTCTCTCTCTGCCTGTCTGTCTCTCTCTCTGTCTCTCTCTGTCTGTCCGTCTCTCTCTCTCTCTGTCTCTGTTTCTCTGTCTCTCTCTGTCTGTCTCTCTCTCTCTGCCTGTCTGTCTCTCTCTCATTGTCTCTCTCTGTCTGTCCGTCTCTCTCTCTCTCTGTCTCTGTTTCTCTGTCTCTCTCTGTCTGTCTGTCTCTCTCTCTGTTTCACAGTCTCTCTCTGCCTGACTGTCTCTCTCTCTGTCTGTTTCTCTGTCTCTCTCTGCCTGTCTGTCTCTCTGTCTGTCTCTCTCTGTCTCTCTCTCTCTGTCTGTCTGTCTCTCTCTCTGTCTCTCTCTATCTCTCTCTCTGTTTCTCTCTCTGTCTCTCTCTCTGTCTCTGTCTCTGTCTCTCTCTCTGTCTCTCTCTCTATCTCTCTCTTTCTCTATCTCTCTCTGTCTCACTCTCTTTCTCTATCTCTGAGTCTCTCGCTTTCTCAATCTCCCTCTCTGTCTCTGTCTCTCTCTCTCTCCCGCTCTCCTCCCATCTTTCTCTCTCACCCTGGCCCTGGAACAGGGAGAATTCCGCCCCTGACATCCACGCTCTCTCGTCCTGCGACTGGCTTGAAGGATTTTTTTTTAAAAAAATGACTTTACAATCGCCGCGGCGCTCACCTCTCCCTCTGGGGGCCTCACCGGTCCTTCAGCCGACATGACAGCGGATGGCGATGCCCCGTGTAGTCGAACTGCATCCGAGAGGGGCTGCGGCAGGTCGCGACCGAGCGACGGCGAGGGGGAAGTGTGCGCTCTCGGAGTCGCTGTGGGGCTGGTGCGGGCGATTCCCAGGTGAGTCAGGTTGCGCTGGGCGTGGGTGAGGTCGGAGCTGAGAGTTTGTTTTCCGTGGTGACATTGTGACTGTCAGCTGAGCGGGACAGGGGCTGTTTACCGAGGTCACGATTCAACAGCAGAGCTGGAAAAACAACCTTTCCCGAGAGAGATGGGATCACCGGGGATTAGAGAGAGAGAGAGAGGGAGAGAGAGAGAGAGAGAGAGAGAGAGGGAGGGAGCGATCCGTCTCTCACATCACACCAGCCGACAAATCAAATGCTGCAACACGGGAGGATCTAGTCATTGCTCAGGGACAGCCCCCCGATTTCTGAGTTAGAACGGTCGTGGCTTCAAGTCCCACTGAGGGAGTGCTGCACTGTCAGAGGGTCAGTACTGAGGGAGTGCTGCACTGTCAGAGGGTCAGTACTGAGGGAGAGCCGCACTGTCAGAGGGTCAGTACTGAGGGAGTGCTGCACTGTCAGAGGGTCAGTACTGAGGGAGTGCTGCACTGTCAGAGGGTCAGTACTGAGGGAGAGCCGCACTGTCAGAGGGTCAGTACTGAGGGAGTGCTGCATTGTCAGAGGGTCAGTACTGAGGGAGTGCTGCATTGTCAGAGGGTCAGTACTGAGAGAGTGCCGCACTGTCAGAGGGTCAGTACTGAGGGAGTGCCGCACTGTCAGAGGGTCAGTACTGAGGGAGTGCCGCACTGTCAGAGGGTCAGTACTGAGGGAGTGCCGCACTGTCAGAGGGTCAGTACTGAGGGAGTGCTGCATTGTCAGAGGGTCAGTACTGAGGGAGTGCTGCACTGTCAGAGGGTCAGTACTGAGGGAGTGCCGCACTGTCAGACGGTCAGTACTGAGGGAGTGCCGCACTGTCAGAGGGTCAACACTGAGGGAGTGCTGCACTGTCAGAGGCTCAGTACTGAGGGAGTGCCGCACTGTCAGAGGGTCAGTACTGAGGGAGTGCTGCACTGTCAGAGGGTCAGTACCGAGGGAGTGCTGCACTGTCAGAGGGTCAGTACCGAGGGAGTGCCGCACTGTCAGAGGGTCAGTACTGAGGGAGTGCTGCACTGTCAGAGGGTCAGTACTGAGGGAGTGCTGCACTGTCAGAGGGTCAGTACTGAGGGAGTGCTGCACTGTCAGAGGGTCAGTACTGAGGGAGTGCTGCACTGTCAGAGGGTCAGTACTGAGGGAGTGCTGCACTGTCAGAGGGTCAGTACTGAGGGAGTGCCGCACTGTCAGAGGGTCAGTACTGAGGGAGTGCTGCACTGTCAGAGGGTCAGTACTGAGGGAGTGCTGCACTGTCAGAGGGTCAGTACTGAGGGAGTGCTGCACTGTCAGAGGGTCAGTACTGAGGGAGTGCTGCACTGTCAGAGGGTCAGTACTGAGGGAGTGCCGCACTGTCAGAGTGTCAGTACTGAGGGAGTGCTGTACTGTCAGAGGGTCAGTACTGAGGGAGTGCTGCACTGTCAGAGGGTCAGTACTGAGGGAGAGCCGCACTGTCAGAGGGTCAGTACTGAGGGAGTGCTGCACTGTCAGAGGGTCAGTACTGAGGGAGTGCTGCACTGTCAGAGGGTCAGTACTGAGGGAGAGCCGCACTGTCAGAGGGTCAGTACTGAGGGAGTGCTGCATTGTCAGAGGGTCAGTACTGAGGGAGTGCTGCATTGTCAGAGGGTCAGTACTGAGAGAGTGCCGCACTGTCAGAGGGTCAGTACTGAGGGAGTGCCGCACTGTCAGAGGGTCAGTACTGAGGGAGTGCCGCACTGTCAGAGGGTCAGTACTGAGGGAGTGCCGCACTGTCAGAGGGTCAGTACTGAGGGAGTGCTGCATTGTCAGAGGGTCAGTACTGAGGGAGTGCTGCACTGTCAGAGGGTCAGTACTGAGGGAGTGCCGCACTGTCAGACGGTCAGTACTGAGGGAGTGCCGCACTGTCAGAGGGTCAACACTGAGGGAGTGCTGCACTGTCAGAGGCTCAGTACTGAGGGAGTGCCGCACTGTCAGAGGGTCAGTACTGAGGGAGTGCTGCACTGTCAGAGGGTCAGTACCGAAGGAGTGCTGCACTGTCAGAGGGTCAGTACCGAGGGAGTGCCGCACTGTCAGAGGGTCAGTACTGAGGGAGTGCTGCACTGTCAGAGGGTCAGTACTGAGGGAGTGCTGCACTGTCAGAGGGTCAGTACTGAGGGAGTGCTGCACTGTCAGAGGGTCAGTACTGAGGGAGTGCTGCACTGTCAGAGGGTAAGTACTGAGGGAGTGCTGCACTGTCAGAGGGTCAGTACTGAGGGAGTGCCGCACTGTCAGAGGGTCAGTACTGAGGGAGTGCTGCACTGTCAGAGGGTCAGTACTGAGGGAGTGCTGCACTGTCAGAGGGTCAGTACTGAGGGAGTGCTGCACTGTCAGAGGGTCAGTACTGAGGGAGTGCTGCACTGTCAGAGGGTCAGTACTGAGGGAGTGCCGCACTGTCAGAGGGTCAGTACTGAGGGAGTGCTGTACTGTCAGAGGGTCAGTACTGAGGGAGAGCTGCACTGTCAGAGGGTCAGTACTGAGGGAGTGCTGCACTGTCAGAGGGTCAGTACTGAGGGAGAGCTGCACTGTCAGAGGGTCAGTACTGAGGGAGTGCTGCACTGTCAGAGGGTCAGTACTGAGGGAGAGCTGCACTGTCAGAGGGTCAGTACTGAGGGAGAGCTGCACTGTCAGAGGGTAAGTACTGAGGGAGTGCTGCACTGTCAGAGGGTCAGTACTGAGGGAGAGCTGCACTGTCAGAGGGTCAGTACTGAGGGAGTGCCGCACTGTCAGAGGGTCAGTACTGAGGGAGTGCTGCACTATCAGAGGGTCAGTACTGAGGGAGTGCTGCACTGTCAGAGGGTCAGTACTGAGGGAGCGCTGCACTGTCAGAGGGTAAGTACTGAGGGAGTGCCGCACTGTCGGAGGGTCAGTACTGAGGGAGTGCTGCACTGTCAGAGGGTCAGTACTGAGGGAGTGCTGCACTGTCAGAGGGTCAGTACTGAAGGAGCGCTGCACTGTCAGAGGGTCAGTACTGAGGGAGTGCCGCACTGTCAGAGGGTCAGTACTGAGGGAGTGCCGCACTATCAGAGGGTCAGTACTGAGGGAGTGCTGCACTGTCAGTGGGTCAGTACTGAGGGAGTGCCGCACTGTCAGAGGGTCAGTACTGAGGGAGTGCCGCACTATCAGAGGGTCAGTACTGAGGGAGTGCTGAACTGTCAGAGGGTCAGTACTGAGGGAGTGCCGCACTGTCAGAGGGTCAGTACTGAGGGAGTGCTGCACTGTCAGAGGGTCAGTACTGAGGGGGCACCGCACTGTCAGAGGGTCAGTACTGAGGGAGTGCTGCACTGTCAGAGGGTCAGTACTGAGGGAGTGCTGCACTGTCAGAGGGTCAGTATTGAGGGAGTGCTGCACTGTCAGAGGGTCAGTACTGAGGGAGTGCTGCACTGTCAGAGGGTCAGTACAGAGGGAGTGCTGCACCGTCAGAGGGTCAGGACTGAGGGAGTGCCGCACTGTCAGAGGGTCAGTACTGAGGGAGTGCTGCACTGTCAGAGGGTCAGTACAGAGGGAGTGCTGCACTGTCAGAGGGTCAGTACTGAGGGGGTGCTGCACTGTCAGAGGGTCAGTACTGAGGGAGTGCTGCACTGTCAGAGGGTCAGTACTGAGAGAGTGCTGCACTGTCAGAGGGTCAGTATTGAGAGAGTGCCGCACTGTCAGAGGGTCAGTACTGAGGGAGTGCTGCACTGTCAGAGGGTCAGTACTGAGGGAGTGCTGCACTGTCAGAGGGTCAGTACTGAGGGAGTGCTGCACTGTCAGAGGGTCAGTGCTGAGGTAGTGCTGCACTGTCAGAGGGTCAGTATTGAGGGAGTGCCGCACTGTCAGAGGGTCAGTACTGAGGGAGTGCCGCACTGTCAGAGGGTCAGTACTGAGGTAGTGCTGCACTGTCAGAGGGTCAATACTGAGGGAGTGCTGCACTGTCAGAGGGTCAGTACTGAGGGAGTGCTGCACTGTCAGAGGGTCAATACTGAGGGAGTGCTGCACTGTCAGAGGGTCAGTACTGAGGGAGTGCCGCACTGTCAGAGGGTCAGTACTGAGGGAGTGCTGCACTGTCAGAGGGTCAGTACTGAGGGGGTGCTGCACTGTCAGAGGGTCAGTGCTGAGGGAGTGCTGCACTGTCAGACGGTCAGTACTGAGGGAGTGCTGCACTGTCAGAGGGTCAGTGCTGAGGGAGTGCCGTACTGTCAGAGGGTCAGCACTGAGGGAGTGCCGCACTGTCAGAGGGTCAGTACTGAGGGAGTGCTGCACTGTCAGAGGGTCAGTGCTGAGGTAGTGCTGCACTGTCAGAGGGTCAATACTGAGGGAGTGCTGCACTGTCAGAGGGTCAGTACTGAGGGAGTGCTGCACTGTCAGAGGGCCAGTGCTGAGGTAGTGCTGCACTGTCAGAGGGTCAATACTGAGGGAGTGCTGCACTGTCAGAGAGTCAGTACTGAGGGAGTGCTGCACTGTCAGAGGGTCAGTACTGAGGGAGTGCCGCACTGTCAGAGGGTCAGTACTGAGGGAGTGCCGCACTGTCAGAGGGTCAGTACTGAGGGGGTGCTGCACTGTCAGAGGGTCAGTGCTGAGGGAGTGCTGCACTGTCAGACGGTCAGTACTGAGGGAGTGCTGCACGGTCAGAGGGTCAGTACTGAGGGGGTGCTGCACTGTCAGAGGGTCAGTGCTGAGGGAGTGCTGCACTGTCAGATGGTCAGTACTGAGGGAGTGCTGCACTGTCAGACGGTCAGTACTGAGGGAGTGCTGCACGGTCAGAGGGTCAGTACTGAGGGGGTGCTGCACTGTCAGACGGTCAGTACTGAGGGAGTGCTGCACTGTCAGACGGTCAGTACTGAGGGAGTGCTGCACTGTCAGAGGGTCAGTACTGAGGGAGTGCCGCACTGTCAGACGGTCAGTACTGAGGGAATGCTGCACTGTCAGACGGTCAGTACTGAGGGAGTGCTGCACTGTCAGAGGGTCAGTACTGAGGGAGTGCCGCACTGTCAGAGGGTCAGTACTGAGGGAGTGCTGCACTATCAGAGGGTCAGTACTGAGGGAGTGCCGCACTGTCAGACGGTCAGTACTGAGGGGGTGCTGCACTGTCAGACGGTCAGTACTGAGGGAGTGCTGCACGGTCAGAGGGTTAGTACCGAGGGAGTGCTGCACTGTCAGACGGTCAGTACTGAGGGAGTGCTCACTTTCAGAGGGTCAGTACTGAGGGAGTGCTGCACCGTCAGAGGGTCAGTACTGAGGGAGTGCCGCACTGTCAGACGGTCAGTACTGAGGGGGTGCTGCACTGTCAGACGGTCAGTACTGAGGGAGTGCTGCACGGTCAGAGGGTTAGTACCGAGGGAGTGCTGCACTGTCAGAGGGTCAGTACTGAGGGAGTGCTGCACCGTCAGAGGGTCAGTACTGAGGGAGTGCCGCACTGTCAGACGGTCAGTACTGAGGGGGTGCTGCACTGTCAGACGGTCAGTACTGAGGGAGTGCTGCACGGTCAGAGGGTTAGTACCGAGGGAGTGCTGCACTGTCAGAGGGTCAGTACTGAGGGAGTGCTGCACCGTCAGAGGGTCAGTACTGAGGGAGTGCCGCACTGTCAGACGGTCAGTACTGAGGGGGTGCTGCACTGTCAGACGGTCAGTACTGAGGGAGTGCTGCACGGTCAGAGGGTTAGTACCGAGGGAGTGCTGCACTGTCAGAGGGTCAGTACTGAGGGAGTGCTCACTTTCAGAGGGTCAGTACTGAGGGAGTGCTGCACCGTCAGAGGGTCAGTACTGAGGGAGCGCCGCACTGTCAGAGGGTCAGTACTGAGAGAGTGCTGCACTGTCAGAGGGTCAGTACTGAGGGAGTGCCGCACTGTCAGAGGGTTAGTACTGAGGAGTGCTGCACTGTCAGAGGATCAGTACTGAGGGAGTGCCGCACTGTCAGAGGGTCAGTACTGAGGGAGTGTCGCACTGTCAGTGGGTCAGTACTGAGGGAGTGCTGCACTGTCAGAGGGTCAGTACTGAGGGAGTGCCGCACTGTCAGAGGGTCAGTACTGAGGGAGTGCCGCACTGTCAGAGGGTCAGTACTGAGGGAGCGCCGCACTGTCAGAGGGTCAGTACTGAGGGAGTGCTGCACTGTCAGAGGGTCAGTACTGAGGGAGTGCCACACTGTCAGAGGGTCAGTACTGAGGGAGTGCTGCACTGTCAGAGGGTCAGTACTGAGGGAGCGCCGCACTGTCAGAGGGTCAGTACTGAGGGAGTGCTGCACTGTCAGAGGGTCAGTATTGAGGGAGTGCTGCACTGTCAGAGGGTCAGTACTGAGGGAGTGCTGCACTGTCAGAGGGTCAGTACTGAGAGAGTGCTGCACTGTCAGAGGGTCAGTATTGAGAGAGTGCCGCACTGTCAGAGGGTCAGTACTGAGGGAGTGCTGCGCTGTCAGAGGGTCAGTACTGAGGGAGTGCTGCACTGTCAGAGGGTCAGTACTGAGGGAGTGCTGCACTGTCAGAGGGTCAGTACTGAGGGAGTGCCACACTGTCAGAGGGTCAGTGCTGAGGTAGTGCTGCACTGTCAGAGGGTCAGTATTGAGGGAGTGCCGCACTGTCAGAGGGTCAGTACTGAGGGAGTGCCGCACTGTCAGAGGGTCAGTACTGAGGTAGTGCTGCACTGTCAGAGGGTCAATACTGAGGGAGTGCTGCACTGTCAGAGGGTCAGTACTGAGGGAGTGCTGCACTGTCAGAGGGTCAGTGCTGAGGTAGTGCTGCACTGTCAGAGGGTCAATACTGAGGGAGTGCTGCACTGTCAGAGGGTCAGTGCTGAGGGAGTGCCGCACTGTCAGAGGGTCAGTACTGAGGGAGTGCTGCACTGTCAGAGGGTCAGTACTGAGGGGGTGCTGCACTGTCAGAGGGTCAGTGCTGAGGGAGTGCTGCACTGTCAGACGGTCAGTACTGAGGGAGTGCTGCACTGTCAGACGGTCAGTACTGAGGGAGTGCTGCACTGTCAGAGGGTCAGTACTGAGGGAGTGCCGCACTGTCAGACGGTCAGTACTGAGGGAATGCTGCACTGTCAGACGGTCAGTACTGAGGGAGTGCTGCACTGTCAGAGGGTCAGTACTGAGGGAGTGCCGCACTGTCAGAGGGTCAGTACTGAGGGAGTGCTGCACTATCAGAGGGTCAGTACTGAGGGAGTGCCGCACTGTCAGACGGTCAGTACTGAGGGGGTGCTGCACTGTCAGACGGTCAGTACTGAGGGAGTGCTGCACGGTCAGAGGGTTAGTACCGAGGGAGTGCTGCACTGTCAGACGGTCAGTACTGAGGGAGTGCTACACTGTCAGAGGGTCAGTACTGAGGGAGTGCTCACTTTCAGAGGGTCAGTACTGAGGGAGTGCTGCACCGTCAGAGGGTCAGTACTGAGGGAGCGCCGCACTGTCAGAGGGTCAGTACTGAGAGAGTGCTGCACTGTCAGAGGGTCAGTACTGAGGGAGTGCCGCACTGTCAGAGGGTCAGTACTGAGGGAGTGTCGCACTGTCAGTGGGTCAGTACTGAGGGAGTGCTGCACTGTCAGAGGGTCAGTACTGAGGGAGTGCCGCACTGTCAGAGGGTCAGTACTGAGGGAGTGCCGCACTGTCAGAGGGTCAGTACTGAGGGAGCGCCGCACTGTCAGAGGGTCAGTACTGAGGGAGTGCTGCACTGTCAGAGGGTCAGTACTGAGGGAGTGCCACACTGTCAGAGGGTCAGTACTGAGGGAGTGCTGCACTGTCAGAGGGTCAGTACTGAGGGAGCGCCGCACTGTCAGAGGGTCAGTACTGAGGGAGTGCTGCACTGTCAGAGGGTCAGTATTGAGGGAGTGCTGCACTGTCAGAGGGTCAGTACTGAGGGAGTGCTGCACTGTCAGAGGGTCAGTACTGAGGGAGTGCTGCACTGTCAGAGGGTCAGTACAGAGGGAGTGCTGCACCGTCAGAGGGTCAGTACTGAGGGAGTGCCGCACTGTCAGAGGGTCAGTACTGAGGGAGTGCTGCACTGTCAGAGGGTCAGTACAGAGGGAGTGCTGCACTGTCAGAGGGTCAGTACTGAGGGAGTGCCGCTCTGTCAGAGGGTCAGTACTGAGGGAGTGCTGCACTGTCAGAGGGTCAGTACAGAGGGAGTGCTGCACTGTCAGATGGTCAGTACTGAGGGAGTGCTGCACTGTCAGAGGGTCAGTACTGAGGGAGTGCTGCACTGTCAGAGGGTCAGTACTGAGGGAGTGCTGCACTGTCAGAGGATCAGTACTGAGGGAGTGCCGCACTGTCAGAGGGTCAGTACTGAGGGAGTGCTGCACTGTCAGAGGGTCAGTACTGAGGGAGTGCCGCACTGTCAGAGGGTCAGTACTGAGGGAGTGCCGCACTGTCAGACGGTCAGTACTGAGGGAGTGCTGCACTGTCAGACGGTCAGTACTGATGGAGTGCTGCACTGTCAGAGGGTCAGTACTGAGGGAGTGCTGCACTCTCAGAGGGTCAGTACTGAGGGAGTGCTGCACCGTCAGAGGGTCAGTACTGAGGGAGTGCCGCACTGTCAGAGGGTCAGTACTGAGAGAGTGCTGCACTGTCAGAGGGTCAGTACTGAGGGAGTGCCGCACTGTCAGAGGGTTAGTACTGAGGAGTGCTGCACTGTCAGAGGATCAGTACTGAGGGAGTGCCGCACTGTCAGAGGGTCAGCACTTAGGAGTGCCGCACTGTCAGAGGGTCAGTACTGAGAGAGTGCTGCACTGTCAGAGGGTCAGTACTGAGGGAGTGCCGGACTGTCAGAGGGTCAGTACTGAGGGAGTGCCGCACTGTCAGAGGGTCAGTACTGAGGGAGTGCTCCACTGTCAGAGGGTCAGCACTGAGAGAGTGCTGCACTGTCAGAGGGTCAGTACTGAGGGAGTGCTCCACTGCCGGAGGGTCAGTACTGAGGGAGTGCCGCACTGTCAGAGGGTCAGTACTGAGGGAGTGCTGCACTGTCAGAGGGTCAGTACTGAGGGAGAGCTGCACTGCCGGAGGGTCAGTACTGAGGGAGTGCTGCACTGCCGGAGGGTCAGTACTGAGGGAGTGCCGCACTGTCAGAGGATCTACCAGAAGGATGTGGAGACTTTAGAGAGGGTGCAGAAGAGATTTACCAGGATGTTGCCTGGTATGGAGGGCATTAGCTATGAGGAGCGGTTGAATAAACTCGGTTTGTTCTCACTGGAACGACGGAGGTTGAGGGGCGACCTGATAGAGGTATACAAAATTATGAGGGGCATTGACAGAGTGGATAGTCAGAGGCTTTTCCCCGGGGTAGAGGGGTCAATTACTAGGGGGCGAGGGTCAAGGTTTAGAGGAGATGTACGAGGTAAGTTTTTTACGCAGAGGGTAGTGGGTGCCTGGAACTCGCTGCCGGAGGAGGTGGTGGAAGCAGGGACGATAGTGACATTTAAAGGGCATCTTGACAAATACATGAATAGGATGGGAATAGGGGGGATATGGACCCAGGAAGTGTAGAAGATTGTAGTTTAGTCGGGCAGCATGGCCGGCACGGGCTTGGAGGGCCGAAGGGCCTGTTCCTGTGCTGTACATTTCTTTGTCGTTTACCCTGGGGACTTGTCAGCCTTTAACCCGAGTTGTTTAATTTTCTGGTGACGGTGACTGGAGTTAGTCGCTCCCCTGTATTGTTCACTATTCCCGGGATGCTTGTGGTAACGTCGACAGTAAAACCGATGTCTCAACATCGGTTTAACTCCTGTGCCATTCCCTTGTTGCCCATCGGTACTGCCTCAGTTTCATTCACTGTGGGGCCCATTCCCGGATTCCCGGGCTCCCGCAACGCTCCACACGTCGATATCCCGACGGCGAGGGGTTTCTTGTGATATTTACAATCGCGAAAGAGGCTTGGTGGCTGCTGGGGGGGGGGGGGGATTCGGAAAGAGGCCAACATCGCTGGAGGTTGCTGAAGTTTGTGCCGCCGGTTTGGGGAGGGGGGGGGTTCTGCCCGGGCTGTGGGGGGACTGGCGGTGGGTGGCCAGGAAGTGGGTTGTGGGGGTCGGGGGGGCACCGTTGACTCGGCTGGCCCAGGCAGCCGTCAGCTGCGCACGCCACCGACTACCCGCTGGGAGCTTCGCGCCACGGGTTGTATAAGTGTCCCCGCAGGACCCCCCCCCCTCCCCCCCCCCGGGGTGCCCATTAGCCCCAGCCGACCTCCGACCCCAACGCACCCAGTGCCATCTTGTTGGCTGGGATGAGTGCGCGCGGGGCGTGCCAATATGCGGCCGCAGCCCGTCAGCCTCTCGAGTGCCAGTCCCGACCCTGGGCACCGTTCGTTGGTATTGCACTCGTTCCACGTGGCCCCATTCGCACGTCCTGCATCTCTCCGGGATGGCCGCCGCTTTCGGGGCCGTACAACCCTCGCGATTCAGTCCCGGGGTCAGTACTTGGCCTCTGAAATGGAGAAACCTGGCCGAGAAGTTAATAGTTATGACCCTCCTCAACGTCCTGGGTTATGCGTGGTGTTGCGTTCTGCTCCTTCATGTCGCAGTAGCTGCTTCCTCTATGTACGCTCCGGCAAAGGAAGGTTCAGACTTGGAGGTAGGTTTAACACATTTATTGAACAGTTAACGATTCTCCTACTTGAGTTCGACTCTCCTGCTAATCTTGCTGCAGTAACTCGGTCTAACAAACCAGTCTGCTCTAAGCCACGCGGTGGGTGTGATGCTTCCGATCTGCCCCTGTCCTTCTCTCTAAGTGTCGCCTGTGGAAAGAGACAGAGCATGTGTGCCCTGTCCTTTTATGTATGGGTTGTGTAATGCCCCCTTGTGGTCGTGTCACCTCTGGGTGTGTCGTGACTGCCCATTGGTCGTGTCCTATCTAACTGACCTATTGGTTGAATGTCTGCATGTCATGACGTCTCTTGTGCTCCCTCTACTGTTTATTTAGTCGTAGTGTATCTACATTAACCCCTTGTGTATTTACAGTGATGCATGTCACCACACGTGGCAGGTTCCTCCTCCCCGAAGAGCCTTTCCCCCTCACTGCTGGGAGTCATGAATAATCTCCCGAAATGTCTACCACTGCGCACGTATCTCTCTTATCCACCGATCGTCCTGACCAGTCCGCTTTGGCCAAGTCCACCCTCATCCCTTCGAAATTCCCCCTCCTTTAACTTGAACGCTGGCATTGCCGTCCTCGATCTTCTCACCCTCAAACTAAATTCTACGCTATTGTGATATCACTGCTTCCTCGGGGACCCTTAACCTCGAGGTCGTTTACTAAACCTGCCTCGTTGCACGTTACCGAACCCAAAATAGTCTGTTCCCTCGTTGGCTCCGCACAACATATTGCTGCAAGATAGCACCCTCAACGCACGCGATGAATCCAATTGCCCAATCTGTATGAAAATTGGAGTCACCCACGCTTAATGCGGTGGTGTTTTATTTAACCTGCATTCGTTATTTCCTGATTTTAACTCCTTCCTACAGTGTGGCAACTTTTCCAGAGCCTGTACGACACACCCAGCACTCTCTTAGTGCCACTTACGCCCACATCGACTCCACAGCCTCTGAGCCCAGATTGTTTCTCCTCCAAAAATTTAGTTTCCCCGATTATTTCCCCCCCCCCCAATTCAGCGTGGCAAATTTACCCAACCTGCACGTCTTGGGTTGTGGGGAGAATGTGCAAACTCCACACGAAGAGCAACCCAGGGTCGGGATTCGAACCCAGGCCCTCAGCGCCGCGAGGCAGCAATGTCGACGACTGAGCCGAGATCGTTTCTCACGGCGGTGCGCGTTTCCTCCCTTGTTGGCAGAGCTACCCCCACCGCCTTTTCCCTCCCGCCAGCCCTTCCTGAAGGACAAACCACCCCGGGGCGTCTAATTCCCCAACTTTGAACGCCTCGCGAACCCACGGCCGGAAGGTTCTCGGACGCCCGTCGGCAGCCCCCCGCCCCCCCCCCCCCCCCCCCCCGTCCGCGGGATTGCCGGCGGGGTGGGCGTGGGAGCCCCATTGATGGGTGGCGGGAGAACGGAGAAACTCCGCCCATGGTAGCACAGTGGTTAGCACCGTCGCTTCACAGCGCCAGGGTCCCGGGTTCGATCCCCGGCCCTGGGTCACTGTCTGTGCGGAGTCTGCACGTTCTCCCCGTGTCTGCGTGCGTTTCCTCCGGGTGCTCCGGTTTCCTCCCACAAGTCCCGAAATACGCGCTTGTTAGGTGAATTGGACATTCTGAATTCTCCCTGTGTACCTGAACAGGCGCCGGAATGTGGCGACTAGGGGATTTTCACAGTAACGTCATTGCAGTGTGAATGTAAGCCCACTTGTGACGCTAATAAAGATTATTAAAAAGGTAAGGACTCTCAGCTCACATCCATTTAACTCTATTTGTGGCGCTAGTTCAATCACTTGTTTTTTTATCCTAACTGCAGCAAGATTTAGCACTTATTGTTTTGTTTTTCTCGCACTTATGTGTACGCTATGGCCATCTCTCGGGACGAGACACATATTTTGTTTTTTGCATCTTATTCTCTTGTTTTCTTCCTTGGGTTTAGTTTTTTCCTGCCAGGTTCCATCTCGTCTACCACCCCCCTCAGCGATCCATCCCCCAGCAACTCCACCGAAAACAGTCAGTACTGAGGGAGTGCCGCACTGACAGAGGGTCAGTACTGAGGGAGTGCTGCACTGTCAGAGGGTCAGTACTGAGGGAGTGCTGCACTGTCAGGGGGTCAGTACTGAGGGAGTGCTGCACTGTCAGAGGGTCAGTACTGAGGGAGTGCCGCACTGTCAGAGGGTCAGTACTGAGGGAGTGCTGCACTGACAGAGGGTCAGTACTGTGGGAGTGCTGCACTGTCAGAGGGTCAGTACTGAGGGAGCGCCGCACTGTCAGAGGGTCAGTACTGAGGGAGTGCCGCACTGTCAGAGGGTCAGTACTGAGGGAGTGCCGCACTGTCAGAGGGTCAGTACTGAGGGAGTGCCGCACTGTCAGAGGGTCAGTACTGAGGGAGTGCTGCACTGTCAGAGGGTCAGTACTGAGGGAGTGCTGCACTGTCAGAGGGTCAGTACTGAGGGAGTGCTGCACTGTCAGAGGGTCAGTACTGAGGGAGCGCCGCACTGTCAGAGGGTCAGTACTGAGGGAGTGCCGCACTGTCAGAGGGTCAGTACTGAGAGAGTGCCGCACTGTCAGAGGGTCAGTACTGAGGGAGTGCTGCACTGTCAGAGGGTCAGTACTGAGGGAGTGCTGCACTGTCAGAGGGTCAGTACTGAGGGAGTGCTGCACTGTCAGAGGGTCAGTACTGAGGGAGTGCTGCACTGTCAGAGGGTCAGTACTGAGGGAGTGCTGCACTGTCAGAGGGTCAGTACTGAGGGAGTGCCGGACTGTCAGAGGGTCAGTACTGAGGGAGTGCTGCACTGTCAGAGGGTCAGTACTGAGGGAGTGCTGCACTGTCAGAGGGTCAGTACTGAGGGAGTGCTGCACTGTCAGAGGGTCAGTACTGAGGGAGTGCTGCACTGTCACAGGGTCAGTACTGAGGGAGTGCTGCACTGTCAGAGGGTCAGTACTGAGGGAGTGCTGCACTGTCAGAGGGTCAGTACTGAGGGAGTGCTGCCCTGTCAGAGGGTCAGTACTGAGGGAGTGCTGCACTGTCACAGGGTCAGTACTGAGGGAGTGCCGCACTGTCAGAGGGTCAGTACTGAGGGAGTGCTGCACTGTCAGAGGGTCAGTACTGAGGGAGCACCGCACTGACAGAGGGTCAGTACTGAGGGAGTGCTGCACTGTCAGAGGGTCAGTACTGAGGGAGTGCTGCACTGACAGAGGGTCAGTACTGTGGGAGTGCTGCACTGTCAGAGGGTCAGTACTGAGGGAGTGCCGCACTGTCAGAGGGTCAGTATTGAGGGAGTGCCACACTGTCAGAGGGTCAGTGCTGAGGGAGTGCCGCACTGTCAGAGGGTCAGTACTGAGGGAGTGCCGCACTGTCAGAGGGTCAGTACTGAGGGAGTGCTGCACTGTCAGAGGGTCAGTACTGAGGGAGTGCTGCACTGTCAGAGGGTCAGTACTGAGGGAGCGCTGCACTGTCAGAGGGTCAGTACTGAGGGAGTGCTGCACTGACAGAGGGTCAGTACTGTGGGAGTGCTGCACTGTCAGAGGGTCAGTACTGAGGGAGTGCCGCACTGTCAGAGGGTCAGTATTGAGGGAGTGCCACACTGTCAGAGGGTCAGTACTGAGGGAGTGCTGCACTGTCAGAGGGTCAGTACTGAGGGTGTGCTGCACTGTCAGAGGATCAGTACTGAGGGTGTGCTGCACTCTCAGAGGGTCAGTACTGAGGGAGTGCCGCACTGTCAGTGGGTCAGTACTGAGGGAGTGCTGCACTGTCACAGGTTCAGTACTGAGGGAGTGTCGCACTGTCAGAGGGTCAGTACTGAGGGAGCGCTGCACTGTCAGAGGGTCAGTACTGAGGGAGTGCTGCACTGTGAGAGGGTCAGTACTGAGGCAGTGCTGCACTGTCAGAGGGTCAGTACTGAGGGAGTGCTGCACTGTCAGAGGGTCAGTACTGAGGGAGTGCTGTACTGTCAGAGGGTCAGTACTGAGGGAGTGTTGCACTGTCAGAGGGTCAGTACTGAGGGAGTGCCGCACTGTCAGAGGGTCAGTACTGAGGGAGCGCTGTACTGTCAGAGGGTCAGTACTGAGGGAGTGTTGCACTGTCAGAGGGTCAGTACTGAGGGAGGGCTGCGCTGTCAGAGGGTCAGTACTGAGGGAGTGCTGCACTGTCAGAGGGTCAGTACTGAGGCAGTGCTGCACTGTCAGAGGGTCAGTACTGAGGGAGTGCTGCACTGTCAGAGGGTCAGTACTGAGGGAGCGCTGTACTGTCAGAGGGACAGTACTGAGGGAGTGCTGCACTGTCAGAGGGTCAGTACTGAGGGAGGGCTGCGCTGTCAGAGGGTCAGTACTGAGGGAGTGCTGCACTGTCAGAGGGTCAGTACTGAGGGAGTGCTGCACTGTCAGAGGGTCAGTACTGAGGGAGTGCTGCACTGTCAGTGGGTCAGTACTGAGGGAGTGCTGCACTGTCAGAGGGTCAGTACTGAGGGTGTGCTGCACTGTCAGAGGGTCAGTACTGAGGGAGTGCTGCACTGTCAGAGGGTCAGTACTGAGGGAGTGCTGCACTGTCAGTGGGTCAGTACTGAGGGAGTGCTGCACTGTCAGAGGGTCAGTACTGAGGGTGTGCTGCACTGTCAGAGGGTCAGTACTGAGGGTGTGCTGCGCTGTCAGAGGGTCAGTACTGAGGGTGTCCCGCACAGTCTGAGGGTCAGCACTGAGGGAGTGCTGCACAGTCAGAGGGTCAGTACTGAGGGAGCGCTGCACTGTCAGAGGGTCAGTACTGAGGGAGTGCTGCACTGTCAGAGGGTCAGTACTGAGGGAGTGCTGCACTGTCAGAGGGTCAGTACTGAGGGAGTGCTGCACTGTCAGAGGGTCAGTACTGAGGGAGTGCTGCACTGTCAGTGGGTCAGTACTGAGGGAGTGCTGCACTGTCAGAGGGTCAGTACTGAGGGTGTGCTGCACTGTCAGAGGGTCAGTACTGAGGGTGTGTTGCGCTGTCAGAGGGTCAGTACTGAGGGTGTCCCGCACAGTCTGAGGGTCAGCACTGAGGGAGTGCTGCACAGTCTGAGGGTCAGTACTGAGGGAGTGCTGCACTGTCAGAGGGTCAGTACTGAGGGAGTGCTGCACTGTCAGAGGGTCAGTACTGAGGGAGAGCTGCACTGTCAGAGGGTCAGTACTGAGGGAGTGCTGCACTGTAAATACCCTCACACCTCTCCACCACTAACTGTGCTGTCTTGTTGCTGCTCACTTCGCCTTGTCTCTATCTCTTGGCGGATTCTCTGAGTCCTCCTCACAGCTAACCCTCTCTATGGATTCTCGAGGCGCCACTTGAATCTCTCTTTCATACTCACATCTCCCTCCTTGTCTCCAACTTACCCGTGTGGGTTCCGGCTGAACAATACAGAGCAGACAGGCTGTGATTGACACACAGGATGACCAGTAAGCTCACAGAACAGAGCAGCCAATCACCAGACAGGACACCACCACTATAAAGCCAGAGGGCACCAGTTTTCCCGCTCTCTCGGGACCCAGCCTCTGAGACAGTCAGAGTTAGTGAGCTAGCCAGGGCAAACACCATGTGGTCACTAGTAAGTCTGGTTAGGCTAGTATCAGGTCTCCAGTCAAGTCCGCATAGTGTCGACCCACGGTTGAACATGTATAATAGTTTGGATGTTGAATAAAATCGTGTTGCACCTTATCAAGTGTTGGAGGTCTGTCTCTCGCTACACTGCCGTCCACATCGACCCAGCCTACCCAACACATCAGCCCCTTATCCTCAAACTATGACCCTTAGTTCTGGACTCCCCCACCATCGGGAACATTCTTTCTGAATCGACCCTGTCTAATCCTGTTAGAATTTTGTACGTTTCTGTGAGATCCCCTCTCACTCTTCTAAACTCCAATGACTATAATCCGAACCGATTTAGTCTCCCCTCATAGGACAGTCCCGCCATCGCAGGAATCAGCCTGGTACACCTTCGTTGCTCTCCCTCCATAGCAAGAACATCCTTCCTCACTGGCACTTTGAGGGACACCTCCAGTCAGTCGACTGCAGAAGGCCTTTTGCCTGTTCGCGCCTACGCATCTCCGCGAGCTGGGGTCTGCTTCACCCAAGTCATTGCTCCTTCCCGTTTCCTTCCCAAAGCCAAATCAGACTCCCAGTTTTTACCGGGCCTGGTTGTTCGTCAAAGCCGCAAGCCACTGTGTGACCCCGACCCCTTTTTCTTTAACCTAGTCCACCAAGGTCCCTTCAAAGGTCCTCCATGACCTTTTCCCGTTCAGTGCCGTCGCCCCCCCCGCCGCCCCCCCCCCCAGGAACATCAGCGACCGGAGTCGCCACGCTAACCCTTTCGGGGAGGGCGTCTTGCAAAGAAAGACGGATCCCGGCACTGGTTCTTTGTCCTCAAAGAACCACCGTTTCCCCCTGGGCCTCGCCTCTTGTTGGGCACTCACGATGACCTTCCGCCGCTCGGAGAGAACGGAGCCCTCCCCTCGATGGGCAGGAGCTTCCACACCAGCGGCACCCGTTCTCCTCTTGCCTCCTTGCCCGCTTCTTCGGGCATAGGGCGACCCGCCCCAGTCCCCGCTCAACGCACCCTGCCCCCCCCCCCCCAGTGTTCTCCAGCCTCAGATGATCTTATTGTTTTTGGAAAAATTCACTCCTGCCATTGCTGGGGTGGCCGGCTCGTCCCCCGTCGCCCACTAACTGGTGAGGTGGGTCTGGAGTCAATGGAGGCCACATCGGGGTCAGGGCGACAAGATTTCGTTCCCGCATTCATGAACCAGATGAGGGTTTTTTTTTCTTCTTTTTAAAAATATGTAAATTGAGAGGACCCAATTCATTTCTTTCCAATTAAGGAGCAACTTATCGAGGCCAATCCACCTCCCCCTGCCCATCTTTGGGTTGTGGGGGTGAGACCCACGCAGACACGGGGAAAATGTGCAAACTCCACACGGACAGTGACCCAGAGCCGGGATCGAACCTGGGACCTCGGCGCCGTGAGGCATCGGCGCGAACCCACTGCGCCGCCGTGCTGCCACACATCAGACGGGTTTTTAAACTTCAATGCTCGCATGGTGACCATTAGACATTTAATTCCAGATTTTGATGGCTTCGTATCCACGATCTGGAGTGGCGGGGTTCCGAACCGGATAACTAATACCAGCCACAATACCGTTACACCACACCCTGGTCCCACTGTCCCTCGGTCTGTACCCTCCCCCAGCCCCGACATCCCTCCCTCGGTCTGTACCCTCCTCCAGCCCCGACATCCCTCCCTCGGTCTGTACCCTCCTCCAGCCCCGACATCCCTCCCTCGGTCTGTACCCTCCTCCAGCCCCGACATCCCTCCCTCGGTCTGTACCCTCCTCCAGCCCCGACATCCCTCCCTCTCTCTGTACCCTCCTCCAGCCCCGACATCCCTCCCTCGGTCTGTACCCTCCTCCAGCCCCGACATCCCTCCCTCTCTCTGTACCCTCCTCCAGCCCCGACATCCCTCCCTCGGTCTGTGCCCTCCTCCAGCCCCGACATCCCTCCCTCTCTCTGTACCCTCCTCCAGCCCCGACATCCCTCCCTATCTCTGTAACCTCCTCCAGCCCCTACAACCCTCCCTATCTCTGTAACCTCCTCCAGCCCCGACATCCCTCCCTCTCTCTGTAACCTCCTCCAGCCCCAACAACCCTCCCTATCTCTGTAACCTCCTCCAGCCCCTACAACCCTCCGTACCTCTGTAACCTCCTCCAGCCCCTACACCCCCCTATCTCTGTAACCTCCTCCAGCCCCTACAACCCTCCCTATCTCTGTAACCTCCTCCAGCCTCAACAACCCTCCCTATCTCTGTAACCTCCTCCAGCCCCTACACCCCCCTATCTCTGTAACCTCCTCCAGCCCCTACAACCCTCCCTATCTCTGTAACCTCCTCCAGCCCCTACAACCCTCCCTATCTCTGTATCCTCCTCCAGTCCATACAACCCTCCCTATCTCTGTATCCTCCTCCAGTCCC
The DNA here is from genome assembly GCF_047496885.1 of Scyliorhinus torazame. NCBI lineage: Eukaryota > Metazoa > Chordata > Chondrichthyes > Carcharhiniformes > Scyliorhinidae > Scyliorhinus > Scyliorhinus torazame. Next base: position 15,074,050 of record NC_092710.1, on the reverse strand, counting down.
TACAACCCTCCCTCTCTCTGTAACCTCCTCCAGCCCATACAACCCTCCCTCTCTCTGTAACCTCCTCCAGCCCCTACAACCCTCCCTATCTCTGTAACCTCCTCCAGCCCCGACAACCCTCCCTCTCTCTGTAACCTCCTCCAGCCCCTACAACCCTCCCTATCTCTGTAACCTCCTCCAGCCCCTACCACCCTCCCTATCTCTGTAACCTCCTCCAGCCCCTACAACCCTCCCTATCTCTGTATTGAACGTCACCTGCCTGCTTGCCCGTTTGACAAGACTTGGGACGTCCGCCACATACCGAATGGTGAAAGCCTCCCTCACCCTCCGCCAGCCTGTCCCCCGGACTGGCAGGCACCTCACACGATGGGCACCGAAGGATGAGTTGACACTGAGAGGGTTTTTTTAATCGGTAACTTTATTGTGCGTTTGTCATCAATAAAAAGGTAATAGTTCCGAGCTCCGTGTGTGAGGAGTCCCAGAGGAGCTTGTGTTCTACAATTGGCCGGGATGCCTGCGCTGAACTGGGTGTGAGATCCGGAGCTCAGAATGTGATGGTCAAAGCGATCGCTGTTTGTGTCTTCACCACCCCCCACAAATCAGGAAACTGCTCATATATCAGCCGCATACCCCAGCCTCATCACAGTGCCCCAGTGTGTGTGAGGGGGTGTGTGAGGGCGTGTGTGAGTCTGCGTGTGCATGTGTCTATGTGTGCATGCTTATGGTGTGCATGTGTGTGTGCGTGGGCCTGTCTGTCCGTGCCTACATGCACACACAGGCGCACGCACGCACACACATGCACACCATAAGCATGCACACATATACACATGCACACTCATGCACACGCAGACTCATACACGCGTGCACACATGCATGCACAGACACACGTGCGTGCATGGGTGCATGCATGTGTGTGCGTGTAGATGGGCGTCCATCTGTGCGTGCGTGCGTGTGAGTGCACGTGTCCGTGCATGTATGCATGTGTGTGCGTGTACATGGGCGCCCGTCTGTGCGTGCATGCGTGTGAGTGTGCGTGTCCGTGCATGTATGCAGGTGGGTGTGCGTGTGTGCTCATGTGTCTGGGTGTGTGCGTGTACATACATGTGTGCGTTCACATGAGAATATGCATGTGTGTGTGTCTGTGCGTGCATGCTTGTGAGTGCACGTGTCCGTGCATGTATGCACGTGTGTGCGTGTGTGTTCATGTGTATGGGTGTGCATATGTGCGTGTATGTGTGTGTTCACGTGAGAATATGTGTGTGTGTGTGTGTGTGTGACTTGCCCCAACATCCAGCCTGTCTGCCTACATGTTTAAGTTGTCCAACATGTCTACCTCAATGACGCTACTACATGTGTGTGTCGTGTGTGCTCTGCCCAATGCCCCGTGACCCCTGCCCTCTGGAGCCTCTGGCCGTTGATCAATGCCCTACACTGGAACATTGTAGATGACCTGCGGGGAGACGGTGTAGGCCGGAGGCCTTTCGCTGGTCTGGTAACTGGTGGAGGTGCAGGTCTGGTAACTGGTGGAAGCGCAGGCCTGTGGAAGCGGAGGAGCCGACTGGACCACCAGCATGGTCTGAAAAACACAACACAGGCACCCATCAATCAGCACAAAGACTGAACACACATCTCTCTCTCTCCCTCAGAAAATATTTTATTCAGGCATTGATAATTTTAACAATTTTAGACATCAGGGCCGGGATTATCCGACCCCCCCCCCCCCCACCCCCACCGGGCCGGAGAATCGCGGGGGGTCGGTGGGGGGGTGGGGGGGGGGGGGCATGAATCCTGCCCCGTCGCCGGAGGCCTAGCCCCTGAAGGTGCGGAGGACTCCGCACCTTCCGGGCGGATAGCGGAGAATCCTCGCCCCAGGTTTCAACAAGAACAACACAATATGACGAGCCCCCCCACCCCCCCCCCCCTCCCCAGAAACAACCCCCCCGACATGTCACTGACTCATTCCCCCCCGACTTTGGGGGCTCCGAGTCCCTCCATCCGAGTCCGACCCGCCTCCGGGCCGGCAGGGGGGCAAAGGCCAGGCCGTCGGCCTCCGTCTCGCCCCCGTGGGCGCCCCCCCCACCGCACCGCAGATCGCCACCTTGGGATTCGGCGCCACCCTCTGACCTGACGTCAGCAAGCCCCTGCCAGAAACCCCTCAGCCGCGCCCGTGCCCAAAACGTATGGGTATGGTTCGCAGGTCCCCGCCCCGCACAGCGCCCGCACCTACCCTCCTCCTCCTCGAAGAACCTGCTCATCCGGGCCCCGTGCAACCACCTGGAACCGGATCCGGCGGGTGACGAGGGCGCATTAACTCTCCTCAGGGCCTCCTCCCGCAACCCGTCCTCCAACTCCCCACCCAGCTCTTAACAACATAGAAGATACAGTACAGCAGGGGGCCATTCGGCCCATCGAGACTGCACCCACCCACTTAAACCCTCACTTCCACCCCCCCGCAACCCCTCCTAACCTGTTTTTGGACACTCAGGGCAATTCATCATGGCCAACCGGTGGTTGTCTCAGATGGGTGACCACACCGACGCCCCCTCCAGCCCAATGTGCTGCCCCCATTGCCCCCCCCCCCCCACCACCAATTTCCTGACCATCGCCATCTCCGCCGCCCAGTAATAATTCGGAAGAGCCAAAGCCAACACCTTCTTCACCCGCCGGGATTTACCCGCCCAAACAAATCCCGGGATCACCGCGTTTACTTTTTCCAAGAGCGCCTTGGGGATAAAAATTGGGAGGCTCTGGAAGACGAATCGAAACCTCGGGAGGGCCGTCACCTTCACTGTCTGTACCTCCCCCCCCCCCCCCCCGGCCCCCCCCACCCCGCCTCCCTCCACCCTCCGCTGCCAGGCACTTGACATTCTCAATGCCAACGGCTCTGTAGACAGGGCAAACAGCAGTGGGGAAAGTGGGCGCCCCTGCCTCGTCCCTCGGTGCAGCCGAAAACAATCTGATCTCACCCGGTTCATCCGATCGCTCGCCACCGGTGCCTGGTACAGCAACCAGACCCAGCCCGCAAATCCCTGCCCAAACCCAAACCAGGGACCTCCCAGAGGTATCCCCATTCCACTCGATCGAAAGGCCTTCTCTGCGTCCACGGCGACCACTCGATCGAAAGGCCTTCTCTGCGTCCACGGCGACCACTCGATCGAAAGGCCTTCTCTGCGTCCACGGCAGCCACTCGATCGAAAGGCCTTCTCTGCGTCCACGGCAGCCACTCGATCGAAAGGCCTTCTCTGCGTCCACGGCGACCACTCGATCGAAAGGCCTTCTCTGCGTCCACGGCGACCACTCGATCGAAAGGCCTTCTCTGCGTCCACGGCGACCACTCGATCGAAAGGCCTTCTCTGCGTCCACGGCAACCACTCGATCAAAAGGCCTTCTCTGCGTCCATGGTAACCACTCGATCGAAAGGCCTTCTCTGCGTCCACGGCGACCACTCGATCGAAAGGCCTTCTCTGCGTCCACGGCGACCACTCGATCGAAAGGCCTTCTCTGCGTCCACGGCGACCACTCGATCGAAAGGCCTTCTCTGCGTCCATGGTAACCACTCGATCAAAAGGCCTTCTCTGCGTCCATGGTAACCACTCGATCGAAAGGCCTTCTCTGCGTCCATGGTAACCACTCGATCGAAAGGCCTTCTCTGCGTCCATGGTAACCACTCGATCAAAAGGCCTTCTCTGCGTCCACGGCGACCACTCGATCGAAAGGCCTTCTCTGCGTCCACGGCAACCACTCGATCAAAAGGCCTTCTCTGCGTCCATGGTAACCACTCGATCGAAAGGCCTTCTCTGCGTCCATGGTAACCACTCGATCGAAAGGCCTTCTCTGCGTCCACGGCGACCACTCGATCAAAAGGCCTTCTCTGCATCCATGGTAACCACTCGATCGAAAGGCCTTCTCTGCGTCCATGGCAACCACTCGATCAAAGGCCTTCTCTGCATCCATGGCCTCCATCACCTCTACCCCCCACTCCTCTGGAAACATCATGATCACATTAAGTAACCTCCTGATGTTGGCCGCCAGGCACCTCCCCTTCACGAACCCCGCCTGGTCCTCCCCTATTACTCCTGGCACACAATCCTCAATCCTCGAAGCCAAGATCTTCGCCAGCAGTTTGGCATCTACATTTAGCAGGGAAATAGGTCTCCACGACCCACATTGTTCCGGTTTCTTTGTCCTGCTTCGGAATGAAGTAGGGCGACAACGTCGGGGGAGGGCGGGGGGGTGGGGGGGGGGGGGGGGGGGGGAAGCTCCTTTGCCTCATTGAAAGCCCTCACCAACAGCGGTCCCATACTTTCCCGAGAACCTCTTGTAGAACTCCACCGGGTGACCGTCCGGACTTGGGGCCTTGTCCGATTGCATCGCCTCCAGCTCCTCCGTCAATTGGGGACCCCAGCCCCACCATCAATTCCTCCTCCACCTTCGGCAATCCCAACCTCTCTCGAAACCGCCTCGTCCCCGGCTGGGGGTTCCGACTCGTATGGCTTACTATAGAAGTCCCTAAACGCCCCATTCGCCCACGCCGGGTCTAAGACTGTATTCCCACCCGTGTCTTTCACTTTCCCGATCTCACCTCGCCGCCTCCTGCTTCCTGTGAGCTAGCATCCTGCTGGCTTTCGCCCCACACTCAGTACACCGGCCCTCTCACCCTGCTGTCCCACCCGCAGATAATAGCCCAAACCCCACCTGCAACCTCTGCTGGTCCCTTAGCAGCCCTTCCTCCGGGTCCTCTGCGTAGCTCCTGTCCACCTATCTCAGTCTCTCTATCTCCGCCCACTCCGCCTTTTCCCTCCGCGCCCGAATCGAAATAAACTCCCCTCTGGCCACTGTCTTCAGTTCCTCCCAAACCGTACCTGCCGAAACCGCCCCCGGGTCATTCATCTCCACATATCCCTGGGTGACCTTCCTCACCCACTCACACACCTCTTGCTCCGCCAACTGTGCAGGGGCTGGTTCAGCACACTAAATCCTCTGACAGTGCGGCGCTCCCTCAGTACTGACCCTCTGACAGTGCAGCACTCCCTCAGTACTGACCCTCTGACAGTGCGGCACTCCCTCAGTACTGACCCTCTGACAGTGCGGCACTCCCTCAGTACTGACCCTCTGACAGTGCAGCACTCCCTCAGTACTGACCCTCTGACAGTGCAGCACTCCCTCAGTACTGACCCTCTGACAGTGCAGCACTCCCTCAGTACTGACCCTCTGACAGTGCGGCACTCCCTCAGCACTGACCCTCTGACAGTGCAGCACTCCCTCAGTACCGACCCTCTGACAGTGCAGCACTCCCTCAGTACTGACCCTCTGACAGTGCCGCACTCCCTCAGTACTGACCCTCTGACAGTGCGGCACTCCCTCAGTACTGACCCTCTGACAGTGCAGCACTCCCTCAGTACTGACCCTCTGACAGTGCAGCTCTCCATCAGTACTGACCCTCTGACAGTGCCGCACTCCCTCAGTACTGACCTTCTGACAGTGCGGCACTCCCTCAGTACTGACCCTCTGACAGTGCCGCACTCCCTCAGTACTGTACCTCTGACAGTGCGGCACTCCCTCAGTACTGACCCACTGACAGTGCAGCACTCCCTCACACTGCCCCTCTGACAGTGCAGCACTCCCTCAGTACTGACCCTCTGACAGTTCCGCACTCCCTCAGTACTGACCCTCTGACAGTGCCGCACTCCCTCAGTACTGACCCTCTGACAGTGCGGCACTCCCTCAGTACTGACCCTCTGACAGTGCCGCACTCCCTCAGTACTGACCCTCTGACAGTGCAGCGCTCCCTCAGTACTGACCCTCTGACAGTGCGGCACTCCCTCAGTACTGACCCTCTGACAGTGCGGCACTCCCTCAGTACTGACCCTCTGACAGTGCGGTATTCCCTCAGTACTGATCCTCTGATAGTGCAGCACTCCCTCAGTGCTGACCCTCTGACAGTGCAGCACTCCCTCAGTACTGACCCTCTGACAGTGCGGCAATACCTCAGTACTGACCCTCTGACAGTGCGGAATTCCCTCAGTACTGACCCTCTGACAGTGCAGCACTCCCTCAGTACTGACCCTCTGACAGTGCAGCACTCCCTCAGTACTGACCCTCTGACAGTGCGGCACTCCCTCAGTACTGACCCTCAGACAGTGCGGCACTCCCTCAGTACTGACCCTCTGACAGTGCGGCACTCCCTCAGTACTGACCCTCTGACAGTGCGGCACTCGCTCAGTACTGACCCGCTGACAGTGCAGCACTCCCTCAGTACTGACTCTCTGACAGTGCGGCACTCCCTCAGTACTGACCCTCTGACAGTGCGGCACTCCCTCAGTACTGACCCTCTGACAGTGCAGCACTCCCTCAGTACTGATCCTCTGACAGTGCAGTGCTCCCTCAGTACTGACCCTCTGACAGTGCAGCACTCCCTCAGTACTGACCGTCTGACAGTGCAGCACTCCCTCAGTACTGACCTTCTGACAGTGCAGCACTCCCTCAGTACTGACCCTCTGACAGTGCAGCACTCCCTCAGTACTGACCTTCTGACAGTGCAGCACTCCCTCAGTACTGACCCTCTGACAGTGCAGCTCTCCCTCAGTACTGACCCTCTGACAATGCAGCACTCCCTCAGTACTGACCCTCTGACAGTGCGGCACTCCCTCAGTACTGACCCTCTGACAGTGCAGCATTTCCACAGTACTGACCCTCTGACAGTGCGGCACTCCCTCAGTACTGACCCTCTGACAGTGCGGCACTCCCTCAGTACTGACCCTCTGACAGTGCAGCACTCCCTCAGTACTGACCCTCTGACAGTGCGGCACTCCCTCAGTACTGACCCTCTGACAGTGCAGCACTCCCTCAGTACTGACCCTCTGACAGTGCGGCACTCCCTCAGTACTGACCCTCTGACAGTGCAGCACTCCCTCAGTACTGACCCTCTGACAGTGCAGCACACCGTCAGGACTGACCCTCTGACAGTACGGCACTCCCTCAGTACTGACCCTCTGACAGTGCAGCACTCCCTCAGTACTGCCCCTCTGACAGTGCAGCACTCACTCAGTACTGACCCTCTGACAGTGCAGCACTCCCTCAGTACTGACCCTCTGACAGTGCAGCACTCCCTCAGTACTGACCCTCTGACAGTGCAGCACTCCCTCAGTACTGACCCTCTGACAGTGCAGCACTCACTCAGTACTGACCCTCTGACAGTGCAGCACTCCCTCAGTACTGACCCTCTGACAGTGCAGCACTCCCTCAGTACTGACCCTCTGACAGTGCAGCACTCCCTCAGTACTGACCCTCTGACAGTGCGGCACTTCCTCAGTACTGACCCTCTGACAGTGCGGCACTCCCTCAGTACTGACCCTCTGACAGTGCGGCACTCCCTCAGTACTGACCCTCTGACAGTGCAGCACTCCCTCAGTACTGACCCTCAGACAGTGCGGCACTCCCTCAGTGCTGACCCTCTGACAGTGCGGCACTCCGTCAGCACTGACCCTCTGACAGTGCGGCACTCCTTCAGTACTGACCCACTGACAGTGCGGCACTCCCTCAGTACTGACCCTCTGACAGTGCAGCACTCCCTCAGAACTGACCCTCTGACAGAGCAGCACTCCCTCAGTGCTGACCCTCTGACAGTGCAGCTCTCCCTCAGTGCTGACCCTCTGACAGTGCAGCACTCTCTCAGTGCTTACTCTCTGACAGTGCAGCACTCCCTCAGTACTGACTCTCTGACAGTGCAGCACACCCTCAGTACTGACCCTCTGACAGTGCAGCACTCCCTCAGTACTGATCCTCTGACAGTGCAGCTCTCCCTCAGTGTAACCCTCTGACAGTGCAGCACTCCCTCAGTACTGACCCTCTGACAGTGCAGCACTCCTTCAGTACTGACCCTCTGACAGTGCAGCACTCCCTCAGTACTGACTCTCCGACAGTGCGGCACTCCATCAGTACTGACCCTCTGACAGAGCAGCACTCCCTCAGTACTGACCCTCTGACAGAGCAGCACTCCCTCAGTACTGACCCTCTGACAGTGCGGCACTTCCTCAGTACTGACCCTCTGACAGTGCCGCACTCCCTCAGTACTGACCCTCTGACAGTGCGGCACTCCACCAGTACTGACCCTCTGACAGTGCAGCACTCCCTCAGTACTGACCCTCTGACAGTGCAGCACTCCCTCAGTACTGACCCTCTGACAGTGCAGCACTCCCTCAGTACTGACCCTCTGACAGTGCAGCACCCCCTCAGTACTGACCCTCTGACAGTGCAGCACCCACTCAGTACTGACCCTCTAACAGTGCGGCTCTCCCTCAGTACTGACCCTCTGACAGTGCAGCTCTCCCTCAGTACTGACCCTCTGACAGTGCGGCACTCCCTCAGTACTGACCCTCTGACAGTGCAGCACTCCCTCAGTACTGACCCTCTGACAGTGCAGCACTCCCTCAGTACAGACCCTCTGACAGTGCAGCACTCCCTCAGTACTGACCCTCTGACAGTGCAGCACTCCTTCAGTACTGACCCTCTGACAGTGCAGCACTCCCTCAGTACTGACCCTCTGACAGTGCAGCACTCCCTCAGTACTGACCCTCTGACAGTGCGGCTCTCCCTCAGCACTGACCCTCTGACAGTGCAGCACTCCCTCAGTACTGACCCTCTGACAGTGCAGCACTCCCTCAGTACTGACCCTCTGACAGTGCAGCACGCCCTCAGTACTGACCCTCTGACAGTGCGGCACTCCCTCAGTACTGACCCTCTGACAGTGCGGCACTCCCTCAGTACTGACCCTCTGACAGTGCGGCACTCCCTCAGTACTGACCCTCTGACAGTGCGGCACTCCCTCAGTCCTGACCTTTGGACAGTGCAGCACTCCCTCTGTACTGACCCTCTGACAGTGCAGCACTCCCTCAGTACTGACCCTCTGACAGTGCAGCACTCCCTCTGTACTGACCCTCTGACAGTGCGGCACTCCCTCAGTACTGAACCACTGACAGTGCAGCACTCCCTCTGTACTGACCCTCTGACAGTGCAGTGCTCCCTCAGTACTGACCCTCTGACAGTGCAGTGCTCCCTCAGTACTGACCCTCTGACAGTGCAGCACTCACTCAGTACTGACCCTCTGACAGAGCGGCACTCCCTCAGTACTGACCTTTGGACAGTGCAGCACTCCCTCAGTACTGACCCTCTGACAGTGCAGCACTCCCTCAGTACTGACCCTCTGACAGTGCAGCACTCCCTCTGTACTGACCCTCTGACAGTGCGGCACTCCCTCAGTACTGACCCTCTGACAGTGCAGTGCTCCCTCAGTACTGACCCTCTGACAGTGCAGTGCTCCCTCAGTACTGACCCTCTGACAGTGCGGCACTCCCTCAGTACTGACCCTCTGACAGTGCAGCACTCCCTCTGTACTGACCCTCTGACAGTGCAGTGCTCCCTCAGTACTGACCCTCTGACAGTGCAGCGCTCCCTCAGTACTGACCCTCTGACAGTGCGGCACTCCCTCAGTACTGACCCTCTGACAGTGCGGCACTCCCGCAGTACTGACCCTCTGACAGTGCAGCACTCCCTCAGTACTGACCCTCTGACAGTGCAGCACTCCCTCAGTACTGACCCTCTGACAGTGCAGCTCTCCCTCAGTACTGACCCTCTGACAGTGCAGCACTCCATCAGTACTGACCCTCTGACAGTGCGGCACTCCCTCAGTACTGACCCTCTGACAGTGCAGCACTCCCTCAGTACTGACCCTCTGACAGTGCGGCACTCCCTCAGTACTGACCCTCTGACAGTGCAGCACTCCCTCAGTACTGACCCTCAGACAGTGCAGCACTCCCTCAGTACTGATCCTCTGTCAGTGCAGCACTCCCTCAGTACTGACCCTCTGACAGTGCGGCACTCCCTCAGTACTGCCCCTCTGACAGTGCAGCACTCCCTCAGTACTGACCCTCTGACAGTGCAGTGCTCCCTCAGTACTGACCCTCTGACAGTGCAGTGCTCCCTCAGTACTGACCCTCTGACAGTGCGGCACTCCCTCAGTACTGACCCTCTGACAGTGCAGCACTCCCTCAGTACTGACTCTCCGACAGTGCGGCACTCCATCAGTACTGACCCTCTGACAGAGCAGCACTCCCTCAGTACTGACCCTCTGACAGAGCAGCACTCCCTCAGTACTGACCCTCTGACAGTGCGGCACTTCCTCAGTACTGACCCTCTGACAGTGCCGCACTCCCTCAGTACTGACCCTCTGACAGTGCGGCACTCCACCAGTACTGACCCTCTGACAGTGCAGCACTCCCTCAGTACTGACCCTCTGACAGTGCAGCACTCCCTCAGTACTGACCCTCTGACAGTGCAGCACTCCCTCAGTACTGACCCTCTGACAGTGCAGCACCCCCTCAGTACTGACCCTCTGACAGTGCAGCACCCACTCAGTACTGACCCTCTAACAGTGCGGCTCTCCCTCAGTACTGACCCTCTGACAGTGCAGCTCTCCCTCAGTACTGACCCTCTGACAGTGCGGCACTCCCTCAGTACTGACCCTCTGACAGTGCAGCACTCCCTCAGTACTGACCCTCTGACAGTGCAGCACTCCCTCAGTACAGACCCTCTGACAGTGCAGCACTCCCTCAGTACTGACCCTCTGACAGTGCAGCACTCCTTCAGTACTGACCCTCTGACAGTGCAGCACTCCCTCAGTACTGACCCTCTGACAGTGCAGCACTCCCTCAGTACTGACCCTCTGACAGTGCGGCTCTCCCTCAGCACTGACCCTCTGACAGTGCAGCACTCCCTCAGTACTGACCCTCTGACAGTGCAGCACTCCCTCAGTACTGACCCTCTGACAGTGCAGCACGCCCTCAGTACTGACCCTCTGACAGTGCGGCACTCCCTCAGTACTGACCCTCTGACAGTGCGGCACTCCCTCAGTACTGACCCTCTGACAGTGCGGCACTCCCTCAGTACTGACCCTCTCACAGTGCGGCACTCCCTCAGTCCTGACCTTTGGACAGTGCAGCACTCCCTCTGTACTGACCCTCTGACAGTGCAGCACTCCCTCAGTACTGACCCTCTGACAGTGCAGCACTCCCTCTGTACTGACCCTCTGACAGTGCGGCACTCCCTCAGTACTGAACCACTGACAGTGCAGCACTCCCTCTGTACTGACCCTCTGACAGTGCAGTGCTCCCTCAGTACTGACCCTCTGACAGTGCAGTGCTCCCTCAGTACTGACCCTCTGACAGTGCAGCACTCCCTCAGTACTGACCCTCTGACAGAGCGGCACTCCCTCAGTACTGACCTTTGGACAGTGCAGCACTCCCTCAGTACTGACCCTCTGACAGTGCAGCACTCCCTCAGTACTGACCCTCTGACAGTGCAGCACTCCCTCTGTACTGACCCTCTGACAGTGCGGCACTCCCTCAGTACTGACCCTCTGACAGTGCAGTGCTCCCTCAGTACTGACCCTCTGACAGTGCAGTGCTCCCTCAGTACTGACCCTCTGACAGTGCGGCACTCCCTCAGTACTGACCCTCTGACAGTGCAGCACTCCCTCTGTACTGACCCTCTGACAGTGCAGTGCTCCCTCAGTACTGACCCTCTGACAGTGCAGCGCTCCCTCAGTACTGACCCTCTGACAGTGCGGCACTCCCTCAGTACTGACCCTCTGACAGTGCGGCACTCCCGCAGTACTGACCCTCTGACAGTGCAGCACTCCCTCAGTACTGACCCTCTGACAGTGCAGCACTCCCTCAGTACTGACCCTCTGACAGTGCAGCTCTCCCTCAGTACTGACCCTCTGACAGTGCAGCACTCCATCAGTACTGACCCTCTGACAGTGCGGCACTCCCTCAGTACTGACCCTCTGACAGTGCAGCACTCCCTCAGTACTGACCCTCTGACAGTGCGGCACTCCCTCAGTACTGACCCTCTGACAGTGCAGCACTCCCTCAGTACTGACCCTCAGACAGTGCAGCACTCCCTCAGTACTGATCCTCTGTCAGTGCAGCACTCCCTCAGTACTGACCCTCTGACAGTGCGGCACTCCCTCAGTACTGCCCCTCTGACAGTGCAGCACTCCCTCAGTACTGACCCTCTGACAGTGCAGTGCTCCCTCAGTACTGACCCTCTGACAGTGCAGTGCTCCCTCAGTACTGACCCTCTGACAGTGCGGCACTCCCTCAGTACTGACCCTCTGACAGTGCAGCACTCCCTCTGTACTGACCCTCTGACAGTGCAGTGCTCCCTCAGTACTGACCCTCTGACAGTGCAGCGCTCCCTCAGTACTGACCCTCTGACAGTGCAGTACTCCCTCTGTACTGACCCTCTGACAGTGCAGTGCTCCCTCAGTACTGACCCTCTGACAGTGCAGTGCTCCCTCAGTACTGACCCTCTGACAGTGCGGCACTCCCTCAGTACTGACCCTCTGACAGTGCAGCACTCCCTCTGTACTGACCCTCTGACAGTGCAGTGCTCCCTCAGTACTGACCCTCTGACAGTGCAGCGCTCCCTCAGTACTGACCCTCTAACAGTGCAGCACTCCCTCAGTACTGACCCACTGACAGTGCAGCGCTCCCTCAGTACTGACCCTCTGACAGTGCAGTGCTCCCTCAGTACTGACCCTCTGACAGTGCGGCACTCCCTCAGTACTGACCCTCTGACAGTGCAGCACTCCCTCAGTACTGACCCTCTGACAGTGCAGCACTCCCTCAGTACTGACCCTCTGACAGTGCAGCTCTCCCTCAGTACTGACCCTCTGACAGTGCAGCACTCCATCAGTACTGACCCTCTGATAGTGCGGCACTCCCTCAATACTGACCCTCTGACAGTGCAGCACTCCCTCAGTACTGACCCTCAGACAGTGCAGCACTCCCTCAGTACTGATCCTCTGTCAGTGCAGCACTCCCTCAGTACTGACCCTCTGACAGTGCGGCACTCCCTCAGTACTGACCCTCTGACAGAGCAGCACTCCCTCAGTACTGACCCTCTGACAGCGCAGCACTCCCTCAGTACTGACCCTCTGACAGTGCGGCTCTCCCTCAGTACTGACCCTCCGACAGTGCAGCACTCCCTCAGTACTGACCCTCTGACAGTGCAGCACTCCCTCAGCACTGACCCTCTGACAGTGCAGCACTCCCTCAGTACTGACCCTCTGACAGTGCAGCACTCCCTCAGTACTGACCCTCTGACAGTGCGGCACTCCCTCAGTACTGACCCTCTGACAGTGCGGCACTCCCTCAGTACTGACCCTCTGACAGTGCAGCACTCCCTCAGTACTGACCCTCTGACAGTGCAGCACTCCCTCAGTACTGACCCTCTAACAGTGCAGCTCTCCCTCAGTACTGACTCTCTGACTGATTTGTATGTTGTTCCCGTCTTGCCCTAGTTAACCCTGTGTGTTGGATGCGACTGGCGCTGGTAACTCACCCCCTGCGGATGCTCCGTACAGCAGCGTAGCATTTTACAGTTGATGACTGCGACGAAGACAGAGATTGACAGCGAGAAGAGGCAGTTAATTAGGAGGACAATCAGCATAACTGCAACCAGAGACTGGAAGACAGAGAGGAGGGAGGTGAGCGAATCGTACCACCTGGATTGAGGCATGCATATTGCCATTCCATAATCTGTGCCCCCCACCACCTCTCTCCGCGGCTCCATCATATTGGCTCACCGCGTTGAACCGCACTCTATACTCTAACCTTTTCCACCAGTCACTGCTCCATCTGGAAACATGTCAATTAATGGCCGCAATGTCGCAACTTCATCCCCCTCATATTCTCAAAGCTCACCCACTACATCGCAATCAGCGTTCAGTTCCACCCCCTACAACCCTCCCTATCGCTGTAACCTCCCCCAGCCCCTACACCCCTCCCTATCTCTGTAACCTCCTCCAGCCCCGACAACTCTCCCTATCTCTGTAACCTCATCCAGCCCCAACAACCATCCCTATCTCTGTAACCTCCTCCAGCCCATACAACCCTCCCTATCTCTGTAACCTCCTCCAGCCCATACAACCCTCCCTATCTCTGTAACCTCCCACAGCCCCTACAACACTCCCTATCTCTGTAACCTCCTCCAATCCGTACAACCCTCCCTATCTCTGTAACCTCCTCCAGCCCCTACAACCATCCCTATCTCTGTAACCTCCGACAGCCCCTACAACACTCCCTATCTCTGTAACCTCCTCCAATCCGCACAACCCTCCCTATCTCTGTAACCTCCTCCAGCTACTACATTCCACCCTATCTCCGGAACCTCCTTCCGTCCCTACAACTCTCCCTATCTCTGGAACCTCCTCCAGCCCCAACAATCCACCCACACTTTGAAACCTCCTCCAGTCCCTACAACCCTCCCTATCTCTGTAACCTCCTCCAGCCCCTACACCCCTCCCTATCTCTGTAACCTCCTCCAGCCCCTACAACCTTCCCAATCTCTGTAACCTGCTCCAGTCCCTACAACTCTCCCTATCTCTGGAACGTCCTCCAGCCCCTACAATCCACCCACACTTTGAAACCTCCTCCAGTCCCTACAACCCTCCCTATCTCTGTAACTTCCCCCAGCCCCTACAATCCTCCCTATCTCTGTAACCTCCTCCAGTCCCTACAACCCTCCCTATCTCTGTAACTTCCTCCAGCCCCTACAATCCTCCCTATCTCTGTAACCTCCTCCAGCCCCTGCACCCCTCCCTATCTCTGTAACCTCCTCCAGCCCCTACAACCTTCCCAATCTCTGTAACCTCCTCCTGCCCCTACAATCCACCCACACTTTGAAACCTCCTCCAGTCCCTACAACCCTCCCTATCTCTGTAACTTCCTCCAGCCCCTACAATCCTCCCGATCTCTGTAACTTCCTCCAGCCCCTACAATCCTCCCTATCTCTGTAACCTCCTCCAGCCCCTACACCCCTCCCTATCTCTGTAACCTCCTCCAGCCCTACAACTCTCCCTATGTCTGTAACTTCCTCCAGCCCCTACACCCCTCCCTATCACTGTTACCTCCTTCACCCTCTACAACCCTCCCTATCTCTGTAACCTCCTTCACGCTCTACAACCCTCCCTATCTCTGTAACCTCCTCCAGCCCCTACAACCCTCCCTATCTCTGTAACTTCCTCCTGCCCCTACACCCCTCCCTATCTCTGTAACCTCCTCCAGCCCCTACAATCCTCCCTATCTCTGTAACCTCCTCCAGCCCCTACACCCCTCCCTATCTCTGTAACCTCCTCCAGCCCTACAACTCTCCCTATGTCTGTAACTTCCTCCAGCCCCTACACCCCTCCCTATCACTGTAACCTCCTCCAGCCCCTACAACCCTCCCTATCTCTGTAACTTCCTCCAGCCCCTACAACCCTCCCTATCACTGTAATCTCCTTCAGCCCCTACAACCCTCCCTATCTCTGTAACCTCCTCCAGCCACTACAACCCTCCCTATCTCTTTAACCTCCTCCAGCCGCTACAACCCACCCTTTCTCTGTAACCTCCTCCAGCCCCTAGAACCCTCCCAAATTCTGAAACCTCCTCCAGCCCCTACACCCCTCATATCTCTGTAAACTCCTCCAGCCCCTACCACCCTCCCTATCTCCGTAACCTCCTCCAATCCCTACAACATTCCCTATCTCTGTAACCTCCTCCAGCCCCCACAACCCTCCCTATCGCTGTAACCTCCTCCAGCCCCTACAACCCTCCCTATCCCTGTAACCTCCTCCAGCCCCTATAATCCTCCCTATCTCTGTAACCTCCTTCACCCTCTACAACCCTCCCTATCCCTGTAATCTCCTCCAGCCCCTACAACCCTCCCTATCTCTGTAACTTCCTCCAGCTCCTACACCCCTCCCTATCTCTGTAACCTCCTCCAGCCCTACACCCCTCCCAATCTCTGTAACCACCCCCAGCCCCTACATCCCACCCTATCTCTGTAACTTCCTCCATACCCTACAACCCTCCCTATCTCTGTAACCTCCTCCAGCCCCCACAACCCTCCCTATCTCTGTAACCTGCTCCAGCCCCGACAACCCTCCCTATCTTTGTAACCTCCTCCAGCCCCTACAACCCTCCCTATCGCTGTAACCTCCTCCAGCCCCCGCAACTCTTCCTATCACTGTAACCTCCTCCAGTCCCTACAACCCTCCCTATCTCTGTAACCTCCTCCAATCCCTACAACCCTCCCTATCGCTGTAACCTCCTCCAGCTTCTACAATCCACCCTATCTCCGGAACCTCCTCCAGCCCCTACAACCCTCCCTATCTCTGTAACCTCCTACAGCCCCTACAAATCTTCCTATCACAGTAACCTCCTCCAGCCCCCACAACCCACCCTATCTCTGTAACCTCCTCCAGCTCCTACAATCCACCCTATGTCCGTAACCTCCTCCAGTCCCTACAACCCTCCCTATCTCTGGAACCGCCTCCAGCCCCTACAATCCACCCACACTCTGAAACCTCCTCCAGCCCCTACAACCCTCCCTATCTCTGTAACTTCCTCCAGCCCCTTCAACCCTCCCTATCTCTGTAACCTCCTCCAGCCCCTACAACCTTCCCAATCTCTGTAACCTCCTCCAGACCCTACACCCCTCCCTATCTCTGTAACCTCCTCCAGCCCCTACAACCCTCCCCATCTCTGTAACCTCCTCCAGCCCCTACAACCCTCCCCATCTCTGTAACCTCCTCCAGCCCCTACAACCTTCCCTACCTCTGTAACCTTCTCCAACCCCTACAACTCTCCCTATGTCTGTAACCTCCTCCAGCCCCTACACCCTCCCTATCTCTGTAACCTCCTCCAGCCCCTACAACACTCCCTATCTCTGTAACTTCCTCCAGCCCCTACAACCCTCCCTATCACTGTAACCTCCTTCAGCCCCTACAACCCTCCCTATCACTGAAACTTCCTTCAGCCCCTACATCCCTCCCTATCTCTGTAGCCTCCTCCAGCCCCTACAACCCTCCCCATCTCTGTAACCACCTCCGCCCCCTACAACCCTCACCATCTCTGTAACCACCTCCGCCCCCTACAACCCTCCCTATCTCTGTAACCTCCTCCAGCCCCTGCAACCCACCCCATCTCTGTAACCACCTCCACCCCCTACAACCCTCACCATCTCTGTAACCACCTCCGCCCCCTACAACCCTCCCTATCTCTGTAACCTCCTCCAGCCCCTACAATCCTCCCTATCTCTGTAACCTCCTCCAGCTCCGACACCCCTCCCTATCTCTGTAACCTCCTCCAGCCCCTACAACCTTCCCAATCTCTGTACCCTGCTCCAGTCCCTAAAACCCTCCCTATCTCTGTAACCTCCTCCAGCCCCTACAACCCTCCCTATCTCTGTAACCCCCTCTAGCCTCTCCAATTCTTCCTATCTCTGTAACCTCCTCCAGCCCCTACAACCCTCCCTATCTCTGTAACCTCCACCAGCCCCTACCACCCTCGCTATCTCCGTAACCTCCTCCAATCCCTACAACACTCCCTATCTCTGTAACCTCCTCCAGCCCCCACAACCTTCCTATCTCTGAAACCTCCTCCAGCCCCTACAATCCTCCCTATCTCTGTAACCTCCTCCAGCCCCTACAATCCTACCATACTCTGAAACCTCCTCCAGCCCCTACAACCCTCCCTATCTCCGTAACCTCCTCCAATCCCTACAACATTCCCTATCTCTGTAACCACCTCCAGCCCCCACAACCCTCCCTATCGCTGTAACCTCCTCCAGCCCCTACAACCCTCCCTATCCCTGTAACCTCCTCCAGCCCCTACAATCCTCCCTACCTCTGTTACCTCCTTCACCCTCTACAACCCTCCCTATCTCTGTAACCTCCTTCACGCTCTACAACCCTCCCTATCTCTGTAACCTCCTCCAGCACCTCCAACCCTCCCTATCTCTGTAACTTCCTCCTGCCCCTACACCCCTCCCTATCTCTGTAACCTCCTCCAGCCCCTACAATCCTCCCTATCTCTGTAACCTCCTCCAGCCCCTACACCCCTCCCTATCTCTGTAACCTCCTCCAGCCCTACAACTCTCCCTATGTCTGTAACTTCCTCCAGCCCCTACACCCCTCCCTATCACTGTAACCTCCTCCAGCCCCTACAACCCTCCCTATCTCTGTAACTTCCTCCAGCCCCTACAACCCTCCCTATCACTGTAATCTCCTTCAGCCCCTACAACCCTCCCTATCTCTGTAACCTCCTCCAGCCACTACAACCCTCCCTATCTCTTTAACCTCCTCCAGCCCCTACAACCCACCCTTTCTCTGTAACCTCCTCCAGCCCCTAGAACCCTCCCAAATTCTGAAACCTCCTCCAGCCCCTACACCCCTCATATCTCTGTAAACTCCTCCAGCCCCTCCCACCCTCCCTATCTCCGTAACCTCCTCCAATCCCTACAACATTCCCTATCTCTGCAACCTCCTCCAGCCCCCACAACCCTCCCTATCGCTGTATCCTCCTCCAGCCCCTACAACCCTCCCTATCCCTGTAACCTCCTCCAGCCCCTATAATCCTCCCTATCTCTGTAACCTCCTTCACCCTCTACAACCCTCCCTATCTCTGTAACCTCGTCCAGCCCCTACAACCCTCCCTATCTCTGTAACTTCCTCCAGCTCCTACACCCCTCCCTATCTCTGTAACCTCCTCCAGCCCTACACCCCTCCCAATCTCTGTAACCTCCCCCAGCCCCTACATCCCACCCTATCTCTGTAACTTCCTCCATACCCTACAACCCTCCCTATCTCTGTTACCTCCTCCAGCCCCCACAACCCTCCCTATCTCTGTAACCTGCTCCAGCCCCGACAACCCTCCCTATCTTTGTAACCTCCTCCAGCCCCTACAACCCTCCCTATCGCTGTAACCTCCTCCAGCCCCCGCAACCCTTCCTATCACTGTAACCTCCTCCAGTCCCTACAACCCTCCCTATCTCTGTAACCTCCTCCAATCCCTACAACCCTCCCTATCGCTGTAACCTCCTCCAGCTTCTACAATCCACCCTATCTCCGGAACCTCCTCCAGCCCCTACAACCCTCCCTTTCTCTGTAACCTCCTCCAATCCCTACAACCCTCCCTATCTCTGTAACCTCCTCCAGCCCCTACAAATCTTCCTATCACAGTATCCTCCTCCAGCCCCCACAACCCACCCTATCTCTGTAACCTCCTCCAGCTCCTACAATCCACCCTATCTCCGTAACCTCCTCCAGTCCCTACAACCCTCCCTATCTCTGGAACCGCCTCCAGCCCCTACAATCCTCCCACACTCTGAAACCTCCTCCAGCCCCTACAACCCTCCCTATCTCTGTAACTTCCTCCAGCCCCTTCAACCCTCCCTATCTCTGTAACCTCCTCCAGCCCCTACAACCTTCCCAATCTCTGTAACCTCCTCCAGACCCTACACCCCTCCCTATCTCTGTAACCTCCTCCAGCCCCTACAACCCTCCCCATCTCTGTAACCTCCTCCAGCCCCTACAACCCTCCCTATCTCTGTAACCTTCTCCAACCCCTACAACTCTCCCTATCTCTGTAACCACCTCCAGCCCCTACAACCCTCCCCATCTCTGTAACCTCCTCCAGCCCATACAACCTTCCCTACCTCTGTAACCTTCTCCAACCCCTACAACTCTCCCTATGTCTGTAACCTCCTCCAGCCCCTACACCCTCCCTATCTCTGTAACCTCCTCCAGCCCCTACAACACTCCCTATCTCTGTAACTTCCTCCAGCCCCTACAACCCTCCCTATCACTGTAACCTCCTTCAGCCCCTACAACCCTCCCTATCTCTGTAACCTCCTCCAGCCCCCGACAACCCTCCCTATCTCTGTAACCTCCTCCAGCTCCTACAAACCTCCCTCCCTCTGTAACCTCCTCCAGCCCTTACAACCCTCCCTATCTCTGTAGCCTCCTCCAGCCCCTTCAACCCTCCCAATCTCTGTAACCTCCTCTAAGACTCTGTGCCTCCAACCAGGGAGGCAGAGAGTCAGCCATGAGAGAAAAGGCCCATCGAGTCTGCACTGACAAAGCTATACTGACCCTACACTGACCCCACTTTCCAGAACTTGACCCATTTCCTTGAACGTGAAGACATTCCAAGTTCTCATCCACTTACTTGTTGAAGGTGGTGAGGCTTCCCGACTCCCCTACCCTCCCAGGCAGTGCTTTCCCGACTCCCATCACCCTCTGGGTGAAAAGCATCTTCCTCAATCCCCTCTGAACCTCCTAACCCTCACCTTGAACTTGTGCCCCTCCTGACGGTCCCTTCGACTGAAGAGAACAGCTGCTCCCTCTCCACCCTGTCCACGCCCCTCATAATCGTGTCCACCTCGATAAGGTCGCCCCTCGGTCGTCTCTGCTCCAGAGAAAACAACACTAGTTTATCCAACCACTTCTCGTAGCTGAAGCGCTCCATCCCAGGCAACATCCTGGCGAATCCCCTCTGCACCCCCTCCAGCGCTATCACATCCTTCCTACAATGTGGCGACCAGAACTGCTCCCAGTGCTCCAGCTGTGACCTCACTCACGTTCTGTCCAACTCCAACATGACCTCCCTGCTCTTATAATCCATGCCGCAACTGCTAAAGGCAAGTGCCCTGTGTGTACTCCCTCTGTCTCCTGTCACGAAGCCGGTTTTGGATCCAACTTGCCACGTTACCCTGGATCCCAGGTGCTTTTAGCTCCTTCCTCCGTCTCTCGTGTGGGACCTGTCACAATATCCACTCATGTATATAATGAGATGCAGACAGGCAGTGATTGACACACAGGATGACCTGTAAGCACACAGCACAGTGCAGCCAATCACCAGACAGGACACGACCACTATAAAGGCAGAGGGCACTAGGTTTCCCGCTCTCTCGGGACCCAGCCACTGAGACAGTCAGAGTCCACGAGCTAGCAAGCACAAACACCATGCGGTAGCTAGTAAGTCTGGTCAGGTTACTCCAAGGTCACTAGTCAGATCAGTATAGTGTCGACCCACAGCTGAATGTGTACAGCAGTTCATCTAGTTGGATAAAACAGTGTTGGCTCTTCTCCTGTGTTCGACGTCTGTTTCTAACTTCCCTGCATCGAGTGCAGCCCACATCGAACCTACCCGCCTAACACATCAGGGCCTTGTCAAAGGCTTTGCCAGAAATCCACATAAACTACATCCACTACACTGCCCTCATCTCCATACCGATCAGATGCGAAGAAGATTCAATCATAGTTCGGCATGGCCTCCCTCTGACAAAGCCGCGCTCTCTGTCCCTCACCAAACCTGGCCTCTCCGAGTGGAGATGAATTCTCTCCTTCAGAATACTCTCCAGTAATCTCCCTCCCACTGACGTGAGCCTCTCTGGCCTGCAGTTCCCTGGATTCTCTCCACCATTCTCCTCGAAAAATGGAACCACATTAGTCGTCCTCCAATCCCATGGCCAGAGAGGAAGTAAGGATCTGGGTCGGAGCCCCGGTAATTTCCTCCTTCGACCCCCCACTCTCCCACCCCCCCCCCCCCCCCCCACCCCCGTCCCGTCCCGTCCCATTTCATTTCACCGACTTTTCCCATTCCTTTCTTTCTTGTTTTTCTTTGTATATATTCCCCATCACCTTCATATTATCTCCCTTCCCTTCCATATTTCCCCTTTGCTTCCCTCTTCCCCTCTCTCCCATCCATGTCCCCCCTCCCCCCACATCTACAGTTCACCCTCTGATGTTAGTTTCTCTGCTGTTTGGCCTCTCACATCTTTTGTTCTCTCTGGGGGACTGCCATTAACACTCTGTTCCCCGGGGTTTCTGTGGCCATTAGCACCCGGTTTCCCTGGGTCTCCGTGGCTAAGACTCATCTTTCATTCTCACTCTGCACTACAAACATTTCCCGCTTTCTCTGTCTGTTAGCTTTGCCAAAGGGTCATCGGACTCGAAAGGTTGGCTCTTTTTCCCTCCTTACAGACGCTGAGATTTTCCAGTATTTTCTCTTTGGTTGCAGATTCCAGCATCCGCAGTAATTTGCTTTTATCAAGAGGAGGCAGGTTTACTGTGATGATGTATTGGGGAGACAGGAGTACTGGGATGATGTCATGAGGGGGAAGGATTATTGGGATGATGTCGTGAAAGGCAGGATTACTGGGATGGTGTCATGAGGAGGCAGGATTACTGGGAAGTTGTCATGAGGAGGCAGCTTTACTGCGAAGCTGTAATGAGGAGGCAGGGTTACTGAGATGATGTCTCAGGGGGGGCAGCATTACTGGGATGATGTCATGAGGAGGCAGGATCACTGGGATGATGTCACAAGGGGCAGGATTACTGTGATGATGTCACACGGGGCAGGATTACTGGGATGATATCACAGGGGGCAGGATTACTGGGAGGATGTCACAGGGGGTAGGATTAATGGGATGATGTCACAGGGGGCAGGATTACTGGGATGATGCCATGAGGAGGCTTGATTACAGGGATGATGTCACAGGGGGCAGGATTACATGTATGATGTCACAGGGGGTAGGATTTAAGGGATGATGTCACAGGGGGGCAGGATTACTGGGATAATGTCATGAGCGGTGGATTAGTGGGATGATGTCACAATGGGCAGGATTACTGGGATGATGTAATGAGCAGTCAGGATTACTGGGATGATGTCATGTGGGGGCAGGATTACTGTGATGATGTCATGAGGAGGCAGGATCACTGGGATGATGTCACAGGAGGCAGGATTTCTGAGAGGATGTTACAGGAGGCAGGAATATTTGTATGGTGTCACAGGAGGCAGGATTACTGTGATGATGTCATGAGGAGGGAGGATTTTTGGGATGATGTCACAGGGGGCCGGATTACTGAAATGACGTCAAAAGGAGTCAGGATTACTGAAATGCTGTCCTGAGGAGGCTGGATTACTGGGGTGATGTCATGAGGAGGCTGGATTACTGTGATGATGTCATGAGCAGGCAGGATAACTGGGATGATGTCATGAGGGGACAGGATTACTAAAATGATGTCACGAGGGGACAGGATTACTGGCATGATGTCATAGGGGGCAGGATTACTCCGATGACGTCACGGGGACAGGATTACTGGGATGATATGATGAGGTAAGATTACTCGAATGATGTCATGAGGAGGCTGGATAACTGAAATGATGTCACAGGAGGCATGATTATTGGGGTGATGTCACAGGAGGCAGGAGTACTGGGATGATGTCATGAGGAGGCAGGATTACTGGGATGATGTCACAGGGGCCATATTATTAGCATGATGTCATGAGGAGGCAGAATTACTGAGAAGATGTCATGAGAAGGCACGATTACTGAGATGATGTCACGGGGCAGGATTACTGGGATGATGTCACTGGAGACAGGATTACTATGATGATGTCATGAGGAGGCAGCGTAACTGGGATGATGTCATGAGAAAGCAGGATTACTGTGATGATGTCATGAGGGGCAGGATTACTGGGAAGATGTCATGAGGGGGCAGGATTACTCGGATGATGTCATGAGAAGGCATTATAACTGCTATGATGTCACAAGAGTCAGGATTACTGGGATGATGTCACAGGTGCAGGATTATTGAGATGATGTCAAATGGGGCAGGATTACTGGGATGATGTCATGAGGGGGCAGGATTACTGGGATGATGACACAGGGGGCAGGATTACTGGGATGATGTCATGAGGAGGCAGGATTACTGCAATGATGTCACAGGGGCAGGATTAGTGAGATGATGACACAGGGGGCAGGATTACTGGGTTCATTTCATGATGTCACAGGGGGCAGGATTACTCCGATGATGTCACAGGAGGCAGGATTACTGCGATGATATCACAAGAGGCAGGATTACTGGGGTGGTGTCACAGGAGGCAGGATTACTGGGATGATGTCACAGGGTGCTGGATTACAGGGATGAGGTCACAGGGGGCTGGATTACTGGGATGATTACATGAGGAGGCAGGATTACTGGGATGATGTCACAGGTAGCCGGATTACAGGGATGAGGTCATATGGGGCAGGATTACTGGAATGCTGTCATAAGGAGGCAGTATTACTGCGATGATATCACAGGGGGATGGATTACTGAGATGATGTCACAGGGGGCAGGATTACTGCGATGATGTCACAGGGGCCAGGATTACTGAGATGGTGTCACAGGGGGCAGGATTACTGCGATGATGTCATGAGGAGGCAGGATTACAGGGATGATGTCACAGGGGGCAGGATTACATGTATGTTGTCGCAGGGGCAGGATTACTGGGATGATGTCATGAGGAGGCAGCTTTACTGCGATGATGTAATGAGCAGGCAGGATTACTGGATTGATGTCACGGGGTTGCAGGATTACTGTGATGATGTCATGAGGAGGCAGGATTACAGAGATGATGTCACAGGGGGCCGGATTACTGATATGATGTCATGAGAAGGCACGATTACTGAAATAATGTCCTGAGGAGGCAAGATTACTGGGGTGATGTCACAAGAGGCAGGATTACTGCGATGATGTCATGAGGAGGCAGGATTACAGAGATGATGTCACAGGAGGCCGGATTACTGATATGATGTCATGAGAAGGCACGATTACTGAAATAATGTCCTGAGGAGGCAGGATGACTGGGGAGATGTCATGAGGAGACAGTATTACTGCGATGATATCACAGGGGCCAGGATTACTGAGATGATGTCACAGGGGGCAGGGTTACTGGGATGATGTCACAGGGGGCAGGGTTACTGGGATGATGTCACTGGGGGAAAGATTACTCGGATGGTGCCATGGGGAGGCAGGATTACTGGGATGATATCATGAGGAGGCAGGTTTACTGTGATGATGTATTGAGGAGACAGGAGTACTGGGGTGATGTCATGAGGGGGAAGAATTATTGGGATGATGTCGTGAAAGGCAGGATTACTGGGATGGTGTCATGAGGAGGCAGCTTTACTGCGAAGCTGTAATGAGGAGGCAGGATTACTGGGATGATGTCTCAGGGGGGGCAGCATTACTGGGATGATGTCATGAGGAGGCAGGATCACTGGGATGATGTCACAAGGGGCAGGATTACTGTGATGATGTCACACGGGGCAGGATTACAGGGATGATATCACAGGGGGCAGGATTACTGGGAGGATGTCACGGGGGCAGGATTACTGGGAGGATGTCACAGGGGGCAGGATTACTGGGATGATGTCACAGGGGGCAGGATTACTGGGATGATGCCATGAGGAGGCTTGATTACAGGGATGATGTCATGAGGGGGAAGGATTATTGGGATGATGTCGTGAAAGGCAGGATTACTGGGATGGTGTCATGAGGAGGCAGGATTACTGGGAAGATGTCATGAGGAGGCAGGATCACTGGGATGATGTCACAGGGGACAGGATTACTGTGATGATGTCACACGGGGCAGGATTACTGGGAGGATGTCACAGGGGGTAGGATTAATGGGATGATGTCACAGGAGGCAGGATTACTGGGATGATGCCATGAGGAGGCTTGATTACAGGGATGATGTCATGAGGGGAAAGGATTATTGGGATGATGTCGTGAAAGGCAGGATTACTGGGATGGTGTCATGAGGAGGCAGGATTACTGGGAAGATGTCACGAGGAGGCAGGATCACTGGGATGATGTCACAAGGGGCAGGATTACTGTGATGATGTCACACGGGGCAGGATTACTGGGATGATATCACAGGGGGCAGGATTACTGGGAGGATGTCACAGGGGGCAGGATTACTGGGATGATGCCATGAGGAGGCTTGATTACAGGGATGATGTCACAGGGGGCAGGATTACATGTATGATGTCACAGGGAGTAGGATTTAAGGGATGATGTCACAGGAGGGCAGGATTACTGGGAGGATGTCACAGGGGGCAGGATTACTGGGATGATGCCATGAGGAGGCTTGATTACAGGGATGATGTCACAGGGGGCAGGATTACATGTATGATGTCACAGGGGGTAGGATTTAAGGGATGATGTGACAGGGTGGCAGGATTACTGGGATAATGTCATGAGCGGCGGATTAGTGGGATTATGTCACAATGGGCAGGATTACTGGGATGATGTAATGAGCAGTCAGGATTACTGGGATGATGTCACGTGGGGGCAGGATTACTGTGATGATGTCATGAGGAGGCAGGATCACTGGGATGATGTCACAGGAGGCAGGATTTCTGAGAGGATGTTACAGGAGGCAGGAATATTTGTATGGTGTCACAGGAGGCAGGATTACTGTGATGATGTCACAGGGGGCAGGATTACTTGGATGAAATCATGAGGAGGCACGATTACTCGGATGATGTCATGAGGAGGCAGGATAACTGCAATTTTGTCACATGAGGCAGGATTACTGGGAAGATGTCATGATGTGGGAGGATTATTGGGATGATGTCACAGGGGGCCGGATTACTGAAATGACGTCAAAAGGAGTCAGGATTACTGAAATGATGTCCTGAGGAGGCTGGATTACTGGGGTGATGTCATGAGGAGGCTGGATTACTGTGATGATGTCATGAGGAGGCAGGATAACTGGGATGATGTCATGAGGGGACAGGATTACTAAAATGATGTCACGAGGGGACAGGATTACTGGCATGATGTCATAGGGGGCAGGATTACTCCGATGACGTCACGGGGACAGGGTTACTGGGATGATATCATGATGAGGTAAGATTACTCGAATGATGTCATGAGGAGGCAGGATAACTGAAATGATGTCACAGGAGGCATGATAATTGGGGTGATGTCACAGGAGGCAGGAGTACTGGGATGATGTCATGAGGAGGCAGGATTACTAGGATGATGTCACAGGGGCCATATTATTAGGATGATGTCATGAGGAGGCAGAATTACTGAGAAGATGTCATGAGGAGGCAGGATTACTGAGATGATGTCACGGGGCAGGATTACTGGGATGATGTCACTGGAGACAGGATTACTGTGATGATGTCATGAGGAGGCAGCGTAACTGGGATGATGAAACGGGGGCAGGATTACTGGGATGATGTCACAGGGGGCAAGATTACTGGGATGATGTCACAGGGGGCAGGATTACTGGGATGATGAAACAGGGGGCAGGATTACTGGGATGATGTCACAGGGGGTAGGATTACTGGGATGATGTCACAGGGGGCAGGGATACTGGGATGATGTCACAGGGGGCAAGATTACTCGGATGGTGCCGTGGGGAGGCAGGTTTACTGGGATGATGTCATGAGGAGGCAGGTTTACTGTGATGATGTATTGGGGAGACAGGAGTACTGGGATGATGTCACAGGGGGCAGGATTACTGGGATGACGAAACAGGGGGCAGGATCACTGGGATGATGTCACAGGGGGCAGGATTACTGGGATGATGAAACAGGGGGCAGGATTACTGGGATGATGTCACAGGGGGCAGGATTACTGGGATGATGTCATGAGGAGGCAGGTTTACTGTGATGATGTATTGAGGAGACAGGAGTACTGGGATGATGTCATGAGGGGGAAGGATTATTGGGATGATGTCGTGAGGAGGCAGGTTTACTGTGATGATGTATTGAGGAGACAGGAGTACTGGGATGATGTCATGAGGGGGAAGGATTATTGGGATGATGTCGTGAAAGGCAGGATTACTTGGATGGTGTCATGAGGAGGCAGGATTACTGGGAAGATGTCATGAGGAGGCAGGATTACTGGGATGATGTTATGAGGAGGCAGCTTTACTGCGAAGCTGTAATGAGGAGGCAGGGTTACTGGGATGATGTCACGAGGAGGCAGGATCACTGGGATGATGTCACAAGGGGCAGGATTACTGTGATGATGTCACACGGGGCAGGATTACTGGGATGATATCACAGGGGGCAGGATTACTGGGAGGATGTCACAGGGGGCAGGATTACTGGGATGATGCCATGAGGAGGCTTGATTACAGGGATGATGTCACAGGGGGCAGGATTACATGTATGATGTCACAGGGGGTAGGATTTAAGGGATGATGTCACAGGGGGGCAGGATTACTGGGATAATGTCATGAGCGGTGGATTAGTGGGATGATGTCACAATGGGCAGGATTACTGGGATGATGTAATGAGCAGTCAGGATTACTGGGATGATGTCACGTGGGGGCAGGATTACTGTGATGATGTCATGAGGAGGCAGGATCACTGGGATGATGTCACAGGAGGCAGGATTTCTGAGAGGATGTTACAGGAGGCAGGAATATTTGTATGGTGTCACAGGAGGCAGGATTACTGTGATGATGTCACAGGGGGCAGGATTACTTGGATGAAATCATGAGGAGGCACGATTACTCGGATGATGTCATGAGGAGGCAGGATAACTGCAATTTTGTCACAGGAGGCTGGATTACTGGGAAGATGTCATGAGGAGGCAGGATTACTGGGATGATGTCACAGGGGGCCGGATTACTGAAATGACGTCAAAAGGAGTCAGGATTACTGAAATGATGTCCTGAGGAGGCTGGATTACTGGGGTGATGTCATGAGGAGGCTGGATTACTGTGATGATGTCATGAGGAGGCAGGATAACTGGGATGATGTCATGAGGGGACAGGGTTACTAAAATGATGTCACGAGGGGACAGGATTACTGGCATGATGTCATAGGGGACAGGATTACTCCGATGACGTCACGGGGACAGGATTACTGGGATGATATCATGATGAGGTAAGATTACCCGAATGATGTCATGAGGAGGCAGGATAACTGAAATGATGTCACAGGAGGCATGATTACTGGGGTGATGTCACAGGAGGCAGGAGTACTGGGATGATGTCATGAGGAGGCAGGATTACTGGGATGATGTCACAGGGGCCATATTATTAGGATGATGTCGTGAGGAGGCAGAATTACTGAGAAGATGTCATGAGGAGGCAGGATTACTGGGATGATGTCACTGGAGACAGGATTACTGTGATGATGTCATGAGGACGCAGCGTAACTGGGATGATGTCATGAGAAAGCAGGATTACTGTGATGATGTCATGAGGGGCAGGATTACTGGGACGATGTCATGAGGGGGCAGGATTACTCGGATGATGTCATGAGAAGGCAGGATAACTGCTATGATGTCACAAGAGTCAGGATTACTGGGATGATGTCACAGGTGCAGGATTATTGAGATGATGTCAAATGGGGCAGGATTACTGGGATGATGTCATGAGGGGGCAGGATTACTGGGATGATGACACAGGGGGCATGATTACTGGGATGATGTCATGAGGAGGCATGATTACTGCAACAATGTCACAGGGGCAGGATTAGTGAGATGATGACACAGGGGGCAGGATTACTGGGTTCATTTCATGATGTCACAGGGGGCAGGATTACTCCGATGATGTCACAGGAGGCAGGATTACTGCGATGATATCACAAGAGGCAGGATTACTGGGGTGGTGTCACAGGAGGCAGGATTACTGGGATGATGATATGAGGAGGCAGGATTACTGGGATGATGTCACAGGGTGCTGGATTACAGGGATGAGGTCACAGGGGGCTGGATTACTGGGATGATTACATGAGGAGGCAGGATTACTGCGATGATATCACAGGGGGATGGATTACTGAGATGATGTCACAGGGGGCAGGATTACTGCGATGATGTCACAGGGGCCAGGATTACTGAGATGATGTCACAGGGGGCAGGATTACTGCGATGATGTCATGAGGCAGGATTACAGGGATGATGTCACAGGGGGCAGGATTACATGTATGTTGTCGCAGGGGCAGGATTACTGGGATGATGTAATGAGCAGGCAGGATTACTGGGATGATGTCACGGGGGCGCAGGATTATTGTGATGATGTCATGAGGAGGCAGGATCACTGGGGTGATGTCACAGGAGGCCGGATTACTGATATGATGTCATGAGAAGGCAGGATTACTGAAATAATGTCCCGAGGAGGCAGGATTACTGGGGTGATGTCACAAGAGGCAGGATTACTGCGATGATGTCATGAGTTGGCAGTATTACAGAGATGATGTCACAGGGGGCAGGATTACATGTATGTTGTCGCAGGGGCAGGATTACTGGGATGATGTCATGAGGAGGCAGCTTTACTGCGATGATGTAATTAGCATGCAGGATTACTGGATTGATGTCACGGGGGTGCAGGATTACTGTGATGATGTCATGAGGAGGCAGGATCACTGGGATGATGTCACAGGGGCCAGGATTACTGGGGTGATGTCACAAGAGGCAGGATTACTGCGATGATGTCATGAGGAGGCAGGATTACAGGGAGGATGTCACAGGGGGCAGGATTACTGCGATGATGTCATGAGGAGGCAGGATTACAGGGATGATGTCACAGGGGGCAGGATTACATGTATGTTGTCGCAGGGGCAGGATTACTGGGATGATGTCATGAGGAGGCAGCTTTACTGCGATGGTGTAATGAGCAGGCAGGATTACTGGATTGATGTCACGGGGGTGCAGGATTACTGGGATGATGTCATGAGGAGGCAGGATTACAGGGCTGATGTCACAGGGGGCAGGATTACTGCGATGATGTCACAGGGGCCAGGATTACTGAGATGATGTCACAGGGGGCAGGATTACTGCGATGATGTCATGAGGATGCAGGATTACAGGGATGATGTCACAGGGGGCAGGATTACATGTATGTTGTCGCAGGGGCAGGATTACTGGGATGATGTCATGAGAAGGCAGGATTACTGGGGAGATGTCATGAGGAGGCAGTATTACTGCAATGATATCACAGGGGCCAGGATTACTGAGATGATGTCATTTGGGGGCAGGGTTACTGGGATGATTTCACAGGTGGCAGGATTACTGTGATGGTGTCATGAGGAGGCAGGATTACTGGGAGGTTGTCACAGGGTCAGGACGACTGGGATGATGTCACAGGGTCAGGACGACTGAGATGATGTCACAGGAGCAGGATTACTGGGATGATGTCACAGGAGCAGGATTACTGGGATGATGTCACAGGAGCAGGATTACTGGGATAATGTCACAGGGGCCAGGATACTGGGATGATGTCATTTGGGGTCAGGGTTACTGGGATGATGTCACAGGAGGCAGGATTACTGGGATGATGTCACAGTGGGCACGATTACTGGCCTAATGTCTTTCGGAGGCTGGATTACTGGGATGATGTCATGAGGAGGCAGGATTACTGAGATGATGTCATCGGGGGCAGGATTAATGGGATGATGTCACAGGGGGCAGGATTACTAGGATGAAGTCATGAGGAGGCAGGATTATTTTGATGATGTCACAGGGGGCAGGATTAATGGGATGATGTCACAGGAGGCAGGTTTACTGAGCTGATGTCCTCCACGTACCGGCCTCCCCGAACAGGCGCCGGAATGTGGCGACTAGGGGCTTTTCACAGTCACTTCATTTGAAGCCTACTTGTGACAATAAGCGATTTTCATTTCAGGAGGCAGGGTTACTGGGAGATGTCACGGGGGCAGGATTACTGGAAGCTGTCACAGGGGGCAGGATTATTGCGATGATGTCACAGGCGGCAGGATTACTGGGATCGTGTAAAGAGGAGGCAGGATTATTGCGATGATGTCACAGGCGGCAGGATTACTGGGATGCTGTAACGAGGAGGCAGGATTATTGCGATGATGTCACAGGATGCAGTATTGCTGGGATGATGTCATGAGGAGGCAGGATTGCTGGGATGATGTCACAGATTCAGGACGACTGGGATGATGTCACAGGGTACAGGATTACTGGGATGATGTCATGAGGAGGCCGGATTACTGCAATGATGTCACAGGGGGCAGGATTAATGGGATGATGTCCCAGGGGCAGGATTACTGGGATGGTGTAATGAGGAGGCAGGATTACTGGGAAGATGACACAGTGGCAGGATTATAGGGATGATGTCATGAGGAGGCAGGATTACTGGGATGATGTCATTTGGAGGCAAGCTTACTGGGATGATGTCACAGGAGGCAGGATTACTGGGATGATGTCACAGGGGGTAGGATTACTGGGATGATGTCACGGGGGCAGGATTACTGAGATGGTGTCACAGGGTCAGGACGACTGGGATAATGTCACAGGGGCCAGGATTACTGGGATGATGTCACAGTGGGCAAGATTACTGGCCTAATGTCTTTCGGAGGCTGGATTACTGGGATGATGTCATGAGGAGGCAGGATTACTGAGATGATGTCACAGTGGGCAAGATTACTGGCCTAATGTCTTTCGGAGGCTGGATTACTGGGATGATGTCATGAGGAGGCAGGATTACTGAGATGATGTCTCAGGCGGCAGGGTTACTGGGATGATGTCACAGGGAGCAGGATTACTCGGATGATGTCACAGGGGCAGGATTACTGGGATGATGTCACAGGTGGCAGGATTACTGGGATGATGTCACAGGAGGCAGGGTTACTGGGCTGATGTCCTCCCCGTACCGGCCTCCCCGAACAGACGCCGGAATGTGGTGACTAGGGGCTTTTTACAGTCACTTCATTTGAAGCCTACTTGTGACAATAAGCAATTTTCATTTTCAGGAGGCAGGGTTACTGGGAGATGTCACGAGGGCAGGATTACTGGGATGATGTCACAGGCGGCAGGATTACTGGGATGGTCTAAAGAGGAGGCAGGATTATTGCGATGATGTCACAGAGGGCAGGATTACTGGGATGGTGTAATGAGGAGGCAGGATTACTGGGATGATGTCACAGGATACAGTATTGCTGGGATGATGTCACAGGAGGCAGGGTTACTGGGATGTTGTCACAGGGGCAGGATTACAGGTATGATGTCACAGGGGCAGGATTACTGGGATGATGTCATGAGGAGGCAGCTTTAATGCGATGATGTCATGAGGAGGCTGGATTACTGGGATGATGTAATGAGGAGGCAGGATTACTGGGATGATGTCACAGGGGGGTAGCATTACTGTGATGATGTCATGAGGAGGCAGGATCACTGGGATGATGTCACACGGGGCAGGATTACTGGGATGATGTCACAGGGGGCAGGATTACAGGGATGATGTCACAGGGGGCAGGATTACATGTATGATGTCACAGGGGGTAGGATTAAAGTGATGATGTCACAGGGGGCTGGATTACTGGGATGATGCCACAGGGGGCTGGATTACTGGGAGGATGTCACAGGAGGCAGGGTTACTGGGATGATGTCACAGGGGGCAGGGTTACATGTATGATGTCATGGGGTTGGATTAAAGGGATGATGTCACAGGATGCAGTATTGCTGGGATGATGTCACAGGAGGCAGGGTTACTGGGATGATGGCACAGAGGGCAGGATTACTGGTATGATGTCACAGTGGGCTGGATTACTGGGATGATGTCACAGGGGGCAGGATTACTGGGATGATGTCACAGGGGGTAGGATTAATGGGATGATGTCACAGGATGCAGTAATGCTGGGATGATGTCACAGGGGGCAGGATTACTGGGATGATGTCACTGGGGGCAGGATTACTGGAATGATGTCACAGGGGACAGGATTACTGGTATGATGTCACAGTGGGCTGGATTACTGGGATGATGTCACAGGGGGCAGGATTACTGGGATGATGTCACAGGGGGTAGGATTAATGGGATGATGTCACAGGATGCAGTAATGCTGGGATGATGTCACAGGGGGCAGGATTACTGGGATGATGTCACTGGGGCAGGATTACTGGGAAGATGTCACAGGGGGCAGGATTACTGGGATGATGTCACAGGATGCAGTATTGCTGGGATGATGTCACAGGCGGCAGGGTTACTGGGATGATGCCACTGGGGCAGGTTTACTGGGATGATGTCACAGGGGGCAGGATTACTGGGATGATGTCACAGGGGGCTGGATTACAGGGATGATGTCACAGGCGGCAGCATTACAGGTATGGTGTCGCAGGGGCAGGATTACTGGGATGATGTCATGAGGAGGCAGCTTTACTGCGAAGCTGTAATGAGGAGGCAGGGTTACTGGGATGATGTCACAGGGGGGGCAGCATTACTGTGATGATGTCATGAGGAGGCAGGATCACTGGGAGGATGTCACAGGTGGCAAGATTTCTGGGAGGATGTCACTTGAGGCAGGATTATTGGGATGATGTCACATGGGGCAGGATTACTGTGATGATGTCACACGGGGCAGGATTACTGGGATGATATCACAGGGGGCAGGATTACTGGGAGGATGTCACAGGGGGTAGGATTAATGGGATGATGTCACAGGGGGCAGGATTACTGGGATGATGCCATGAGGAGGCTGGATTACAGGGATGATGTCACGGGGGCAGGACTACATGTATGATGTCACAGGGGGTAGGATTTAAGAGATGATGTCACAGGGGGGCAGGATTACTGGGATAATGTCATGAGCGGTGGATTACTGTGATGATGTCACAATGGGCAGGATTACTGGGATGATGTAATGAGCAGTCAGGATTACTGGGATGATGTCACGCGGGGGCAGGATTACTGTGATGATGTCATGAGGAGGCAGGATCACTGGGATGATGTCACAGGAGGCAGGATATCTGAGAGGATGTTACAGGAGGCAGGAATATTGGGATGATGTCACAGGGAGCAGGATTACTGTGATGATGTCATAGGGGGCAGGATCACTCGGATGATATCATGAGGAGGAAGGATAACTGCAATTATGTCACAGGGGCAGGATTACTGGGATGATGTCATGAGGATGCAGGATTACTGTGATGATGTCACAGGGGCAGGATTACTGGGATGATGTCATGAGGAGGCAGCT
Source organism: Scyliorhinus torazame (assembly GCF_047496885.1). Lineage (NCBI taxonomy): Eukaryota > Metazoa > Chordata > Chondrichthyes > Carcharhiniformes > Scyliorhinidae > Scyliorhinus > Scyliorhinus torazame. Next base: position 15,039,424 of record NC_092710.1, on the reverse strand, counting down.
TTACTGCGATGATTTCATGAGATGGCAAGATTACTGAAATGATGTCCTGAGGAGGCAGGATTACTGGGGTGATATCATGAGGAGGCAGGATAACTGGGATGATGTCTTGAGGGGACAGGATTACGAAAATGATGTCATGAGGGGACAGGATTACTGGCATGATGTCATAGGGGGCAGGATTACGAAAATGATGTCACGGGGTTAGGATTACTGGGATGATATCATGAGGAGGTAAATTTACTCGAATGATGTCATGAGGAGGCAGGATAACTGCAATGATGTCACAGGAGCCAGGATTACTGGGATAATGTCACAGGAGGCAGGATTACTGGGATGATGTCATGAGGAGGCAGGATTACTGAGATGATGTCACTGGGCAGGATTACTGGGATGATGTCACAGGAGACTGGATTACTGTGATGATGTCATGAGGAGGCAGGGTAACTGGGATGATGACATGGGGCAGCAGGGGAACTGGGATGTTGTCATGAGGAGGCAGGATTACTCGGATGATGTCATGAGGAAGCAGGATAACTGCTATGATGTCACAAGAGTCAGGATTACTGGGATGATGTCACAGGTGCAGGATTATTGCGATTATGTCACAGAAGGCAGGATTACTGGGATGATGTCATGAGGGGGCAGGATTACTGGGATGATGACACAGGGGGCAGGATTACTGGGATGATGTCATGAGCAGGCAGGATTACTGCGATGATGTCACAGAGGCAGGATTATTGGGATGATGTCACAGGGGGCAGGATTACTCCGATGATGTCACAGGGGCAGGATTAGTGAGATGATGACACAGGGGGCAGGATTACTAGGTTCATTTCATGATGTCACAGGGGGCAGGATTACTCCGATGATGTCACAGGAGGCAGGATTACTGCGATGATATCATGAGGAGGCAAGATTACTCGGATGAAGTCATGAGGAGGCAGTATAACTGCAATGATGTCACAAGAGGCATGATTACTGGGGTGATGTCACAGGAGGCAGGATTACTGGGATGATGACATGAGGAGGCAGGGTAACTGGGATGATGTCACAGGGGGCAGGATTACAGGGATGAGGTCACAGGGGGCAGGATTACTGGGATGATGTCACAGGCGGCAGGATTATAGCGATGATGTCACAGGCGGCAGGATTACTGGGATGGTGTAAAGAGGAGGCAGGATTATTGCGATGATGTCACAGGCGGCAGGATTACTGGGATGGTGTAATGAGGAGGCAGGATTATTGCGATGATGTCACAGGATGCAGTATGGCTGGGATGATGTCTCAGGAGGCAGGGTCACTGGGATGATGTCACAGGGGGCAGGGTTACTGGGATGATGTCACAGAGGGCAGGATTACTGGGATGATGTCACAGGGAGCAGGATTACTGGGATGGTGTCACAGGATGCAGTATTGCTGGGATGATGTCACAGGAGGCAGGGTTACTGGGATGATGTCACAGGGGGCAGGGTTACTGGGATGATGTCACAGAGGGCAGGATCACTGGGATGATGTCACAGGGGGCAGGATTACTGGGATGATGTCACAGGGGCAGGATTACTGGGATGATGTCACAGGGGCAGGATTACTGGGATGATGTCACAGGGGGCAGGATTACTGGGATGATGTCACAGGGGGTAGGATTGATGGGAAGATGTCACAGGATGCAGTATTGCTGGGATGATGTCACAGGAGGCAGGATTACTGGGATGATGTCACAGGAGGCAGGATTACTGGGATGGTGTCACAGGATGCAGTATTGCTGGGAAGATGTCACAGGAGGCAGAGTTACTGGGATGATGTCACAGGGGGCAGGGTTACTGGGATGATGTCACAGAGGGCAGGATCACTGGGATGATGTCACAGGGGGCAGGATTACTGGGATGATATCACAGGGGGCAGGATTACTGGGATGATGTCACAGGGGGCAGGATTACTGGGATGAGGTCACATGTGCAGGATTACTGGGATGATGCCACAGTGGGCAGGATTACTGGGATGATGTCACAGGAGGCAGGGTTATTGGGATGATGACACTGGGGCAGGATTACTGGGATGATGTCACATGATGCAGTATTGCTGGGATGATGTCACAGGAGGCAGGGTTACTGGGATGATGCCACTGGGGCAGGATTACTGGGATGATGTCACAGGGGGCAGGATTACTGGAATGATGTCACAGGGGGCAGGATTACTGGGATGATGTCACAGGGGGCAGGATTACTGGGATGATGTCACAGGGCGTAAGATTAATGGGATGATGTCACAGGGGGCAGGATTACAGGTATCATGTCGCAGGGGCAGGTTTACTGGGATGATGTCATGAGGAGGCAGCTTTACTGCGATGATGTCATTAGGAGGCTGGATTACTGGGATGATGCAATGAGGAGGCAGGGTTACTGGGATGATGTCACAGTGGGCAGGATTTCTGGGATGGTGTCTTGAGGAGGCAGGATTACTGGGATGATGTCATGATGAGGCATCTTTTCTGTGATGATGTCATGTGGAAGCAGGATTACTGGGATGGTGTCTTGAGGAGGCTGGATTACTGGGATGATGTAATGAGGAGGCAGGATTACTGGGATGATGTCACAGGGGGCAGGATTACTGGGATGATGTCACAGGCGGCAGGATTACTGGGATGATGTCACAGTGGGCAGGATTACTGGGATGGTGTCTTGTGGAGGCAGGATTGCTGGGATGATGTCACAATGGGCAGGATTACTGGGATGATGTCACAGGGGGCAGGATTACTGGGATGATATCACAGGGACAGGATTACTGGGATGGTGTCATGAGGAGGCAGGATTACTGGGATGGTGTCACAGGGGGCAGGATTACTGGGATAATGTCATGAGGAGGCTGGATTACTGGGAAGATGTCATGAAGAGGCAGCATTACTGATGTGATGTCATGAGGAGGCAGGATTATTGAGATGATGTCACAGGAGGCAGGATTACTGGGATGACGTCATGAGATGGCAGGATTACTGGGATGATGTCACAGGAGGCAGTCTTACTGGGCTGATGTCACAGTAGGGAGGATTACTGGGACGATGTCATGGGGACAGGATTACTGCGATGATGTCAGCGGGGTTGGGATTACTGGGATGATGTCACAGGGGCAGGGTTATTTGGACAATGTCACAGGGGGTGGGATTACTGGGATGATGTCACAGGAGGTGGGATTACTGAAATGGTGTCACAGGAGGCGGTGTTACTTGGATGATGTCATGGGGAGGTGTGATTACTAGGTTTAAGGTGGACCTTGACACCACTCTTGTGTTGTGCTTCCCCCCATGGCCGAGCAGCCGCTTATACTGACCTCCCAGTAGAAGAAGAAGCAGAAGAACCAATAGCAGGTGTAGAATTCAACATCGATGGCGTAGAGGATGACAGCCGGGATTGCAGCCACTCCGTTGATAATGTTGATGATGAGACAGCCAATGGTCTACAGGCAAGACAGCACCATGTCAAAGAGCGCCCTTCAATCGCACTCAATATAACCCACTCCCAGAGGCCGGGCAGGGCAAGATCCGAGTCTCCTCCGGGCCTACCCCCATTCCCAGCGGCCGTCAGGGCCAGATCCGAGTCTCCTCCGGGCCTACCCCCACTCCCAGGGGCCGTCAGGGCCAGATCCGAGTCTCCTCCGGGCCTACCCCCACTCCCAGAGGCCGGGCAGGGCAAGATCCGAGTCTCCTCCGGGCCTACCCCCACTCCCAGAGGCCGTCAGGGCCAGATCCGAGTCTCCTCCGGGCCTACCCCCACTCCCAGGGGCCGTCAGGGCCAGATCCGAGTCTCCTCCGGGCCTACCCCCACTCCCAGAGGCCGGGCAGGGCCAGATCCGAGTCTCCTCCGGGCCTACCCCCACTCCAGAGGCCGGGCAGGGCAAGATCCGAGTCTCCTCCGGGCCTACCCCCACTCCCAGGGGCTGTCAGGGCCAGATCCGAGTCTCCTCCGGGCCTACCCCCACTCCCAGAGGCCGTCAGGGCCAGATCCGAGTCTCCTCCGGGCCTACCCCCACTCCCAGAGGCCGGGCAGGGCCAGATCCGAGTCTCCTCCGGGCCTACCCCCACTCCAGAGGCCGGGCAGGGCCAGATCCGAGTCTCCTCCGGGCCTATCCCCACTCCAGAGGCCGGGCAGGGCAAGATCCGAGTCTCCTCCGGGCCTACCCCCACTCCCAGAGGCCGGGCAGGGCCAGATCCGAGTCTCCTCCGGGCCTACCCCCACTCCAGAGGCCGGGCAGGGCCAGATCCGAGTCTCCTCCGGGCCTACCCCCACTCCCATAGGCCGGGCAGGGCAAGATCCGAGTCTCCTCCGGGCCTATCCCCACTCCAGAGGCCGGGCAGGGCAAGATCCGAGTCTCCTACGGGCCTACCCCCACTCCAGAGGCCGGGCAGGGCAAGATCCGAGTCTCCTCCGGGCCTACCCCCACTCCCACAGGCTGGGCACAGGAAGACCCAGTGCCCTCCGGGCCTACCCCCACTGCCACAGGCTGGGCACAGGAAGACCCAGTGCCCTCCGGGCCTACCCCCACTCCCACAGGCTGGGCACAGGAAGATCCGAGTCTCCTCCGGGCCTACCCCCACTCCCAGGGGCCGGGCAGGGCCAGATCCGAGTCTCCTCCGGGCCTAACCCCACTCCCACAGGCTTAGCACAGGAAGATCCCAGTGTCCTCCCGACCTACCCCCAGTCCCACAGGCTGGGCACAGGAAGATCCCAGTGTCCTCCAGGCGTACCCCCACTCCAACAGGCTGGGCCCAGGAAGATCCCAGTGGGTAACGGGCCTATCCCCACTACCAAAGGCAGGGCACAGGAAGATCCCAGTGTCCTCCGGGCCTACCCCAACTGCCACAGGCTGGGCACAGGAAGACCCAGTGCCCTCCGGGCCTACCCCCACTGCCACAGGCTGGGCACAGGAAGACCCAGTGCCCTCCGGGCCTACCCCCACTCCCACAGGCTGGGCACTACAAGATCCCAGTGTCCTCTGGGCCTACCCCCACTCCCACCGGCTGGGCACAGGAAGATCCCAGTGTCCTCCGTGCCTACACCCACTCCCACAAGCCTGGCACAGGAAGATCCCAGTGTCCTCCGAGCCTACCCCCACTCCCACAGGCTGGGCAGGGCAAGAACCCAGTGTCCTCCGGGCCAACCCCACTCCCACAGGCCTGGCACAGGAAGATCCCAGTGTCCTCCGGACCTACACCCACAACTACAGGCTGGGCACAGGAAGATCCCAGTGTCCTGCGGGGATACCCCCACTCCCCACAGGCTGGGCACAGGAAGATCCCAGTGTTCTCCGGGCCTACCCCCACTCCCACAGGCTGGGCACAGGAAGATCCCAGTGTCCTCCCGCCCTACCCCTACTCCCACAGCCTGGGCACAGGAAGATCCCAGTGTGCTCCCTGCCCAACCCCACTCCCACAGGCTGGGCACAGGAAGATCCCAGTGTCCTCCGAGCCTACCCCCACTCCCACAGGCTGGGCAGAGGAAGATCCCAGTGTCCTCCGGGATTGCCCCCACTCCCACAGGCTGGGCACAGTAAGATCTGAGTGTCCTCCGGGGATACCCCCACTCCCACAGGTCGGGCAGGGCAAGATCCCAGTGCCTTCCGGGCCTACCCCCACTTCCACAGGCTGGGCACAGGAAGATCCCAGTGTCCTCCCGCCCTACATCCACTCCCAAAGGCCTGGCACAGGAAGATCCCCAGTGTTCTCCGGGCCTACCCCCACTCCCACAGGCTGGGCACAGGAAGATCCCAGAGTCCCGGCCTACCCCCACTGCCACAGGCTGGGCACAGGAAGATCCCAGTGTCCGGGCATACCCCCACTCCCACTGGCTGGGCAGAGCAGGATCCCAGTGTCCGGGCCTACCCCCACTCCCACAGGCTGGGCACAGGAAGATCCCAGTGTCCGGGCCTATCCCCACTCTCACTGGCTGGGCACAGGATTATCACAGTGTCCTCCCGGCCCACCCCCACTCACACAGGCTGGGCACAGGAAGATCCTAGTGTCCTCCGGGCCTACCCCCACTCCCACAAGCTGGGCACAGGAAGTTCCAAGTGTCCTCCGGGGATACACCCACTCCCACACTCTGGGCACAGTAAGATCCCAGTGTCCTCCGGGCCTGCCCCCACACCCACAGACCGGGCACAGGAAGATCCCAGTCTCCTCCGGGCCTACCCACACTCCCACAGGCTGGGCACAGGAAGATCCCAGTGTCCTCCGGGCCTACCCCCACTCCCACAGGCTGCGCACAGGAAGATTCCAGTCTTCTCTGGGCCTACACCCAATCCCTCAGGCCGGGCACAGGAAGATCCCAGTGTTCTCCGGGCCTACACCCACTCCCTCAGGCTGGGCACAGGAAGATCTCTGTGTCCTCCCGCTCTACCCCCACTCCCACAGGCTGGGCACAGGAAGATCTCTGTGTCCTCCCGCTCTACCCCCATTCCCACAGGCTGGGCACAGCAAGATCCCATTGTCCTCCTGGCCTAACCCCACTCCCACAGGCTTAGTACAGGAAGATCCCCGTGTCCCCCGACCTAGTCCCACTCCCACAGGCCGGGCACAGGAAGATCCCAGAGTCCCGGCCTACCCTCACTGCCACAGGCTGGGCACAGGAAGATCCCAGTGTCCGGGCATACCCCCACTCACACTGGCTGGGCAGGGCAGGATCCCAGTGTCCGGGCCTACCCCCACTCCCACAGGCTGGGCACAGGAAGATCCCAGTGTCCGGGCATACCCCCACTCACACTGGCTGGGCAGGGCAGGATCCCAGTGTCCGGGCCTACCCCCACTCCCACAGGTTGGGCACAGGAAGATCCCAGAGTCCGGGCCTATCCCCACTCTCACTGGCTGGGCACAGGAAGATCTCAGTGTCCTCCGGGCCTACCCCCACTCCCACAGGCTGCGCATAGGAAGATTCCAGTCTTCTCTGGGCCTACACCCACTCCCTCAGGCCGGGCACAGGAAGATCCCAGTGTTCTCCGGGCCTACACCCACTCCCTCAGGCTGGGCACAGGAAGATCCCCGTGTCCCCCGACCTAGTCCCACTCCCACAGGCCGGGCACAGGAAGATCCCAGTGTCCTCCGGGACTACCCCCACTCGCACAGGCTGGGCACAGGAAGATCCCAGTGTGCACCGGGCCTACCCCCACTCCCACAGGCTGGGCACAGGAAGATCCCAGTGTCCTCCAGGCCTACCCCCACTCCCACAAGCTGGGCACAGAAAGATCCAAGTGTCCTCCGGGACTACCCCCACTCCCACAGGCTGGGCAGGGGAAGATCCCAGTGTCCTCCTGCCCTACCCCACTCCCACAGGCCTGGTCACAGGAAGGTCCCAGTGTCCTCCAGGCCTAACCCCACTCCCACATGTTGGGCACAGGAAGATCCCAGTGTCCTCCGGGGTTACCCCTACTCCCACAGGCTGGGCACAGGAAGATCCCAGTGTCCACCGGGGATACCCCCACTCTCACAGGCTGGGCACAGGAAGATCCCAGTGTCCTCCGGGCCTATCCCCACTCCCACAGGCTGGGCACAGGAAGATCCCAGTGTCCTCCGGGCCTACCCCCACTCCCACAGGCTGGGCACAGCAATCAGCACAGGAAGATCCCGCTGTGCTCCGGGACTAAACCCCTCCCATCCCATGTCACTGCCAATTCCAATCCACATCTTCGGGTCCACCCCCGCCCGACTCCTCCCCTGCCCTCGCCCGCTATCCCCCCTCCTCCCAACTGCCCACCCCCATAACCCAACCTGTACATCTTTGGACACTAAAGGTCAATTTAACACGGCCAATCCACCCAACCTGTACATCTTTGGACACTAAGGGACAATTTAACACGGCCAATCCACCTAACCTGTACATCTTTGGACACTAAAGGTCAATTTAACACGGCCAATCCACCCAACCTGTACATCTTTGGACACTAAGGGACAATTTAACACGGCCAATCCACCTAACCTGCACATCTTTGGACACTAAGGGACAATTTAACACGGCCAATCCACCTAACCTGCACATCTTTGGACACTAAGGGACAATTTAACACTGCCAATCCACCTAACCTGGACATCTTTGGACACTAAGGGACAATTTAACACGGCCAATCCACCCAACCTGTACATCTTTGGACACTAAGGGACAATTTAACACGGCCAATCCACCCAACCTGCACATCTTTGGACACTAAGAGACAATTTAACACGGCCAATCCACCTAACCTGCACATCTTTGAACACTAAGGGACAATTTAACACGTCCAATCCTGTGCATCTTTGGACACTAAGGGACAATTTATCATGGCCAATCCACCTAACCTGTACATCTTTGGACTGTGGGAGGAAACCGGAGCACCCGGAGGAAACCCACGCAGACACGGGGAGAACGTGCAGACTCCGCACAGACAGTGACCCAAGCCGGGAATCGAACCGAGGCCCTGGCGCTGTGATGCAGCAGTGCTAACCACAGTGCCACCTTGCCGCTCCTCAATCTGTGTCCCTCTGATTGCCGGCCCCTCCTCCTGCCACCGGAGGCACTGTCTCCTCATCCCCTCAATGGGAGATGCTTTCGAACGCCCCCATTCAACCTCCCCCTCAGCCTCCTGCGCTCCGGGGAGAACGGCCGTGAGCTGCCTCCCGGGGTGCACCTGGCGGGGACCCCGTTGCCTGCTGTGTCGGCCAATTGACTGGCGGACGTCACGGGGAGCGGCCCTTTCGAATGGGATACTCTGGGACGAAAGACGACCTCCGCCAACCCAATCCTCTCATAGCCCATAGGCCCAAACCGATCGAACACTCACCACTGAGGACTGTTTCGAATTTCGGAGGCTCATCGCGAGGAAGCCAGCAATTGAAGCCTGCGAGAAAGGAACCTGGGTTAGTGAGGCACCTCAGGACATATATCCACAAACTGGTCTCGAACACTGTCATCGGCAACTGCCCCTCGGGCAGGGACACACAGCGTCGCTCTGAGGCCCAATCAACTCCATCGGCAGCTCGAAACGCAATGTCCGGATGCAGGGAACAGAGGGAGGGAGGGTTGTAGGGGCTGGAGGAGGTTACAGAGATAGGGAGGGTTGTAGGGGCTGGAGGAGGTTACAGAGATGGGGAGGGGTGTAGGGGCTGGAGGAGGTTACAGAGATAGGGAGGGTTGTAGGGGCTGGGGGGAGGTGACAGAGATAGGGAGGGTTGTAGGGGCTGGAGGAGGTTACAGAGATAGGGAGGGTTGTAGGGGCTGGAGGAGGTTACAGAGATAGGGAGGGTTGAAGGGGCTGGAGGATGTTACAGAGATAGGGAGGGTGTAGGGGCTGGAGGAGGTTACAGAGATAGGGAGGGTTGTAGGGGGCTGGAGAGGGTTACAGAGATAGGGAGGGTTGTAGGGGCTGGAGGAGGTTACAGAGATAGGGAGGGATGTAGGGGCTGGGGGAGGTTACAGAGATAGTGACGGATGTAGGGGCTGGAGGAGGTTACAGAGATAGGGAGGGTTGAAGGGGCTGGGGGAGGTTACAGAGATAGGGAGGGTTGTATGGGCTGGAAAAGGTTACAGAGATAGGGAGGGTTGTAGGGGCTGGAGGAGTGTACAGAGATAGGGAGGGTTGTTGGAGCTGGAGGAGGTTACAGAGATAGGGAGGGTTGTAGGGACTGGAGGAGGTTACAGAGATAGGGAGGGTTGTAGGGGCTGGAGGAGGTTACAGAGATAGGGAGGGTTGTAGGGGCTGGGGGGAGGTGACAGAGATAGGGAGGGTTGTAGGGGCTGGAGGAGGTTACAGAGATAGGGAGGTTTGTAGGGGCTGGAGGAGGTTACAGAGATAGGGACGGTTGTAGGGGGCAGAGGTGGTTACAGAGATAGGGAGGGTTGTAGGGGCTGGAAGAGGTTACAGAGATAGGGAGGGTTGTAGGGGCTGGAGGACATTACAGAGATAGGGAGGGTTGTGGGGGCTGGAGGAGGTTACAGAGATAGGGAGAGTTGTAGGGGCTGGAGGAGTTTACAGAGATAGGGAGGGTTGTAGGGGCTGGAGGAGGTTACAGAGATAGGGAGGGTGTAGGGGCTGGAGGAGGTTACAGAGATAGGGAGGGTTCTGGAGGCTGGAGGAGGTTTCAGAGATAGGGAGGGTTCTGGGGGCTGGAGCAGGTTACAGAGATAGGGAGGGTTGTAGGGGCTGGAGGAGGTTACAGAGATAGTGAGGGTTCTCGGGTCTGGAGGAGGTTACAGAGATAGGGAGGGTTGTAGGGGCTGGAGGAGGTTACAGAGATAGGGAGGGTTGTAGGGGCTGGAGGAGGTTACAGAGATAGGGAGGGTGTAGGGGCTGGAGGAGGTTACAGAGATAGGGAGGGTTGTAGGGGCTGGGGGAGGTGACAGAGATAGGGAGGGTTGTAGGGGCTGGAGGAGGTTACAGAGATAGGGAGGGTTGTAGGGGCTGGAGGAGGTTACAGAGATAGGGAGGGTTGTAGGGGCTGGAGGAGGTTACAGAGATAGGAAGGGTTGTAGGGGCTGGAGGAGGTTACAGAGATAGGGAGGGTTGTAGGGGCTGGAGGTTAAAGAGATAGGGAGGGTTGTAGGGGCTGGAGGAGGTTACAGAGATAGGGAGGGTGTAGGGGCTGGAGGAGGTTACAGAGATAGGGAGGGTTCTGGGGGCTGGAGGAGGTTTCAGAGATAGGGAGGGTTCTGGGGGCTGGAGCAGGTTACAGAGATAGGGAGGGTTGTAGGGGCTGGAGGAGGTTACAGAGATAGGGAGGGTTCTCGGGTCTGGAGGAGGTTACAGAGATAGGGAGGGTTGTAGGGGCTGGAGGAGGTTACAGAGATAGGGAGGGTTGTAGGGTCTGGAGGAGGTTACAGAGATCGGGAGGGGAAGGGGCTGGAGGAGGTTACAGAGATAGGGAGGGTTCTCGGGGCTGGAGGAGGTTACAGAGATCGGGAGGGGAAGGGGCTGGAGGAGGTTACAGAGATAGGGAGGGTTGTAGGGGCTGGAGGAGGTTACAGAGATGGGGAGGGGTATAGGGGCTGGAGGAGGTTACAGAGATATTGAGGGTTGTAGGGGCTGGAGGAGGTTACAGAGATAGGGAGGGTTCTGGGGGCTGGAGGAGGTTACAGAGATAGGGAGGGTTCTGGGGGCTGGAGGACGTTACAGAGAGAGGGAGGATTGTAGGGACTGGAGGAGGTTACAGAGATAGGGAGGGGAAGGGGCTGGAGGTGGTTACAGAGATGGGGATGGTTGTAGGGGCTGGAGGGGGTTACAGAGATAGGGAGGGTTGTAGCGGCTGGAGGAGGTTACAGAGATAGGGAGGGTTGTAGGGGCTGGAGGATGTTACAGAGACAGGGAGGGTTGTAGGGGCTGGAGGAGGTTACAGAGATAGGGAGGGTTGTAGCGGCTGGAGGAGGTTACAGAGATAGGGAGGGTTGTAAGGGCTGGAGGATGTTACAGAGATAGGGAGTGTTGTGGGGACTGGAGGAGGTTACAGAGATAGGGAGGGTTGTAGGGGCTGGGGGAGGTTACAGAGATAGGGAGTGTTGTAGGGACTGGAGGAGGTTACAGAGATAGGGAGGGTTGAAGGGGCTGGAGGAGCTTACAGAGATAGGGAGGGTTCTCGGGTCTGGAGGAGGTTACAGAGATAGGGAGGGTTGTAGGGGCTGGAGGAGGTTACAGAGATAGGGAGGGTTGTAGGGGCTGGAGGTGGTTACAGAGATAGGGAGGGTTGTAGGGGCTGGAGGAGGTTACAGAGTTAGGGAGGGTTGTAGGGGGCTGGAGAGGGTTACAGAGATAGGGAGGGTTGTAGGGGCTGGAGGAGGTTACAGAGATAGGGAGGGATGTAGGGGCTGGGGGAGGTTACAGAGATAGTGAGGGATGTAGGGGCTGGAGGAGGTTACAGAGATAGGGAGGGTTGTAGGGGCTGGGGGAGGTTACAGAGATAGGGAGGGTTGTATGGGCTGGAGGAGGTTACAGAGATAGGGAGGGTTGTAGGGGCTGGAGGAGTGTACAGAGATAGGGAGGGTTGTTGGGGCTGGAGGAGGTTACAGAGATAGGGAGGGTTGTAGGGGCTGGAAGAGGTTACAGAGATAGGGAGGGTTGTAGGGGCTGGAGGAGGTTACAGAGATAGGGAGGGATGTAGGGGCTGGGGGAGGTTACAGAGATAGTGAGGGATGTAGGGGCTGGAGGAGGTTACAGAGATAGGGAGGGTTGTAGGGGCTGGGGGAGGTTACAGAGATAGGGAGGGTTGTATGGGCTGGAGGAGGTTACAGAGATAGGGAGGGTTGTAGGGGCTGGAGGAGTGTACAGATATAGGGAGGGTTGTTGGGGCTGGAGGAGCTTACAGGGATAGGGAGGGTTGTAGGGACTGGAGGAGGTTACAGAGATAGGGAGGGTTGTAGGGGCTGGAGGAGGTTACAGAGATAGGAAGGGTTGTTGGGGCTGGAGGAGGTTACAGAGATAGGGAGGGTTGTAGGGGCTGGAGGTTACAGAGATAGGGAGGGTTGTAGGGGCTGGAGGAGGTTACAGAGATAGGGAGGGTTGTAGGGGCTGGAGGAGGTTACAGAGATAGGGAGGGTTGTAGGGGCTGGAGGACATTACAGAGATAGGGAGGGTTGTAGGGGCTGGAGGACATTACAGAGATAGGGAGGGTTGTAGGGGCTGGAGGAGGTTACAGGGATAGGGAGAGTTGTAGGGGCTGGGGGAGGTTACAGAGATGGGCACGGTTGTAGGGGGCGGAGGTGGTTACAGAGATAGGGAGGGTTGTAGGGGCTGGAAGAGGTTACAGAGATAGGGAGGGTTGTAGGGGCTGGAGGACATTACAGAGATAGGGAGGGTTGTGGGGGCTGGAGGAGGTTACAGAGATAGGGAGAGTTGTAGGGGCTGGAGGAGTTTACAGAGATAGGGAGGGTTGTAGGGGCTGGAGGAGGTTACAGAGATTTGGAGGGTTGTAGGGGCTGGAGGAGGTTACAGAGATAGGGAGGGTTGTAGGGGCTGGAGGAGGTTACAGAGATAGGGAGGGTTGTAGGGGCTGGAGGACATTACAGAGATAGGGAGGGTTGTGGGGGCTGGAGGAGTTTACAGAGATAGGGAGGGTTGTAGGGGCTGGAGGAGGTTACAGAGATAGGGAGGGTTGTAGGGGCTGGAGGAGGTTACAGAGATAGGGAGGGTTGTAGCGGCTGGAGGACATTACAGAGATAGGGAGAGTTGTAGGGGCTGGAGGAGTTTACAGAGATAGGGAGGGTTGTCGGGGCTGGAGGAGGTTACAGAGATAGGGAGGGCTGTAGGGGCTGGGGGAGGTTACAGAGAAAGGGAGGGTTGTAGGGGGCTGGAGGAGGTTACAGAGATAGGGAGGGTTGTAGTGGCTGGGTGGAGGTGACAGAGATAGGGAGGGTTGTAGGGGCTGGAGGAGGTTACAGAGATAGGGAGGGTTGTAGGGGCTGGAGGAGGTAACAGAGATAGGGAGGGTTGTAGGGGCTGGAGGAGGTTACAGAGATTGGGAGGGTGTAGGGGCTGGAGGAGGTTACAGAGATAGGGAGGGTTGTAGGGGCTGGGGGAGGTGACAGAGATAGGGAGGGTTGTAGGGGCTGGAGGAGGTTACAGAGATAGGGAGGGTTGTAGGGGCTGGAGGAGGTTACAGAGATAAGGAGGGTTGTAGGGGCTGGAGGAGGTTACAGAGATAGGAAGGGTTGTAGGGGCTGGAGGAGGTTACAGAGATAGGGAGGGTTGTAGGGGCTGGAGGTTACAGAGATAGGGAGGGTTGTAGGGGCTGGAGGAGGTTACAGAGATAGGGAGGGTGTAGGGGCTGGAGGAGGTTACAGAGATAGGGAGGGTTCTGGGGGCTGGAGGAGGTTTCAGAGATAGGGCGGGTTCTGGGGGCTGGAGCAGGTTACAGAGATAGGGAGGGTTGTAGGGGCTGGAGGAGGTTACAGAGATAGGGAGGGTTCTCGGGTCTGGAGGAGGTTACAGAGATAGGGCGGGTTGTAGGGGCTGGAGGAGGTTACAGAGAGAGGGAGGGTTGTAGGGTCTGGAGGAGGTTACAGAGATCGGGAGGGGAAGGGGCTGGAGGAGGTTACAGAGATAGGGAGGGTTGTAGGGGCTGGAGGAGGTTACAGAGATAGGGAGGGTTGTAGGGGCTGGAGGAGGTTACAGAGATATTGAGGGTTGTAGGGGCTGGAGGAGGTTACAGAGATAGGGAGGGTTCTGGGTGCTGGAGGAGGTTACAGAGATAGGGAGGATTCTGGGGGCTGGAGGACGTTACAGAGAGAGGGAGGATTCTAGGGACTGGAGGAGGTTACAGAGATAGGGAGGGGAAGGGGCTGGAGGTGGTTACAGAGATGGGGAGGGATGTAGGGGCTGGAGGGGGTTACAGAGATAGGGAGGGTTGAAGCGGCTGGAGGAGGTTACAGAGATAGGGAGGGTTGTAGGGGCTGGAGGATGTTACAGAGATAGGGAGGGTTGTAGGGGCTGGAGGAGGTTACAGAGATAGGGAGGGTTGTAGGGGCTGGAGGATGTTACAGAGATAGGGAGGGTTGTAGGGGCTGGAGGAGGTTACAGAGATAGGGAGGGTTGTAGCGGCTGGAGGAGGTTACAGAGATAGGGAGGGTTGTAGGGGCTGGAGGATGTTACAGAGATAGGGAGTGTTGTAGGGACTGGAGGAGGTTACAGAGATAGGGAGGGTTGTAGGGGCTGGGGGAGGTTACAGAGATAGGGAGTGTTGTAGGGACTGGAGGAGGTTACAGAGATAGCGAGGGTTGTAGGGGCTGGAGGAGCTTACAGAGATAGGGAGGGTTCTCGGGTCTGGAGGAGGTTACAGAGATAGGGAGGGTTGTAGGGGCTGGAGGAGGTTACAGAGATAGGGAGGGTTGTAGGGGCTGGAGGACATTACAGAGATAGGGAGGGTTGTAGGGGCTGGAGGACATTACAGAGATAGGGAGGGTTGTAGGGGCTGGAGGAGGTTACAGGGATAGGGAGAGTTGTAGGGGCTGGGGGAGGTTACAGAGATGGGCACGGTTGTAGGGGGCGGAGGTGGTTACAGAGATAGGGAGGGTTGTAGGGGCTGGAAGAGGTTACAGAGATAGGGAGGGTTGTAGGGGCTGGAGGACATTACAGAGATAGGGAGGGTTGTGGGGGCTGGAGGAGGTTACAGAGATAGGGAGAGTTGTAGGGGCTGGAGGAGTTTACAGAGATAGGGAGGGTTGTAGGGGCTGGAGGAGGTTACAGAGATTTGGAGGGTTGTAGGGGCTGGAGGAGGTTACAGAGATAGGGAGGGTTGTAGGGGCTGGAGGAGGTTACAGAGATAGGGAGGGTTGTAGGGGCTGGAGGACATTACAGAGATAGGGAGGGTTGTGGGGGCTGGAGGAGTTTACAGAGATAGGGAGGGTTGTAGGGGCTGGAGGAGGTTACAGAGATAGGGAGGGTTGTAGGGGCTGGAGGAGGTTACAGAGATAGGGAGGGTTGTAGGGGCTGGAGGACATTACAGAGATAGGGAGAGTTGTAGGGGCTGGAGGAGTTTACAGAGATAGGGAGGGTTGTAGGGGCTGGAGGAGGTTACAGAGATAGGGAGGGCTGTAGGGGCTGGGGGAGGTTACAGAGAAAGGGAGGGTTGTAGGGGGCTGGAGGAGGTTACAGAGATAGGGAGGGTTGTAGTGGCTGGGTGGAGGTGACAGAGATAGGGAGGGTTGTAGGGGCTGGAGGAGGTTACAGAGATAGGGAGGGTTGTAGGGGCTGGAGGAGGTAACAGAGATAGGGAGGGTTGTAGGGGCTGGAGGAGGTTACAGAGATTGGGAGGGTGTAGGGGCTGGAGGAGGTTACAGAGATAGGGAGGGTTGTAGGGGCTGGGGGAGGTGACAGAGATAGGGAGGGTTGTAGGGGCTGGAGGAGGTTACAGAGATAGGGAGGGTTGTAGGGGCTGGAGGAGGTTACAGAGATAAGGAGGGTTGTAGGGGCTGGAGGAGGTTACAGAGATAGGAAGGGTTGTAGGGGCTGGAGGAGGTTACAGAGATAGGGAGGGTTGTAGGGGCTGGAGGTTACAGAGATAGGGAGGGTTGTAGGGGCTGGAGGAGGTTACAGAGATAGGGAGGGTGTAGGGGCTGGAGGAGGTTACAGAGATAGGGAGGGTTCTGGGGGCTGGAGGAGATTTCAGAGATAGGGCGGGTTCTGGGGGCTGGAGCAGGTTACAGAGATAGGGAGGGTTGTAGGGGCTGGAGGAGGTTACAGAGATAGGGAGGGTTCTCGGGTCTGGAGGAGGTTACAGAGATAGGGAGGGTTGTAGGGGCTGGAGGAGGTTACAGAGAGAGGGAGGGTTGTAGGGTCTGGAGGAGGTTACAGAGATCGGGAGGGGAAGGGGCTGGAGGAGGTTACAGAGATAGGGAGGGTTGTAGGGGCTGGAGGAGGTTACAGAGATAGGGAGGGTTGTAGGGGCTGGAGGAGGTTACAGAGATAGGAAGGGTTGTTGGGGCTGGAGGAGGTTACAGAGATAGGGAGGGTTGTAGGGGCTGGAGGTTACAGAGATAGGGAGGGTTGTAGGGGCTGGAGGAGGTTACAGAGATAGGGAGGGTGTAGGGGCTGGAGGAGGTTACAGAGATAGGGAGGGTTCTGGGGGCTGGAGGAGGTTTCAGAGATAGGGAGGGTTCTGGGGGCTGGAGCAGGTTACAGAGATAGGGAGGGTTGTAGGGGCTGGAGGAGGTTACAGAGATAGGGAGGGTTCTCGGGTCTGGAGGAGGTTACAGAGATAGGGAGGGTTGTAGGGGCTGGAGGAGGTTACAGAGATAGGGAGGGTTCTCGGGGCTGGAGGAGGTTACAGAGATCGGGAGGGGAAGGGGCTGGAGGAGGTTACAGAGATAGGGAGGGTTGTAGGGGCTGGAGGAGGTTACAGAGATGGTGAGGGGTGTAGTGGCTGGAGGAGGTTACAGAGATATTGAGGGTTGTAGGGGCTGGAGGAGGTTACAGAGATAGGGAGGGTTCTGGGTGCTGGAGGAGGTTACAGAGATAGGGAGGATTCTGGGGGCTGGAGGACGTTACAGAGATCGGGAGGGGAAGGGGCTGGAGGAGGTTACAGAGATAGGGAGGGTTGTAGGGGCTGGAGGAGGTTACAGAGATGGTGAGGGGTGTAGTGGCTGGAGGAGGTTACAGAGATATTGAGGGTTGTAGGGTCTGGAGGAGGTTACAGAGATAGGGAGGGTTGTAGGAGCTGGAGGAGGTTACAGAGATAGGGAGGGTTGTAGGGGCTGGAGGAGGTTACAGAGATAGTGAGGATTGTAGGGGGCTGGAGGAGGTTACAGAGATAGGGAGGGTTCTCGGGTCTGGAGGAGGTTACAGAGATAGGGAGGGTTGTAGGGGCTGGAGGAGGTTACAGAGATAGGGAGGGTTGTAGGGTCTGGAGGAGGTTACAGAGATAGGGAGGGTTGTAGGAGCTGGAGGAGGTTACAGAGATAGGGAGGGTTGTAGGGGCTGGAGGAGTTTACAGAGATAGTGAGGGTTGTAGGGGGCTGGAGGAGGTTACAGAGATAGGGAGGGTGTAGGGGCTGGAGCAGGTTACAGAGATAGGGAGGGTTGTAGGGGCTGGAGGAGGTTACAGAGATAGTGAGGGTTGTAGGGGGCTGGAGGTGGTTACAGAGATAGGGAGGGTTGTAGGGGCTGGAGGAGGTTACAGAGATAGGGAGGGTTCTGGGGGCTGGAGGAGGTTACAGAGATAGGGAGGGTTGTAGGGGCTGGAGGAGGTTACAGAGATAGGGAGGGTTCTGGGGGCTGGAGGAGGTTACAGAGATAGGGAGGGTTGTAGGGGCTGGAGGAGGTTACAGAGATAGGGAGGGTTCTGGGGGCTGGAGGAGGTTACAGAGATAGGGAGGGTGGTAGGGGCTGGAGGAGGTTACAGAGATAGGGAGGGTTCTCGGGTCTGGAGGGGGTTACAGAGATAGGGAGGGTTCTCGGGTCTGGAGGAGGTTACAGAGATAGGGAGGGTTCTGGGGGCTGGAGGAGGTTACAGAGATCGGGAGGGTTGTAGGGGCTGGAGGAGGTTACAGAGATAGGGAGGGTTCTGGGGGCTGGAGCAGGTTACAGAGATCGGGAGGGTTCTCTGGTCTGGAGGAGGTTACAGAGATAGGGAGGGTTCTCGGGTCTGGAGGAGGTTACAGAGATAGGGAGGGTTGTAGGGGCTGGAGGAGGTTACAGAGATAGGGAGGGTTCTGGGGGCTGGAGGAGGTTACAGAGATAGGGAGGGTTCTCGGGTCTGGAGGGGGTTACAGAGATAGGAAGGGTGTAGATCTGGAGCAGGTTACAGAGATAGGGAGGGTTGTAGGGGCTGGAGGAGGTTACAGAGATGGTGAGGGTTGTAGGGGGCTGGAGGTGGTTACAGAGATAGGGAGGGTTGTAGGGGCTGGAGGAGGTTACAGAGATAGGGAGGGTACTGGGGGCTGGAGGAGGTTACAGAGATAGGGAGGGTTGTAGGGGCTGGAGGAGGTTACAGAGATAGGGAGGGTTCTGGGGGCTGGAGGAGTTTACAGAGATAGGGAGGGTTGTCGGGGCTGGAGGAGGTTACAGAGATATGGAGGGTTCTGGGGGCTGGAGGAGGTTACAGAGATAGGGAGGGTGGTAGGGGCTGGAGGAGGTTACAGAGATAGGGAGGGTTCTCGGGTCTGGAGGGGGTTACAGAGATAGGGAGGGTTCTCGGGTCTGGAGGAGGTTACAGAGATAGGGAGGGTTCTGGGGGCTGGAGGAGGTTACAGAGATCGGCAGGGTTGTAGGGGCTGGAGGAGGTTACAGAGAATGGGAGGGTTCTGGGGGCTGGAGCAGGTTACAGAGATCGGGAGGGTTCTCGGGTCTGGAGGAGGTTACAGAGATAGGGAGGGTTCTCGGGTCTGGAGGAGGTTACAGAGATAGGGAGGGTTGTAGGGGCTGGAGGAGGTTACAGAGATAGGGAGGGTTCTGGGGGCTGGAGGAGGTTACAGAGATAGGGAGGGTTCTCGGGTCTGGAGGGGGTTACAGAGATAGGGAGGGTTGTGGGGGCTGGAGCAGGTTACAGAGATAGGGAGGGTTGTAGGGGCTGGAGGGGTTACAGAGATAGGGAGGGTTGTGGGGGCTGGAGGAGTTTACAGAGATAGGGAGGGTTGTAGGGGCTGGAGGAGGTTACAGAGATAGGGAGGGTTGTAGGGGCTGGAGGAGGTTACAGAGATAGGGAGGGTTGTAGGGGCTGGAGGACATTACAGAGATAGGGAGAGTTGTAGGGGCTGGAGGAGTTTACAGAGATAGGGAGGGTTGTAGGGGCTGGAGGAGGTTACAGAGATAGGGAGGGCTGTAGGGGCTGGGGGAGGTTACAGAGAAAGGGAGGGTTGTAGGGGGCTGGAGGAGGTTACAGAGATAGGGAGGGTTGTAGTGGCTGGGTGGAGGTGACAGAGATAGGGAGGGTTGTAGGGGCTGGAGGAGGTTACAGAGATAGGGAGGGTTGTAGGGGCTGGAGGAGGTAACAGAGATAGGGAGGGTTGTAGGGGCTGGAGGAGGTTACAGAGATTGGGAGGGTGTAGGGGCTGGAGGAGGTTACAGAGATAGGGAGGGTTGTAGGGGCTGGGGGAGGTGACAGAGATAGGGAGGGTTGTAGGGGCTGGAGGAGGTTACAGAGAGAGGGAGGGTTGTAGGGTCTGGAGGAGGTTACAGAGATCGGGAGGGGAAGGGGCTGGAGGAGGTTACAGAGATAGGGAGGGTTGTAGGGGCTGGAGGAGGTTACAGAGATAGGGAGGGTTGTAGGGGCTGGAGGAGGTTACAGAGATAGGAAGGGTTGTTGGGGCTGGAGGAGGTTACAGAGATAGGGAGGGTTGTAGGGGCTGGAGGTTACAGAGATAGGGAGGGTTGTAGGGGCTGGAGGAGGTTACAGAGATAGGGAGGGTGTAGGGGCTGGAGGAGGTTACAGAGATAGGGAGGGTTCTGGGGGCTGGAGGAGGTTTCAGAGATAGGGAGGGTTCTGGGGGCTGGAGCAGGTTACAGAGATAGGGAGGGTTGTAGGGGCTGGAGGAGGTTACAGAGATAGGGAGGGTTCTCGGGTCTGGAGGAGGTTACAGAGATAGGGAGGGTTGTAGGGGCTGGAGGAGGTTACAGAGATAGGGAGGGTTCTCGGGGCTGGAGGAGGTTACAGAGATCGGGAGGGGAAGGGGCTGGAGGAGGTTACAGAGATAGGGAGGGTTGTAGGGGCTGGAGGAGGTTACAGAGATGGTGAGGGGTGTAGTGGCTGGAGGAGGTTACAGAGATATTGAGGGTTGTAGGGGCTGGAGGAGGTTACAGAGATAGGGAGGGTTCTGGGTGCTGGAGGAGGTTACAGAGATAGGGAGGATTCTGGGGGCTGGAGGACGTTACAGAGAGAGGGAGGATTCTAGGGACTGGAGGAGGTTACAGAGATAGGGAGGGGAAGGGGCTGGAGGTGGTTACAGAGATGGGGAGGGATGTAGGGGCTGGAGGGGGTTACAGAGATAGGGAGGGTTGAAGCGGCTGGAGGAGGTTACAGAGATAGGGAGGGTTGTAGGGGCTGGAGGATGTTACAGAGATAGGGAGGGTTGTAGGGGCTGGAGGAGGTTACAGAGATAGGGAGGGTTGTAGGGGCTGGAGGATGTTACAGAGATAGGGAGGGTTGTAGGGGCTGGAGGAGGTTACAGAGATAGGGAGGGTTGTAGCGGCTGGAGGAGGTTACAGAGATAGGGAGGGTTGTAGGGGCTGGAGGATGTTACAGAGATAGGGAGTGTTGTAGGGACTGGAGGAGGTTACAGAGATAGGGAGGGTTGTAGGGGCTGGGGGAGGTTACAGAGATAGGGAGTGTTGTAGGGACTGGAGGAGGTTACAGAGATAGCGAGGGTTGTAGGGGCTGGAGGAGCTTACAGAGATAGGGAGGGTTCTCGGGTCTGGAGGAGGTTACAGAGATAGGGAGGGTTGTAGGGGCTGGAGGAGGTTACAGAGATAGGGAGGGTTGTAGGGGCTGGAGGACATTACAGAGATAGGGAGGGTTGTAGGGGCTGGAGGACATTACAGAGATAGGGAGGGTTGTAGGGGCTGGAGGAGGTTACAGGGATAGGGAGAGTTGTAGGGGCTGGGGGAGGTTACAGAGATGGGCACGGTTGTAGGGGGCGGAGGTGGTTACAGAGATAGGGAGGGTTGTAGGGGCTGGAAGAGGTTACAGAGATAGGGAGGGTTGTAGGGGCTGGAGGACATTACAGAGATAGGGAGGGTTGTGGGGGCTGGAGGAGGTTACAGAGATAGGGAGAGTTGTAGGGGCTGGAGGAGTTTACAGAGATAGGGAGGGTTGTAGGGGCTGGAGGAGGTTACAGAGATTTGGAGGGTTGTAGGGGCTGGAGGAGGTTACAGAGATAGGGAGGGTTGTAGGGGCTGGAGGAGGTTACAGAGATAGGGAGGGTTGTAGGGGCTGGAGGACATTACAGAGATAGGGAGGGTTGTGGGGGCTGGAGGAGTTTACAGAGATAGGGAGGGTTGTAGGGGCTGGAGGAGGTTACAGAGATAGGGAGGGTTGTAGGGGCTGGAGGAGGTTACAGAGATAGGGAGGGTTGTAGGGGCTGGAGGACATTACAGAGATAGGGAGAGTTGTAGGGGCTGGAGGAGTTTACAGAGATAGGGAGGGTTGTAGGGGCTGGAGGAGGTTACAGAGATAGGGAGGGCTGTAGGGGCTGGGGGAGGTTACAGAGAAAGGGAGGGTTGTAGGGGGCTGGAGGAGGTTACAGAGATAGGGAGGGTTGTAGTGGCTGGGTGGAGGTGACAGAGATAGGGAGGGTTGTAGGGGCTGGAGGAGGTTACAGAGATAGGGAGGGTTGTAGGGGCTGGAGGAGGTAACAGAGATAGGGAGGGTTGTAGGGGCTGGAGGAGGTTACAGAGATTGGGAGGGTGTAGGGGCTGGAGGAGGTTACAGAGATAGGGAGGGTTGTAGGGGCTGGGGGAGGTGACAGAGATAGGGAGGGTTGTAGGGGCTGGAGGAGGTTACAGAGATAGGGAGGGTTGTAGGGGCTGGAGGAGGTTACAGAGATAAGGAGGGTTGTAGGGGCTGGAGGAGGTTACAGAGATAGGAAGGGTTGTAGGGGCTGGAGGAGGTTACAGAGATAGGGAGGGTTGTAGGGGCTGGAGGTTACAGAGATAGGGAGGGTTGTAGGGGCTGGAGGAGGTTACAGAGATAGGGAGGGTGTAGGGGCTGGAGGAGGTTACAGAGATAGGGAGGGTTCTGGGGGCTGGAGGAGATTTCAGAGATAGGGCGGGTTCTGGGGGCTGGAGCAGGTTACAGAGATAGGGAGGGTTGTAGGGGCTGGAGGAGGTTACAGAGATAGGGAGGGTTCTCGGGTCTGGAGGAGGTTACAGAGATAGGGAGGGTTGTAGGGGCTGGAGGAGGTTACAGAGAGAGGGAGGGTTGTAGGGTCTGGAGGAGGTTACAGAGATCGGGAGGGGAAGGGGCTGGAGGAGGTTACAGAGATAGGGAGGGTTGTAGGGGCTGGAGGAGGTTACAGAGATAGGGAGGGTTGTAGGGGCTGGAGGAGGTTACAGAGATAGGAAGGGTTGTTGGGGCTGGAGGAGGTTACAGAGATAGGGAGGGTTGTAGGGGCTGGAGGTTACAGAGATAGGGAGGGTTGTAGGGGCTGGAGGAGGTTACAGAGATAGGGAGGGTGTAGGGGCTGGAGGAGGTTACAGAGATAGGGAGGGTTCTGGGGGCTGGAGGAGGTTTCAGAGATAGGGAGGGTTCTGGGGGCTGGAGCAGGTTACAGAGATAGGGAGGGTTGTAGGGGCTGGAGGAGGTTACAGAGATAGGGAGGGTTCTCGGGTCTGGAGGAGGTTACAGAGATAGGGAGGGTTGTAGGGGCTGGAGGAGGTTACAGAGATAGGGAGGGTTCTCGGGGCTGGAGGAGGTTACAGAGATCGGGAGGGGAAGGGGCTGGAGGAGGTTACAGAGATAGGGAGGGTTGTAGGGGCTGGAGGAGGTTACAGAGATGGTGAGGGGTGTAGTGGCTGGAGGAGGTTACAGAGATATTGAGGGTTGTAGGGGCTGGAGGAGGTTACAGAGATAGGGAGGGTTCTGGGTGCTGGAGGAGGTTACAGAGATAGGGAGGATTCTGGGGGCTGGAGGACGTTACAGAGAGAGGGAGGATTCTAGGGACTGGAGGAGGTTACAGAGATAGGGAGGGGAAGGGGCTGGAGGTGGTTACAGAGATGGGGAGGGATGTAGGGGCTGGAGGGGGTTACAGAGATAGGGAGGGTTGAAGCGGCTGGAGGAGGTTACAGAGATAGGGAGGGTTGTAGGGGCTGGAGGATGTTACAGAGATAGGGAGGGTTGTAGGGGCTGGAGGAGGTTACAGAGATAGGGAGGGTTGTAGCGGCTGGAGGAGGTTACAGAGATAGGGAGGGTTGTAGGGGCTGGAGGATGTTACAGAGATAGGGAGTGTTGTAGGGACTGGAGGAGGTTACAGAGATAGGGAGGGTTGTAGGGGCTGGGGGAGGTTACAGAGATAGGGAGTGTTGTAGGGACTGGAGGAGGTTACAGAGATAGCGAGGGTTGTAGGGGCTGGAGGAGCTTACAGAGATAGGGAGGGTTCTCGGGTCTGGAGGAGGTTACAGAGATAGGGAGGGTTGTAGGGGCTGGAGGAGGTTACAGAGATAGGGAGGGTTCTCGGGTCTGGAGGAGGTTACAGAGATAGGGAGGGTTCTCGGGTCTGGAGGAGGTTACAGAGATAGCGAGAGTTGTAGGGTCTGGAGGAGGTTACAGAGATAGGGAGGGTTGTAGGAGCTGGAGGAGGTTACAGAGATAGGGAGGGTTGTAGGGGCTGGAGGAGGTTACAGAGATAGTGAGGATTGTAGGGGGCTGGAGGAGGTTACAGAGATAGGGAGGGTTCTCGGGTCTGGAGGAGGTTACAGAGATAGGGAGGGTTGTAGGGGCTGGAGGAGGTTACAGAGATAGGGAGGGTTGTAGGGTCTGGAGGAGGTTACAGAGATAGGGAGGGTTGTAGGAGCTGGAGGAGGTTACAGAGATAGGGAGGGTTGTAGGGGCTGGAGGAGTTTACAGAGATAGTGAGGGTTGTAGGGGGCTGGAGGAGGTTACAGAGATAGGGAGGGTGTAGGGGCTGGAGCAGGTTACAGAGATAGGGAGGGTTGTAGGGGCTGGAGGAGGTTACAGAGATAGTGAGGGTTGTAGGGGGCTGGAGGTGGTTACAGAGATAGGGAGGGTTGTAGGGGCTGGAGGAGGTTACAGAGATAGGGAGGGTTCTGGGGGCTGGAGGAGGTTACAGAGATAGGGAGGGTTGTAGGGGCTGGAGGAGGTTACAGAGATAGGGAGGGTTCTGGGGGCTGGAGGAGGTTACAGAGATAGGGAGGGTTGTAGGGGCTGGAGGAGGTTACAGAGATAGGGAGGGTTCTGGGGGCTGGAGGAGGTTACAGAGATAGGGAGGGTGGTAGGGGCTGGAGGAGGTTACAGAGATAGGGAGGGTTCTCGGGTCTGGAGGGGGTTACAGAGATAGGGAGGGTTCTCGGGTCTGGAGGAGGTTACAGAGATAGGGAGGGTTCTGGGGGCTGGAGGAGGTTACAGAGATCGGGAGGGTTGTAGGGGCTGGAGGAGGTTACAGAGATAGGGAGGGTTCTGGGGGCTGGAGCAGGTTACAGAGATCGGGAGGGTTCTCTGGTCTGGAGGAGGTTACAGAGATAGGGAGGGTTCTCGGGTCTGGAGGAGGTTACAGAGATAGGGAGGGTTGTAGGGGCTGGAGGAGGTTACAGAGATAGGGAGGGTTCTGGGGGCTGGAGGAGGTTACAGAGATAGGGAGGGTTCTCGGGTCTGGAGGGGGTTACAGAGATAGGAAGGGTGTAGATCTGGAGCAGGTTACAGAGATAGGGAGGGTTGTAGGGGCTGGAGGAGGTTACAGAGATGGTGAGGGTTGTAGGGGGCTGGAGGTGGTTACAGAGATAGGGAGGGTTGTAGGGGCTGGAGGAGGTTACAGAGATAGGGAGGGTACTGGGGGCTGGAGGAGGTTACAGAGATAGGGAGGGTTGTAGGGGCTGGAGGAGGTTACAGAGATAGGGAGGGTTCTGGGGGCTGGAGGAGTTTACAGAGATAGGGAGGGTTGTAGGGGCTGGAGGAGGTTACAGAGATATGGAGGGTTCTGGGGGCTGGAGGAGGTTACAGAGATAGGGAGGGTGGTAGGGGCTGGAGGAGGTTACAGAGATAGGGAGGGTTCTCGGGTCTGGAGGGGGTTACAGAGATAGGGAGGGTTCTCGGGTCTGGAGGAGGTTACAGAGATAGGGAGGGTTCTGGGGGCTGGAGGAGGTTACAGAGATCGGCAGGGTTGTAGGGGCTGGAGGAGGTTACAGAGAATGGGAGGGTTCTGGGGGCTGGAGCAGGTTACAGAGATCGGGAGGGTTCTCGGGTCTGGAGGAGGTTACAGAGATAGGGAGGGTTCTCGGGTCTGGAGGAGGTTACAGAGATAGGGAGGGTTGTAGGGGCTGGAGGAGGTTACAGAGATAGGGAGGGTTCTGGGGGCTGGAGGAGGTTACAGAGATAGGGAGGGTTCTCGGGTCTGGAGGGGGTTACAGAGATAGGGAGGGTTGTGGGGGCTGGAGCAGGTTACAGAGATAGGGAGGGTTGTAGGGGCTGGAGGGGGTTACAGAGATAGGGAGGGTTGTGGGGGCTGGAGGAGTTTCAGAGATAGGGAGGGTTGTAGGGGCTGGAGGAGGTTACAGAGATAGGGAGGGTTGTAGGGGCTGGAGGAGGTTACAGAGATAGGGAGGGTTGTAGGGGCTGGAGGACATTACAGAGATAGGGAGAGTTGTAGGGGCTGGAGGAGTTTACAGAGATAGGGAGGGTTGTAGGGGCTGGAGGAGGTTACAGAGATAGGGAGGGCTGTAGGGGCTGGGGGAGGTTACAGAGAAAGGGAGGGTTGTAGGGGGCTGGAGGAGGTTACAGAGATAGGGAGGGTTGTAGTGGCTGGGTGGAGGTGACAGAGATAGGGAGGGTTGTAGGGGCTGGAGGAGGTTACAGAGATAGGGAGGGTTGTAGGGGCTGGAGGAGGTAACAGAGATAGGGAGGGTTGTAGGGGCTGGAGGAGGTTACAGAGATTGGGAGGGTGTAGGGGCTGGAGGAGGTTACAGAGATAGGGAGGGTTGTAGGGGCTGGGGGAGGTGACAGAGATAGGGAGGGTTGTAGGGGCTGGAGGAGGTTACAGAGAGAGGGAGGGTTGTAGGGTCTGGAGGAGGTTACAGAGATCGGGAGGGGAAGGGGCTGGAGGAGGTTACAGAGATAGGGAGGGTTGTAGGGGCTGGAGGAGGTTACAGAGATAGGGAGGGTTGTAGGGGCTGGAGGAGGTTACAGAGATAGGAAGGGTTGTTGGGGCTGGAGGAGGTTACAGAGATAGGGAGGGTTGTAGGGACTGGAGGTTACAGAGATAGGGAGGGTTGTAGGGGCTGGAGGAGGTTACAGAGATAGGGAGGGTGTAGGGGCTGGAGGAGGTTACAGAGATAGGGAGGGTTCTGGGGGCTGGAGGAGGTTTCAGAGATAGGGAGGGTTCTGGGGGCTGGAGCAGGTTACAGAGATAGGGAGGGTTGTAGGGGCTGGAGGAGGTTACAGAGATAGGGAGGGTTCTCGGGTCTGGAGGAGGTTACAGAGATAGGGAGGGTTGTAGGGGCTGGAGGAGGTTACAGAGATAGGGAGGGTTCTCGGGGCTGGAGGAGGTTACAGAGATCGGGAGGGGAAGGGGCTGGAGGAGGTTACAGAGATAGGGAGGGTTGTAGGGGCTGGAGGAGGTTACAGAGATGGTGAGGGGTGTAGTGGCTGGAGGAGGTTACAGAGATATTGAGGGTTGTAGGGGCTGGAGGAGGTTACAGAGATAGGGAGGGTTCTGGGTGCTGGAGGAGGTTACAGAGATAGGGAGGATTCTGGGGGCTGGAGGACGTTACAGAGAGAGGGAGGATTCTAGGGACTGGAGGAGGTTACAGAGATAGGGAGGGGAAGGGGCTGGAGGTGGTTACAGAGATGGGGAGGGATGTAGGGGCTGGAGGGGGTTACAGAGATAGGGAGGGTTGAAGCGGCTGGAGGAGGTTACAGAGATAGGGAGGGTTGTAGGGGCTGGAGGATGTTACAGAGATAGGGAGGGTTGTAGGGGCTGGAGGAGGTTACAGAGATAGGGAGGGTTGTAGCGGCTGGAGGAGGTTACAGAGATAGGGAGGGTTGTAGGGGCTGGAGGATGTTACAGAGATAGGGAGTGTTGTAGGGACTGGAGGAGGTTACAGAGATAGGGAGGGTTGTAGGGGCTGGGGGAGGTTACAGAGATAGGGAGTGTTGTAGGGACTGGAGGAGGTTACAGAGATAGCGAGGGTTGTAGGGGCTGGAGGAGCTTACAGAGATAGGGAGGGTTCTCGGGTCTGGAGGAGGTTACAGAGATAGGGAGGGTTGTAGGGGCTGGAGGAGGTTACAGAGATAGGGAGGGTTCTCGGGTCTGGAGGAGGTTACAGAGATAGGGAGGGTTCTCGGGTCTGGAGGAGGTTACAGAGATAGGGAGAGTTGTAGGGTCTGGAGGAGGTTACAGAGATAGGGAGGGTTGTAGGAGCTGGAGGAGGTTACAGAGATAGGGAGGGTTGTAGGGGCTGGAGGAGGTTACAGAGATAGTGAGGATTGTAGGGGGCTGGAGGAGGTTACAGAGATAGGGAGGGTTCTCGGGTCTGGAGGAGGTTACAGAGATAGGGAGGGTTGTAGGGGCTGGAGGAGGTTACAGAGAGAGGGAGGGTTGTAGGGTCTGGAGGAGGTTACAGAGATCGGGAGGGGAAGGGGCTGGAGGAGGTTACAGAGATAGGGAGGGTTGTAGGGGCTGGAGGAGGTTACAGAGATAGGGAGGGTTGTAGGGGCTGGAGGAGGTTACAGAGATAGGAAGGGTTGTTGGGGCTGGAGGAGGTTACAGAGATAGGGAGGGTTGTAGGGGCTGGAGGTTACAGAGATAGGGAGGGTTGTAGGGGCTGGAGGAGGTTACAGAGATAGGGAGGGTGTAGGGGCTGGAGGAGGTTACAGAGATAGGGAGGGTTCTCGGGTCTGGAGGAGGTTACAGAGATAGGGAGGGTTGTAGGGGCTGGAGGAGGTTACAGAGATAGGGAGGGTTCTCGGGGCTGGAGGAGGTTACAGAGATCGGGAGGGGAAGGGGCTGGAGGAGGTTACAGAGATAGGGAGGGTTGTAGGGGCTGGAGGAGGTTACAGAGATGGTGAGGGGTGTAGTGGCTGGAGGAGGTTACAGAGATATTGAGGGTTGTAGGGGCTGGAGGAGGTTACAGAGATAGGGAGGGTTCTGGGTGCTGGAGGAGGTTACAGAGATAGGGAGGATTCTGGGGGCTGGAGGACGTTACAGAGAGAGGGAGGATTCTAGGGACTGGAGGAGGTTACAGAGATAGGGAGGGGAAGGGGCTGGAGGTGGTTACAGAGATGGGGAGGGATGTAGGGGCTGGAGGGGGTTACAGAGATAGGGAGGGTTGAAGCGGCTGGAGGAGGTTACAGAGATAGGGAGGGTTGTAGGGGCTGGAGGATGTTACAGAGATAGGGAGGGTTGTAGGGGCTGGAGGAGGTTACAGAGATAGGGAGGGTTGTAGCGGCTGGAGGAGGTTACAGAGATAGGGAGGGTTGTAGGGGCTGGAGGATGTTACAGAGATAGGGATTGTTGTAGGGACTGGAGGAGGTTACAGAGATAGGGAGGGTTGTAGGGGCTGGGGGAGGTTACAGAGATAGGGAGTGTTGTAGGGACTGGAGGAGGTTACAGAGATAGCGAGGGTTGTAGGGGCTGGAGGAGCTTACAGAGATAGGGAGGGTTCTCGGGTCTGGAGGAGGTTACAGAGATAGGGAGGGTTGTAGGGGCTGGAGGAGGTTACAGAGATAGGGAGGGTTCTCGGGTCTGGAGGAGGTTACAGAGATAGGGAGGGTTCTCGGGTCTGGAGGAGGTTACAGAGATAGGGAGAGTTGTAGGGTCTGGAGGAGGTTACAGAGATAGGGAGGGTTGTAGGAGCTGGAGGAGGTTACAGAGATAGGGAGGGTTGTAGGGGCTGGAGGAGGTTACAGAGATAGTGAGGATTGTAGGGGGCTGGAGGAGGTTACAGAGATAGGGAGGGTTCTCGGGTCTGGAGGAGGTTACAGAGATAGGGAGGGTTGTAGGGGCTGGAGGAGGTTACAGAGATAGGGAGGGTTGTAGGGTCTGGAGGAGGTTACAGAGATAGGGAGGGTTGTAGGAGCTGGAGGAGGTTACAGAGATAGGGAGGGTTGTAGGGGCTGGAGGAGTTTACAGAGATAGTGAGGGTTGTAGGGGGCTGGAGGAGGTTACAGAGATAGGGAGGGTGTAGGGGCTGGAGCAGGTTACAGAGATAGGGAGGGTTGTAGGGGCTGGAGGAGGTTACAGAGATAGTGAGGGTTGTAGGGGGCTGGAGGTGGTTACAGAGATAGGGAGGGTTGTAGGGGCTGGAGGAGGTTACAGAGATAGGGAGGGTTCTGGGGGCTGGAGGAGGTTACAGAGATAGGGAGGGTTGTAGGGGCTGGAGGAGGTTACAGAGATAGGGAGGGTTCTGGGGGCTGGAGCAGGTTACAGAGATAGGGAGGGTTGTAGGGGCTGGAGGAGGTTACAGAGATAGGGAGGGTTCTGGGGGCTGGAGGAGGTTACAGAGATAGGGAGGGTGGTAGGGGCTGGAGGAGGTTACAGAGATAGGGAGGGTTCTCGGGTCTGGAGGGGGTTACAGAGATAGGGAGGGTTCTCGGGTCTGGAGGAGGTTACAGAGATAGGGAGGGTTCTGGGGGCTGGAGGAGGTTACAGAGATCGGGAGGGTTGTAGGGGCTGGAGGAGGTTACAGAGATAGGGAGGGTTCTGGGGGCTGGAGCAGGTTACAGAGATCGGGAGGGTTCTCTGGTCTGGAGGAGGTTACAGAGATAGGGAGGGTTCTCGGGTCTGGAGGAGGTTACAGAGATAGGGAGGGTTGTAGGGGCTGGAGGAGGTTACAGAGATAGGGAGGGTTCTGGGGGCTGGAGGAGGTTACAGAGATAGGGAGGGTTCTCGGGTCTGGAGGGGGTTACAGAGATAGGAAGGGTGTAGATCTGGAGCAGGTTACAGAGATAGGGAGGGTTGTAGGGGCTGGAGGAGGTTACAGAGATGGTGAGGGTTGTAGGGGGCTGGAGGTGGTTACAGAGATAGGGAGGGTTGTAGGGGCTGGAGGAGGTTACAGAGATAGGGAGGGTACTGGGGGCTGGAGGAGGTTACAGAGATAGGGAGGGTTGTAGGGGCTGGAGGAGGTTACAGAGATAGGGAGGGTTCTGGGGGCTGGAGGAGTTTACAGAGATAGGGAGGGTTGTAGGGGCTGGAGGAGGTTACAGAGATATGGAGGGTTCTGGGGGCTGGAGGAGGTTACAGAGATAGGGAGGGTGGTAGGGGCTGGAGGAGGTTACAGAGATAGGGAGGGTTCTCGGGTCTGGAGGGGGTTACAGAGATAGGGAGGGTTCTCGGGTCTGGAGGAGGTTACAGAGATAGGGAGGGTTCTGGGTGCTGGAGGAGGTTACAGAGATCGGCAGGGTTGTAGGGGCTGGAGGAGGTTACAGAGAATGGGAGGGTTCTGGGGGCTGGAGCAGGTTACAGAGATCGGGAGGGTTCTCGGGTCTGGAGGAGGTTACAGAGATAGGGAGGGTTCTCGGGTCTGGAGGAGGTTACAGAGATAGGGAGGGTTGTAGGGGCTGGAGGAGGTTACAGAGATAGGGAGGGTTCTGGGGGCTGGAGGAGGTTACAGAGATAGGGAGGGTTCTCGGGTCTGGAGGGGGTTACAGAGATAGGGAGGGTTGTGGGGGCTGGAGCAGGTTACAGAGATAGGGAGGGTTGTAGGGGCTGGAGGGGGTTACAGAGATAGGGAGGGTTGTAGGGGCTGGAGGAGGTTACAGAGATAGGGAGGGTTGTAGGGGCTGGAGGAGGTTACAGAGATAGGGAGGGTTGTAGGGGCTGGAGGACATTACAGAGATAGGGAGAGTTGTAGGGGCTGGAGGAGTTTACAGAGATAGGGAGGGTTGTAGGGGCTGGAGGAGGTTACAGAGATAGGGAGGGCTGTAGGGGCTGGGGGAGGTTACAGAGAAAGGGAGGGTTGTAGGGGGCTGGAGGAGGTTACAGAGATAGGGAGGGTTGTAGTGGCTGGGTGGAGGTGACAGAGATAGGGAGGGTTGTAGGGGCTGGAGGAGGTTACAGAGATAGGGAGGGTTGTAGGGGCTGGAGGAGGTAACAGAGATAGGGAGGGTTGTAGGGGCTGGAGGAGGTTACAGAGATTGGGAGGGTGTAGGGGCTGGAGGAGGTTACAGAGATAGGGAGGGTTGTAGGGGCTGGGGGAGGTGACAGAGATAGGGAGGGTTGTAGGGGCTGGAGGAGGTTACAGAGATAGGGAGGGTTGTAGGGGCTGGAGGAGGTTACAGAGATAAGGAGGTTTGTAGGGGCTGGAGGAGGTTACAGAGATAGGAAGGGTTGTAGGGGCTGGAGGAGGTTACAGAGATAGGGAGGGTTGTAGGGGCTGGAGGTTACAGAGATAGGGAGGGTTGTAGGGGCTGGAGGAGGTTACAGAGATAGGGAGGGTGTAGGGGCTGGAGGAGGTTACAGAGATAGGGAGGGTTCTGGGGGCTGGAGGAGGTTTCAGAGATAGGGCGGGTTCTGGGGGCTGGAGCAGGTTACAGAGATAGGGAGGGTTGTAGGGGCTGGAGGAGGTTACAGAGATAGGGAGGGTTCTCGGGTCTGGAGGAGGTTACAGAGATAGGGAGGGTTGTAGGGGCTGGAGGAGGTTACAGAGAGAGGGAGGGTTGTAGGGTCTGGAGGAGGTTACAGAGATCGGGAGGGGAAGGGGCTGGAGGAGGTTACAGAGATAGGGAGGGTTGTAGGGGCTGGAGGAGGTTACAGAGATAGGGAGGGTTGTAGGGGCTGGAGGAGGTTACAGAGATAGGAAGGGTTGTTGGGGCTGGAGGAGGTTACAGAGATAGGGAGGGTTGTAGGGGCTGGAGGTTACAGAGATAGGGAGGGTTGTAGGGGCTGGAGGAGGTTACAGAGATAGGGAGGGTGTAGGGGCTGGAGGAGGTTACAGAGATAGGGAGGGTTCTGGGGGCTGGAGGAGGTTTCAGAGATAGGGAGGGTTCTGGGGGCTGGAGCAGGTTACAGAGATAGGGAGGGTTGTAGGGGCTGGAGGAGGTTACAGAGATAGGGAGGGTTCTCGGGTCTGGAGGAGGTTACAGAGATAGGGAGGGTTGTAGGGGCTGGAGGAGGTTACAGAGATAGGGAGGGTTCTCGGGGCTGGAGGAGGTTACAGAGATCGGGAGGGGAAGGGGCTGGAGGAGGTTACAGAGATAGGGAGGGTTGTAGGGGCTGGAGGAGGTTACAGAGATGGTGAGGGGTGTAGGGGCTGGAGGAGGTTACAGAGATATTGAGGGTTGTAG
This sequence comes from Scyliorhinus torazame, assembly GCF_047496885.1. Taxonomy (NCBI): domain Eukaryota; kingdom Metazoa; phylum Chordata; class Chondrichthyes; order Carcharhiniformes; family Scyliorhinidae; genus Scyliorhinus; species Scyliorhinus torazame. The sequence goes on along the minus strand of NC_092710.1, from coordinate 15,007,041 downwards.
GGGCTGGAGGAGGTTACAGAGATAGGGAGGGTTCTGGGTGCTGGAGGAGGTTACAGAGATAGGGAGGATTCTGGGGGCTGGAGGACGTTACAGAGAGAGGGAGGATTGTAGGGACTGGAGGAGGTTACAGAGATAGGGAGGGGAAGGGGCTGGAGGTGGTTACAGAGATGGGGATGGTTGTAGGGGCTGGAGGGGGTTACAGAGATAGGGAGGGTTGTAGCGGCTGGAGGAGGTTACAGAGATAGGGAGGGTTGTAGGGGCTGGAGGATGTTACAGAGACAGGGAGGGTTGTAGGGGCTGGAGGAGGTTACAGAGATAGGGAGGGTTGTAGCGGCTGGAGGAGGTTACAGAGATAGGGAGGGTTGTAAGGGCTGGAGGATGTTACAGAGATAGGGAGTGTTGTGGGGACTGGAGGAGGTTACAGAGATAGGGAGGGTTGTAGGGGCTGGGGGAGGTTACAGAGATAGGGAGTGTTGTAGGGACTGGAGGAGGTTACAGAGATAGGGAGGGTTGTAGGGGCTGGAGGAGCTTACAGAGATAGGGAGGGTTCTCGGGTCTGGAGGAGGTTACAGAGATAGGGAGGGTTGTAGGGGCTGGAGGAGGTTACAGAGATAGGGAGGGTTGTAGGGGCTGGAGGTGGTTACAGAGATAGGGAGGGTTGTAGGGGCTGGAGGAGGTTACAGAGTTAGGGAGGGTTGTAGGGGGCTGGAGAGGGTTACAGAGATAGGGAGGGTTGTAGGAGCTGGAGGAGGTTACAGAGATAGGGAGGGATGTAGGGGCTGGGGGAGGTTACAGAGATAGTGAGGGATGTAGGGGCTGGAGGAGGTTACAGAGATAGGGAGGGTTGTAGGGGCTGGGGGAGGTTACAGAGATAGGGAGGGTTGTATGGGCTGGAGGAGGTTACAGAGATAGGGAGGGTTGTAGGGGCTGGAGGAGTGTACAGATATAGGGAGGGTTGTTGGGGCTGGAGGAGCTTACAGGGATAGGGAGGGTTGTAGGGACTGGAGGAGGTTACAGAGATAGGGAGGGTTGTAGGGGCTGGAGGAGGTTACAGAGATAGGAAGGGTTGTTGGGGCTGGAGGAGGTTACAGAGATAGGGAGGGTTGTAGGGGCTGGAGGTTACAGAGATAGGGAGGGTTGTAGGGGCTGGAGGAGGTTACAGAGATAGGGAGGGTTGAAGGGGCTGGAGGAGGTTACAGAGATAGGGAGGGTTGTAGGGGCTGGAGGACATTACAGATATAGGGAGGGTTGTAGGGGCTGGAGGACATTACAGAGATAGGGAGGGTTGGAGGGGCTGGAGGAGGTTACAGGGATAGGGAGAGTTGTAGGGGCTGGGGGAGGTTACAGAGATGGGCACGGTTGTAGGGGGCGGAGGTGGTTACAGAGATAGGGAGGGTTGTAGGGGCTGGAAGAGGTTACAGAGATAGGGAGGGTTGTAGGGGCTGTAGGACATTACAGAGATAGGGAGGGTTGTGGGGGCTGGAGGAGGTTACAGAGATAGGGAGAGTTGTAGGGGCTGGAGGAGTTTACAGAGATAGGGAGGGTTGTAGGGGCTGGAGGAGGTTACAGAGATTTGGAGGGTTGTAGGGGCTGGAGGAGGTTACAGAGATAGGGAGGGTTGTAGGGGCTGGAGGAGGTTACAGAGATAGGGAGGGTTGTAGGGGCTGGAGGACATTACAGAGATAGGGAGGGTTGTGGGGGCTGGAGGAGTTTACAGAGATAGGGAGGGTTGTAGGGGCTGGAGGAGGTTACAGAGATAGGGAGGGTTGTAGGGGCTGGAGGAGGTTACAGAGATAGGGAGGGTTGTAGGGGCTGGAGGACATTACAGAGATAGGGAGAGTTGTAGGGGCTGGAGGAGTTTACAGAGATAGGGAGGGTTGTAGGGGCTGGAGGAGGTTACAGAGATAGGGAGGGCTGTAGGGGCTGGGGGAGGTTACAGAGAAAGGGAGGGTTGTAGGGGGCTGGAGGAGGTTACAGAGATAGGGAGGGTTGTAGTGGCTGGGTGGAGGTGACAGAGATAGGGAGGGTTGTAGGGGCTGGAGGAGGTTACAGAGATAGGGAGGGTTGTAGGGGCTGGAGGAGGTAACAGAGATAGGGAGGGTTGTAGGGGCTGGAGGAGGTTACAGAGATTGGGAGGGTGTAGGGGCTGGAGGAGGTTACAGAGATAGGGAGGGTTGTAGGGGCTGGGGGAGGTGACAGAGATAGGGAGGGTTGTAGGGGCTGGAGGAGGTTACAGAGATAGGGAGGGTTGTAGGGGCTGGAGGAGGTTACAGAGATCAGGAGGGTTGTAGGGGCTGGAGGAGGTTACAGAGATAGGAAGGGTTGTAGGGGCTGGAGGAGGTTACAGAGATAGGGAGGGTTGTAGGGGCTGGAGGTTACAGAGATAGGGAGGGTTGTAGGGGCTGGAGGAGGTTACAGAGATAGGGAGGGTGTAGGGGCTGGAGGAGGTTACAGAGATAGGGAGGGTTCTGGGGGCTGGAGGAGGTTTCAGAGATAGGGCGGGTTCTGGGGGCTGGAGCAGGTTACAGAGATAGGGAGGGTTGTAGGGGCTGGAGGAGGTTACAGAGATAGGGAGGGTTCTCGGGTCTGGAGGAGGTTACAGAGATAGGGAGGGTTGTAGGGGCTGGAGGAGGTTACAGAGATAGGGAGGGTTCTCGGGTCTGGAGGAGGTTACAGAGATAGGGAGGGTTGTAGGGGCTGGAGGAGGTTACAGAGAGAGGGAGGGTTGTAGGGTCTGGAGGAGGTTACAGAGATCGGGAGGGGAAGGGGCTGGAGGAGGTTACAGAGATAGGGAGGGTTGTAGGGGCTGGAGGAGGTTACAGAGATAGGGAGGGTTGTAGGGGCTGGAGGAGGTTACAGAGATAGGAAGGGTTGTTGGGGCTGGAGGAGGTTACAGAGATAGGGAGGGTTGTAGGGGCTGGAGGTTACAGAGATAGGGAGGGTTGTAGGGGCTGGAGGAGGTTACAGAGATAGGGAGGGTGTAGGGGCTGGAGGAGGTTACAGAGATAGGGAGGGTTCTGGGGGCTGGAGGAGGTTTCAGAGATAGGGAGGGTTCTGGGGGCTGGAGCAGGTTACAGAGATAGGGAGGGTTGTAGGGGCTGGAGGAGGTTACAGAGATAGGGAGGGTTCTCGGGTCTGGAGGAGGTTACAGAGATAGGGAGGGTTGTAGGGGCTGGAGGAGGTTACAGAGATAGGGAGGGTTCTCGGGGCTGGAGGAGGTTACAGAGATCGGGAGGGGAAGGGGCTGGAGGAGGTTACAGAGATAGGGAGGGTTGTAGGGGCTGGAGGAGGTTACAGAGATGGTGAGGGGTGTAGGGGCTGGAGGAGGTTACAGAGATATTGAGGGTTGTAGGGGCTGGAGGAGGTTACAGAGATAGGGAGGGTTCTGGGTGCTGGAGGAGGTTACAGAGATAGGGAGGATTCTGGGGGCTGGAGGACGTTACAGAGAGAGGGAGGATTGTAGGGACTGGAGGAGGTTACAGAGATAGGGAGGGGAAGGGGCTGGAGGTGGTTACAGAGATGGGGATGGTTGTAGGGGCTGGAGGGGGTTACAGAGATAGGGAGGGTTGTAGCGGCTGGAGGAGGTTACAGAGATAGGGAGGGTTGTAGGGGCTGGAGGATGTTACAGAGACAGGGAGGGTTGTAGGGGCTGGAGGAGGTTACAGAGATAGGGAGGGTTGTAGCGGCTGGAGGAGGTTACAGAGATAGGGAGGGTTGTAAGGGCTGGAGGATGTTACAGAGATAGGGAGTGTTGTGGGGACTGGAGGAGGTTACAGAGATAGGGAGGGTTGTAGGGGCTGGGGGAGGTTACAGAGATAGGGAGTGTTGTAGGGACTGGAGGAGGTTACAGAGATAGGGAGGGTTGTAGGGGCTGGAGGAGCTTACAGAGATAGGGAGGGTTCTCGGGTCTGGAGGAGGTTACAGAGATAGGGAGGGTTGTAGGGGCTGGAGGAGGTTACAGAGATAGGGAGGGTTGTAGGGGCTGGAGGTGGTTACAGAGATAGGGAGGGTTGTAGGGGCTGGAGGAGGTTACAGAGTTAGGGAGGGTTGTAGGGGGCTGGAGAGGGTTACAGAGATAGGGAGGGTTGTAGGAGCTGGAGGAGGTTACAGAGATAGGGAGGGATGTAGGGGCTGGGGGAGGTTACAGAGATAGTGAGGGATGTAGGGGCTGGAGGAGGTTACAGAGATAGGGAGGGTTGTAGGGGCTGGGGGAGGTTACAGAGATAGGGAGGGTTGTATGGGCTGGAGGAGGTTACAGAGATAGGGAGGGTTGTAGGGGCTGGAGGAGTGTACAGATATAGGGAGGGTTGTTGGGGCTGGAGGAGCTTACAGGGATAGGGAGGGTTGTAGGGACTGGAGGAGGTTACAGAGATAGGGAGGGTTGTAGGGGCTGGAGGAGGTTACAGAGATAGGAAGGGTTGTTGGGGCTGGAGGAGGTTACAGAGATAGGGAGGGTTGTAGGGGCTGGAGGTTACAGAGATAGGGAGGGTTGTAGGGGCTGGAGGAGGTTACAGAGATAGGGAGGGTTGAAGGGGCTGGAGGAGGTTACAGAGATAGGGAGGGTTGTAGGGGCTGGAGGACATTACAGATATAGGGAGGGTTGTAGGGGCTGGAGGACATTACAGAGATAGGGAGGGTTGGAGGGGCTGGAGGAGGTTACAGGGATAGGGAGAGTTGTAGGGGCTGGGGGAGGTTACAGAGATGGGCACGGTTGTAGGGGGCGGAGGTGGTTACAGAGATAGGGAGGGTTGTAGGGGCTGGAAGAGGTTACAGAGATAGGGAGGGTTGTAGGGGCTGTAGGACATTACAGAGATAGGGAGGGTTGTGGGGGCTGGAGGAGGTTACAGAGATAGGGAGAGTTGTAGGGGCTGGAGGAGTTTACAGAGATAGGGAGGGTTGTAGGGGCTGGAGGAGGTTACAGAGATTTGGAGGGTTGTAGGGGCTGGAGGAGGTTACAGAGATAGGGAGGGTTGTAGGGGCTGGAGGAGGTTACAGAGATAGGGAGGGTTGTAGGGGCTGGAGGACATTACAGAGATAGGGAGGGTTGTGGGGGCTGGAGGAGTTTACAGAGATAGGGAGGGTTGTAGGGGCTGGAGGAGGTTACAGAGATAGGGAGGGTTGTAGGGGCTGGAGGAGGTTACAGAGATAGGGAGGGTTGTAGGGGCTGGAGGACATTACAGAGATAGGGAGAGTTGTAGGGGCTGGAGGAGTTTACAGAGATAGGGAGGGTTGTAGGGGCTGGAGGAGGTTACAGAGATAGGGAGGGCTGTAGGGGCTGGGGGAGGTTACAGAGAAAGGGAGGGTTGTAGGGGGCTGGAGGAGGTTACAGAGATAGGGAGGGTTGTAGTGGCTGGGTGGAGGTGACAGAGATAGGGAGGGTTGTAGGGGCTGGAGGAGGTTACAGAGATAGGGAGGGTTGTAGGGGCTGGAGGAGGTAACAGAGATAGGGAGGGTTGTAGGGGCTGGAGGAGGTTACAGAGATTGGGAGGGTGTAGGGGCTGGAGGAGGTTACAGAGATAGGGAGGGTTGTAGGGGCTGGGGGAGGTGACAGAGATAGGGAGGGTTGTAGGGGCTGGAGGAGGTTACAGAGATAGGGAGGGTTGTAGGGGCTGGAGGAGGTTACAGAGATCAGGAGGGTTGTAGGGGCTGGAGGAGGTTACAGAGATAGGAAGGGTTGTAGGGGCTGGAGGAGGTTACAGAGATAGGGAGGGTTGTAGGGGCTGGAGGTTACAGAGATAGGGAGGGTTGTAGGGGCTGGAGGAGGTTACAGAGATAGGGAGGGTGTAGGGGCTGGAGGAGGTTACAGAGATAGGGAGGGTTCTGGGGGCTGGAGGAGGTTTCAGAGATAGGGCGGGTTCTGGGGGCTGGAGCAGGTTACAGAGATAGGGAGGGTTGTAGGGGCTGGAGGAGGTTACAGAGATAGGGAGGGTTCTCGGGTCTGGAGGAGGTTACAGAGATAGGGAGGGTTGTAGGGGCTGGAGGAGGTTACAGAGAGAGGGAGGGTTGTAGGGTCTGGAGGAGGTTACAGAGATCGGGAGGGGCAGGGGCTGGAGGAGGTTACAGAGATAGGGAGGGTTGTAGGGGCTGGAGGAGGTTACAGAGATAGGGAGGGTTGTAGGGGCTGGAGGAGGTTACAGAGATAGGAAGGGTTGTTGGGGCTGGAGGAGGTTACAGAGATAGGGAGGGTTGTAGGGGCTGGAGGTTACAGAGATAGGGAGGGTTGTAGGGGCTGGAGGAGGTTACAGAGATAGGGAGGGTGTAGGGGCTGGAGGAGGTTACAGAGATAGGGAGGGTTCTGGGGGCTGGAGGAGGTTTCAGAGATAGGGAGGGTTCTGGGGGCTGGAGCAGGTTACAGAGATAGGGAGGGTTGTAGGGGCTGGAGGAGGTTACAGAGATAGGGAGGGTTCTCGGGTCTGGAGGAGGTTACAGAGATAGGGAGGGTTGTAGGGGCTGGAGGAGGTTACAGAGATAGGGAGGGTTCTCGGGGCTGGAGGAGGTTACAGAGATCGGGAGGGGAAGGGGCTGGAGGAGGTTACAGAGATAGGGAGGGTTGTAGGGGCTGGAGGAGGTTACAGAGATGGTGAGGGGTGTAGGGGCTGGAGGAGGTTACAGAGATATTGAGGGTTGTAGGGGCTGGAGGAGGTTACAGAGATAGGGAGGGTTCTGGGTGCTGGAGGAGGTTACAGAGATAGGGAGGATTCTGGGGGCTGGAGGACGTTACAGAGAGAGGGAGGATTCTAGGGACTGGAGGAGGTTACAGAGATAGGGAGGGGAAGGGGCTGGAGGTGGTTACAGAGATGGGGAGGGATGTAGGGGCTGGAGGGGGTTACAGAGATAGGGAGGGTTGAAGCGGCTGGAGGAGGTTACAGAGATAGGGAGGGTTGTAGGGGCTGGAGGATGTTACAGAGATAGGGAGGGTTGTAGGGGCTGGAGGAGGTTACAGAGATAGGGAGGGTTGTAGCGGCTGGAGGAGGTTACAGAGATAGGGAGGGTTGTAGGGGCTGGAGGATGTTACAGAGATAGGGAGTGTTGTAGGGACTGGAGGAGGTTACAGAGATAGGGAGGGTTGTAGGGGCTGGGGGAGGTTACAGAGATAGGGAGTGTTGTAGGGACTGGAGGAGGTTACAGAGATAGCGAGGGTTGTAGGGGCTGGAGGAGCTTACAGAGATAGGGAGGGTTCTCGGGTCTGGAGGAGGTTACAGAGATAGGGAGGGTTGTAGGGGCTGGAGGAGGTTACAGAGATAGGGAGGGTTGTAGGGGCTGGAGGACATTACAGAGATAGGGAGGGTTGTAGGGGCTGGAGGACATTACAGAGATAGGGAGGGTTGTAGGGGCTGGAGGAGGTTACAGGGATAGGGAGAGTTGTAGGGGCTGGGGGAGGTTACAGAGATGGGCACGGTTGTAGGGGGCGGAGGTGGTTACAGAGATAGGGAGGGTTGTAGGGGCTGGAAGAGGTTACAGAGATAGGGAGGGTTGTAGGGGCTGGAGGACATTACAGAGATAGGGAGGGTTGTGGGGGCTGGAGGAGGTTACAGAGATAGGGAGAGTTGTAGGGGCTGGAGGAGTTTACAGAGATAGGGAGGGTTGTAGGGGCTGGAGGAGGTTACAGAGATTTGGAGGGTTGTAGGGGCTGGAGGAGGTTACAGAGATAGGGAGGGTTGTAGGGGCTGGAGGAGGTTACAGAGATAGGGAGGGTTGTAGGGGCTGGAGGACATTACAGAGATAGGGAGGGTTGTGGGGGCTGGAGGAGTTTACAGAGATAGGGAGGGTTGTAGGGGCTGGAGGAGGTTACAGAGATAGGGAGGGTTGTAGGGGCTGGAGGAGGTTACAGAGATAGGGAGGGTTGTAGGGGCTGGAGGACATTACAGAGATAGGGAGAGTTGTAGGGGCTGGAGGAGTTTACAGAGATAGGGAGGGTTGTAGGGGCTGGAGGAGGTTACAGAGATAGGGAGGGCTGTAGGGGCTGGGTGGAGGTGACAGAGATAGGGAGGGTTGTAGGGGCTGGAGGAGGTTACAGAGATAGGGAGGGTTGTAGGGGCTGGAGGAGGTAACAGAGATAGGGAGGGTTGTAGGGGCTGGAGGAGGTTACAGAGATTGGGAGGGTGTAGGGGCTGGAGGAGGTTACAGAGATAGGGAGGGTTGTAGGGGCTGCGGGAGGTGACAGAGATAGGGAGGGTTGTAGGGGCTGGAGGAGGTTACAGAGATAGGGAGGGTTGTAGGGGCTGGAGGAGGTTACAGAGATAAGGAGGGTTGTAGGGGCTGGAGGAGGTTACAGAGATAGGAAGGGTTGTAGGGGCTGGAGGAGGTTACAGAGATAGGGAGGGTTGTAGGGGCTGGAGGTTACAGAGATAGGGAGGGTTGTAGGGGCTGGAGGAGGTTACAGAGATAGGGAGGGTGTAGGGGCTGGAGGAGGTTACAGAGATAGGGAGGGTTCTGGGGGCTGGAGGAGATTTCAGAGATAGGGCGGGTTCTGGGGGCTGGAGCAGGTTACAGAGATAGGGAGGGTTGTAGGGGCTGGAGGAGGTTACAGAGATAGGGAGGGTTCTCGGGTCTGGAGGAGGTTACAGAGATAGGGAGGGTTGTAGGGGCTGGAGGAGGTTACAGAGAGAGGGAGGGTTGTAGGGTCTGGAGGAGGTTACAGAGATCGGGAGGGGAAGGGGCTGGAGGAGGTTACAGAGATAGGGAGGGTTGTAGGGGCTGGAGGAGGTTACAGAGATAGGGTGGGTTGTAGGGGCTGGAGGAGGTTACAGAGATAGGAAGGGTTGTTGGGGCTGGAGGAGGTTACAGAGATAGGGAGGGTTGTAGGGGCTGGAGGTTACAGAGATAGGGAGGGTTGTAGGGGCTGGAGGAGGTTACAGAGATAGGGAGGGTGTAGGGGCTGGAGGAGGTTACAGAGATAGGGAGGGTTCTGGGGGCTGGAGGAGGTTTCAGAGATAGGGAGGGTTCTGGGGGCTGGAGCAGGTTACAGAGATAGGGAGGGTTGTAGGGGCTGGAGGAGGTTACAGAGATAGGGAGGGTTCTCGGGTCTGGAGGAGGTTACAGAGATAGGGAGGGTTGTAGGGGCTGGAGGAGGTTACAGAGATAGGGAGGGTTCTCGGGGCTGGAGGAGGTTACAGAGATCGGGAGGGGAAGGGGCTGGAGGAGGTTACAGAGATAGGGAGGGTTGTAGGGGCTGGAGGAGGTTACAGAGATGGTGAGGGGTGTAGGGGCTGGAGGAGGTTACAGAGATATTGAGGGTTGTAGGGGCTGGAGGAGGTTACAGAGATAGGGAGGGTTCTGGGTGCTGGAGGAGGTTACAGAGATAGGGAGGATTCTGGGGGCTGGAGGACGTTACAGAGAGAGGGAGGATTCTAGGGACTGGAGGAGGTTACAGAGATAGGGAGGGGAAGGGGCTGGAGGTGGTTACAGAGATGGGGAGGGATGTAGGGGCTGGAGGGGGTTACAGAGATAGGGAGGGTTGAAGCGGCTGGAGGAGGTTACAGAGATAGGGAGGGTTGTAGGGGCTGGAGGATGTTACAGAGATAGGGAGGGTTGTAGGGGCTGGAGGAGGTTACAGAGATAGGGAGGGTTGTAGCGGCTGGAGGAGGTTACAGAGATAGGGAGGGTTGTAGGGGCTGGAGGATGTTACAGAGATAGGGAGTGTTGTAGGGACTGGAGGAGGTTACAGAGATAGGGAGGGTTGTAGGGGCTGGGGGAGGTTACAGAGATAGGGAGTGTTGTAGGGACTGGAGGAGGTTACAGAGATAGCGAGGGTTGTAGGGGCTGGAGGAGCTTACAGAGATAGGGAGGGTTCTCGGGTCTGGAGGAGGTTACAGAGATAGGGAGGGTTGTAGGGGCTGGAGGAGGTTACAGAGATAGGGAGGGTTCTCGGGTCTGGAGGAGGTTACAGAGATAGGGAGGGTTGTAGGGTCTGGAGGAGGTTACAGAGATAGGGAGGGTTGTAGGAGCTGGAGGAGGTTACAGAGATAGGGAGGGTGTAGGGGCTGGAGCAGGTTACAGAGATAGGGAGGGTTGTAGGGGCTGGAGGAGGTTACAGAGATAGTGAGGGTTGTAGGGGGCTGGAGGTGGTTACAGAGATAGGGAGGGTTGTAGGGGCTGGAGGAGGTTACAGAGATAGGGAGGGTTCTGGGGGCTGGAGGAGGTTACAGAGATAGGGAGGGTGTAGGGGCTGGAGGAGGTTACAGAGATAGGGAGGGTTCTGGGGGCTGGAGGAGGTTTCAGAGATAGGGAGGGTTCTGGGGGCTGGAGCAGGTTACAGAGATAGGGAGGGTTGTAGGGGCTGGAGGAGGTTACAGAGATAGGGAGGGTTCTCGGGTCTGGAGGAGGTTACAGAGATAGGGAGGGTTGTAGGGGCTGGAGGAGGTTACAGAGATAGGGAGGGTTCTCGGGGCTGGAGGAGGTTACAGAGATAGGGAGGGGAAGGGGCTGGAGGTGGTTACAGAGATGGGGATGGTTGTAGGGGCTGGAGGGGGTTACAGAGATAGGGAGGGTTGTAGCGGCTGGAGGAGGTTACAGAGATAGGGAGGGTTGTAGGGGCTGGAGGATGTTACAGAGACAGGGAGGGTTGTAGGGGCTGGAGGAGGTTACAGAGATAGGGAGGGTTGTAGCGGCTGGAGGAGGTTACAGAGATAGGGAGGGTTGTAAGGGCTGGAGGATGTTACAGAGATAGGGAGTGTTGTGGGGACTGGAGGAGGTTACAGAGATAGGGAGGGTTGTAGGGGCTGGGGGAGGTTACAGAGATAGGGAGTGTTGTAGGGACTGGAGGAGGTTACAGAGATAGGGAGGGTTGTAGGGGCTGGAGGAGCTTACAGAGATAGGGAGGGTTCTCGGGTCTGGAGGAGGTTACAGAGATAGGGAGGGTTGTAGGGGCTGGAGGAGGTTACAGAGATAGGGAGGGTTGTAGGGGCTGGAGGTGGTTACAGAGATAGGGAGGGTTGTAGGGGCTGGAGGAGGTTACAGAGTTAGGGAGGGTTGTAGGGGGCTGGAGAGGGTTACAGAGATAGGGAGGGTTGTAGGAGCTGGAGGAGGTTACAGAGATAGGGAGGGATGTAGGGGCTGGGGGAGGTTACAGAGATAGTGAGGGATGTAGGGGCTGGAGGAGGTTACAGAGATAGGGAGGGTTGTAGGGGCTGGGGGAGGTTACAGAGATAGGGAGGGTTGTATGGGCTGGAGGAGGTTACAGAGATAGGGAGGGTTGTAGGGGCTGGAGGAGTGTACAGAGATAGGGAGGGTTGTTGGGGCTGGAGGAGGTTACAGAGATAGGGAGGGTTGTAGGGGCTGGAAGAGGTTACAGAGATAGGGAGGGTTGTAGGGGCTGGAGGAGGTTACAGAGATAGGGAGGGATGTAGGGGCTGGGGGAGGTTACAGAGATAGTGAGGGATGTAGGGGCTGGAGGAGGTTACAGAGATAGGGAGGGTTGTAGGGGCTGGGGGAGGTTACAGAGATAGGGAGGGTTGTATGGGCTGGAGGAGGTTACAGAGATAGGGAGGGTTGTAGGGGCTGGAGGAGTGTACAGATATAGGGAGGGTTGTTGGGGCTGGAGGAGCTTACAGGGATAGGGAGGGTTGTAGGGACTGGAGGAGGTTACAGAGATAGGGAGGGTTGTAGGGGCTGGAGGAGGTTACAGAGATAGGAAGGGTTGTTGGGGCTGGAGGAGGTTACAGAGATAGGGAGGGTTGTAGGGGCTGGAGGTTACAGAGATAGGGAGGGTTGTAGGGGCTGGAGGAGGTTACAGAGATAGGGAGGGTTGAAGGGGCTGGAGGAGGTTACAGAGATAGGGAGGGTTGTAGGGGCTGGAGGACATTACAGAGATAGGGAGGGTTGTAGGGGCTGGAGGACATTACAGAGATAGGGAGGGTTGTAGGGGCTGGAGGAGGTTACAGGGATAGGGAGAGTTGTAGGGGCTGGGGGAGGTTACAGAGATGGGCACGGTTGTAGGGGGCGGAGGTGGTTACAGAGATAGGGAGGGTTGTAGGGGCTGGAAGAGGTTACAGAGATAGGGAGGGTTGTAGGGGCTGTAGGACATTACAGAGATAGGGAGGGTTGTGGGGGCTGGAGGAGGTTACAGAGATAGGGAGAGTTGTAGGGGCTGGAGGAGTTTACAGAGATAGGGAGGGTTGTAGGGGCTGGAGGAGGTTACAGAGATTTGGAGGGTTGTAGGGGCTGGAGGAGGTTACAGAGATAGGGAGGGTTGTAGGGGCTGGAGGAGGTTACAGAGATAGGGAGGGTTGTAGGGGCTGGAGGACATTACAGAGATAGGGAGGGTTGTGGGGGCTGGAGGAGTTTACAGAGATAGGGAGGGTTGTAGGGGCTGGAGGAGGTTACAGAGATAGGGAGGGTTGTAGGGGCTGGAGGAGGTTACAGAGATAGGGAGGGTTGTAGGGGCTGGAGGACATTACAGAGATAGGGAGAGTTGTAGGGGCTGGAGGAGTTTACAGAGATAGGGAGGGTTGTAGGGGCTGGAGGAGGTTACAGAGATAGGGAGGGCTGTAGGGGCTGGGGGAGGTTACAGAGAAAGGGAGGGTTGTAGGGGGCTGGAGGAGGTTACAGAGATAGGGAGGGTTGTAGTGGCTGGGTGGAGGTGACAGAGATAGGGAGGGTTGTAGGGGCTGGAGGAGGTTACAGAGATAGGGAGGGTTGTAGGGGCTGGAGGAGGTAACAGAGATAGGGAGGGTTGTAGGGGCTGGAGGAGGTTACAGAGATTGGGAGGGTGTAGGGGCTGGAGGAGGTTACAGAGATAGGGAGGGTTGTAGGGGCTGGGGGAGGTGACAGAGATAGGGAGGGTTGTAGGGGCTGGAGGAGGTTACAGAGATAGGGAGGGTTGTAGGGGCTGGAGGAGGTTACAGAGATCAGGAGGGTTGTAGGGGCTGGAGGAGGTTACAGAGATAGGGAGGGTTGTAGGTGCTGGAGGTTACAGAGATAGGGAGGGTTGTAGGGGCTGGAGGAGGTTACAGAGATAGGGAGGGTGTAGGGGCTGGAGGAGGTTACAGAGATAGGGAAGGTTCTGGGGGCTGGAGGAGGTTTCAGAGATAGGGCGGGTTCTGGGGGCTGGAGCAGGTTACAGAGATAGGGAGGGTTGTAGGGGCTGGAGGAGGTTACAGAGATAGGGAGGGTTCTCGGGTCTGGAGGAGGTTACAGAGATAGGGAGGGTTGTAGGGGCTGGAGGAGGTTACAGAGAGAGGGAGGGTTGTAGGGTCTGGAGGAGGTTACAGAGATCGGGAGGGGAAGGGGCTGGAGGAGGTTACAGAGATAGGGAGGGTTGTAGGGGCTGGAGGAGGTTACAGAGATAGGGAGGGTTGTAGGGGCTGGAGGAGGTTACAGAGATAGGAAGGGTTGTTGGGGCTGGAGGAGGTTACAGAGATAGGGAGGGTTGTAGGGGCTGGAGGTTACAGAGATAGGGAGGGTTGTAGGGGCTGGAGGAGGTTACAGAGATAGGGAGGGTGTAGGGGCTGGAGGAGGTTACAGAGATAGGGAGGGTTCTGGGGGCTGGAGGAGGTTTCAGAGATAGGGAGGGTTCTGGGGGCTGGAGCAGGTTACAGAGATAGGGAGGGTTGTAGGGGCTGGAGGAGGTTACAGAGATAGGGAGGGTTCTCGGGTCTGGAGGAGGTTACAGAGATAGGGAGGGTTGTAGGGGCTGGAGGAGGTTACAGAGATAGGGAGGGTTCTCGGGGCTGGAGGAGGTTACAGAGATCGGGAGGGGAAGGGGCTGGAGGAGGTTACAGAGATAGGGAGGGTTGTAGGGGCTGGAGGAGGTTACAGAGATGGTGAGGGGTGTAGGGGCTGGAGGAGGTTACAGAGATATTGAGGGTTGTAGGGGCTGGAGGAGGTTACAGAGATAGGGAGGGTTCTGGGTGCTGGAGGAGGTTACAGAGATAGGGAGGATTCTGGGGGCTGGAGGACGTTACAGAGAGAGGGAGGATTCTAGGGACTGGAGGAGGTTACAGAGATAGGGAGGGGAAGGGGCTGGAGGTGGTTACAGAGATGGGGAGGGATGTAGGGGCTGGAGGGGGTTACAGAGATAGGGAGGGTTGAAGCGGCTGGAGGAGGTTACAGAGATAGGGAGGGTTGTAGGGGCTGGAGGATGTTACAGAGATAGGGAGGGTTGTAGGGGCTGGAGGAGGTTACAGAGATAGGGAGGGTTGTAGCGGCAGGAGGAGGTTACAGAGATAGGGAGGGTTGTAGGGGCTGGAGGATGTTACAGAGATAGGGAGTGTTGTAGGGACTGGAGGAGGTTACAGAGATAGGGAGGGTTGTAGGGGCTGGGGGAGGTTACAGAGATAGGGAGTGTTGTAGGGACTGGAGGAGGTTACAGAGATAGCGAGGGTTGTAGGGGCTGGAGGAGCTTACAGAGATAGGGAGGGTTCTCGGGTCTGGAGGAGGTTACAGAGATAGGGAGGGTTGTAGGGGCTGGAGGAGGTTACAGAGATAGGGAGGGTTGTAGGGGCTGGAGGACATTACAGAGATAGGGAGGGTTGTAGGGGCTGGAGGACATTACAGAGATAGGGAGGGTTGTAGGGGCTGGAGGAGGTTACAGGGATAGGGAGAGTTGTAGGGGCTGGGGGAGGTTACAGAGATGGGCACGGTTGTAGGGGGCGGAGGTGGTTACAGAGATAGGGAGGGTTGTAGGGGCTGGAAGAGGTTACAGAGATAGGGAGGGTTGTAGGGGCTGGAGGACATTACAGAGATAGGGAGGGTTGTGGGGGCTGGAGGAGGTTACAGAGATAGGGAGAGTTGTAGGGGCTGGAGGAGTTTACAGAGATAGGGAGGGTTGTAGGGGCTGGAGGAGGTTACAGAGATTTGGAGGGTTGTAGGGGCTGGAGGAGGTTACAGAGATAGGGAGGGTTGTAGGGGCTGGAGGAGGTTACAGAGATAGGGAGGGTTGTAGGGGCTGGAGGACATTACAGAGATAGGGAGGGTTGTGGGGGCTGGAGGAGTTTACAGAGATAGGGAGGGTTGTAGGGGCTGGAGGAGGTTACAGAGATAGGGAGGGTTGTAGGGGCTGGAGGAGGTTACAGAGATAGGGAGGGTTGTAGGGGCTGGAGGACATTACAGAGATAGGGAGAGTTGTAGGGGCTGGAGGAGTTTACAGAGATAGGGAGGGTTGTAGGGGCTGGAGGAGGTTACAGAGATAGGGAGGGCTGTAGGGGCTGGGGGAGGTTACAGAGAAAGGGAGGGTTGTAGGGGGCTGGAGGAGGTTACAGAGATAGGGAGGGTTGTAGTGGCTGGGTGGAGGTGACAGAGATAGGGAGGGTTGTAGGGGCTGGAGGAGGTTACAGAGATAGGGAGGGTTGTAGGGGCTGGAGGAGGTAACAGAGATAGGGAGGGTTGTAGGGGCTGGAGGAGGTTACAGAGATTGGGATGGTGTAGGGGCTGGAGGAGGTTACAGAGATAGGGAGGGTTGTAGGGGCTGGGGGAGGTGACAGAGATAGGGAGGGTTGTAGGGGCTGGAGGAGGTTACAGAGATAGGGAGGGTTGTAGGGGCTGGAGGAGGTTACAGAGATAAGGAGGGTTGTAGGGGCTGGAGGAGGTTACAGAGATAGGAAGGGTTGTAGGGGCTGGAGGAGGTTACAGAGATAGGGAGGGTTGTAGGGGCTGGAGGTTACAGAGATAGGGAGGGTTGTAGGGGCTGGAGGAGGTTACAGAGATAGGGAGGGTGTAGGGGCTGGAGGAGGTTACAGAGATAGGGAGGGTTCTGGGGGCTGGAGGAGATTTCAGAGATAGGGCGGGTTCTGGGGGCTGGAGCAGGTTACAGAGATAGGGAGGGTTGTAGGGGCTGGAGGAGGTTACAGAGATAGGGAGGGTTCTCGGGCCTGGAGGAGGTTACAGAGATAGGGAGGGTTGTAGGGGCTGGAGGAGGTTACAGAGAGAGGGAGGGTTGTAGGGTCTGGAGGAGGTTACAGAGATCGGGAGGGGAAGGGGCTGGAGGAGGTTACAGAGATAGGGAGGGTTGTAGGGGCTGGAGGAGGTTACAGAGATAGGGAGGGTTGTAGGGGCTGGAGGAGGTTACAGAGATAGGAAGGGTTGTTGGGGCTGGAGGAGGTTACAGAGATAGGGAGGGTTGTAGGGGCTGGAGGTTACAGAGATAGGGAGGGTTGTAGGGGCTGGAGGAGGTTACAGAGATAGGGAGGGTGTAGGGGCTGGAGGAGGTTACAGAGATAGGGAGGGTTCTGGGGGCTGGAGGAGGTTTCAGAGATAGGGAGGGTTCTGGGGGCTGGAGCAGGTTACAGAGATAGGGAGGGTTGTAGGGGCTGGAGGAGGTTACAGAGATAGGGAGGGTTCTCGGGTCTGGAGGAGGTTACAGAGATAGGGAGGGTTGTAGGGGCTGGAGGAGGTTACAGAGATAGGGAGGGTTCTCGGGGCTGGAGGAGGTTACAGAGATCGGGAGGGGAAGGGGCTGGAGGAGGTTACAGAGATAGGGAGGGTTGTAGGGGCTGGAGGAGGTTACAGAGATGGTGAGGGGTGTAGGGGCTGGAGGAGGTTACAGAGATATTGAGGGTTGTAGGGGCTGGAGGAGGTTACAGAGATAGGGAGGGTTCTGGGTGCTGGAGGAGGTTACAGAGATAGGGAGGATTCTGGGGGCTGGAGGACGTTACAGAGAGAGGGAGGATTCTAGGGACTGGAGGAGGTTACAGAGATAGGGAGGGGAAGGGGCTGGAGGTGGTTACAGAGATGGGGAGGGATGTAGGGGCTGGAGGGGGTTACAGAGATAGGGAGGGTTGAAGCGGCTGGAGGAGGTTACAGAGATAGGGAGGGTTGTAGGGGCTGGAGGATGTTACAGAGATAGGGAGGGTTGTAGGGGCTGGAGGAGGTTACAGAGATAGGGAGGGTTGTAGCGGCTGGAGGAGGTTACAGAGATAGGGAGGGTTGTAGGGGCTGGAGGATGTTACAGAGATAGGGAGTGTTGTAGGGACTGGAGGAGGTTACAGAGATAGGGAGGGTTGTAGGGGCTGGGGGAGGTTACAGAGATAGGGAGTGTTGTAGGGACTGGAGGAGGTTACAGAGATAGCGAGGGTTGTAGGGGCTGGAGGAGCTTACAGAGATAGGGAGGGTTCTCGGGTCTGGAGGAGGTTACAGAGATAGGGAGGGTTGTAGGGGCTGGAGGAGGTTACAGAGATAGGGAGGGTTCTCGGGTCTGGAGGAGGTTACAGAGATAGGGAGGGTTCTCGGGTCTGGAGGAGGTTACAGAGATAGGGAGAGTTGTAGGGTCTGGAGGAGGTTACAGAGATAGGGAGGGTTGTAGGAGCTGGAGGAGGTTACAGAGATAGGGAGGGTTGTAGGGGCTGGAGGAGGTTACAGAGATAGTGAGGGTTGTAGGGGGCTGGAGGAGGTTACAGAGATAGGGAGGGTTCTCGGGTCTGGAGGAGGTTACAGAGATAGGGAGGGTTGTAGGGGCTGGAGGAGGTTACAGAGATAGGGAGGGTTGTAGGGTCTGGAGGAGGTTACAGAGATAGGGAGGGTTGTAGGAGCTGGAGGAGGTTACAGAGATAGGGAGGGTTGTAGGGGCTGGAGGAGTTTACAGAGATAGTGAGGGTTGTAGGGGGCTGGAGGAGGTTACAGAGATAGGGAGGGTGTAGGGGCTGGAGCAGGTTACAGAGATAGGGAGGGTTGTAGGGGCTGGAGGAGGTTACAGAGATAGTGAGGGTTGTAGGGGGCTGGAGGTGGTTACAGAGATAGGGAGGGTTGTAGGGGCTGGAGGAGGTTACAGAGATAGGGAGGGTTCTGGGGGCTGGAGGAGGTTACAGAGATAGGGAGGGTTGTAGGGGCTGGAGGAGGTTACAGAGATAGGGAGGGTTCTGGGGGCTGGAGGAGGTTACAGAGATAGGGAGGGTTGTAGGGGCTGAAGGAGGTTACAGAGATAGGGAGGGTTCTGGGGGCTGGAGGAGGTTACAGAGATAGGGAGGGTGGTAGGGGCTGGAGGAGGTTACAGAGATAGGGAGGGTTCTCGGGTCTGGAGGGGGTTACAGAGATAGGGAGGGTTCTCGGGTCTGGAGGAGGTTACAGAGATAGGGAGGGTTCTGGGGGCTGGAGGAGGTTACAGAGATCGGGAGGGTTGTAGGGGCTGGAGGAGGTTACAGAGATAGGGAGGGTTCTGGGGGCTGGAGCAGGTTACAGAGATCGGGAGGGTTCTCTGGTCTGGAGGAGGTTACAGAGATAGGGAGGGTTCTCGGGTCTGGAGGAGGTTACAGAGATAGGGAGGGTTGTAGGGGCTGGAGGAGGTTACAGAGATAGGGAGGGTTCTGGGGGCTGGAGGAGGTTACAGAGATAGGGAGGGTTCTCGGGTCTGGAGGGGGTTACAGAGAAACGAAGGGTGTAGATCTGGAGCAGGTTACAGAGATAGGGAGGGTTGTAGGGGCTGGAGGAGGTTACAGAGATGGTGAGGGTTGTAGGGGGCTGGAGGTGGTTACAGAGATAGGGAGGGTTGTAGGGGCTGGAGGAGGTTACAGAGATAGGGAGGGTACTGGGGGCTGGAGGAGGTTACAGAGATAGGGAGGGTTGTAGGGGCTGGAGGAGGTTACAGAGATAGGGAGGGTTCTGGGGGCTGGAGGAGTTTACAGAGATAGGGAGGGTTGTAGGGGCTGGAGGAGGTTACAGAGATATGGAGGGTTCTGGGGGCTGGAGGAGGTTACAGAGATAGGGAGGGTGGTAGGGGCTGGAGGAGGTTACAGAGATAGGGAGGGTTCTCGGGTCTGGAGGGGGTTACAGAGATAGGGAGGGTTCTCGGGTCTGGAGGAGGTTACAGAGATAGGGAGGGTTCTGGGGGCTGGAGGAGGTTACAGAGATCGGCAGGGTTGTAGGGGCTGGAGGAGGTTACAGAGAATGGGAGGGTTCTGGGGGCTGGAGCAGGTTACAGAGATCGGGAGGGTTCTCGGGTCTGGAGGAGGTTACAGAGATAGGGAGGGTTCTCGGGTCTGGAGGAGGTTACAGAGATAGGGAGGGTTGTAGGGGCTGGAGGAGGTTACAGAGATAGGGAGGGTTCTGGGGGCTGGAGGAGGTTACAGAGATAGGGAGGGTTCTCGGGTCTGGAGGGGGTTACAGAGATAGGGAGGGTTGTGGGGGCTGGAGCAGGTTACAGAGATAGGGAGGGTTGTAGGGGCTGGAGGGGGTTACAGAGATAGGGAGGGTTGTGGGGGCTGGAGGAGTTTACAGAGATAGGGAGGGTTGTAGGGGCTGGAGGAGGTTACAGAGATAGGGAGGGTTGTAGGGACTGGAGGAGGTTACAGAGATAGGGAGGGTTGTAGGGGCTGGAGGACATTACAGAGATAGGGAGAGTTGTAGGGGCTGGAGGAGTTTACAGAGATAGGGAGGGTTGTAGGGGCTGGAGGAGGTTACAGAGATAGGGAGGGCTGTAGGGGCTGGGGGAGGTTACAGAGAAAGGGAGGGTTGTAGGGGGCTGGAGGAGGTTACAGAGATAGGGAGGGTTGTAGTGGCTGGGTGGAGGTGACAGAGATAGGGAGGGTTGTAGGGGCTGGAGGAGGTTACAGAGATAGGGAGGGTTGTAGGGGCTGGAGGAGGTAACAGAGATAGGGAGGGTTGTAGGGGCTGGAGGAGGTTACAGAGATTGGGAGGGTGTAGGGGCTGGAGGAGGTTACAGAGATAGGGAGGGTTACATAGAACATAGAACATAGAACAATACAGCGCAGTACAGGCCCTTCGGCCCACGATGTTGCACCGAAACAAAAGCCATCTAACCTACACTATGCCATTATCATCCATATGTTTATCCAATAAACTTTTAAATGCCCTCAATGTTGGCGAGTTCACTACTGTAGCAGGTAGGGCATTCCACGGCCTCACTACTCTTTGCGTAAAAAACCTACCTCTGACCTCTGTCCTATATCTATTACCCCTCAGTTTAAAGTTATGTCCCCTCGTGCCAGCCATATCCATCCGCGGGAGAAGGCTCTCACTGTCCACCCTATCCAACCCCCTGATCATTTTGTATGCCTCTATTAAGTCTCCTCTTAACCTTCTTCTCTCCAACGAAAACAACCTCAAGTCCGTCAGCCTTTCCTCATAAGATTTTCCCTCCATACTAGGCAACATCCTGGTAAATCTCCTCTGCACCCGCTCCAAAGCCTCCACGTCCTTCCTATAATGCGGTGACCAGAACTGTACGCAATACTCCAAATGCGGCCGGACCAGAGTTCTGTACAGCTGCAACATGACCTCCCGACTCCGGAACTCAATCCCTCTACCAATAAAGGCCAACACTCCATAGGCCTTCTTCACAACCCTATCAACCTGGGTGGCAACTTTCAGGGATCTATGTACATGGACACCTAGATCCCTCTGCTCAGCCACACTTTCAAGAACTTTACCATTAGCCAAATATTCCGCATTCCTGTTATTCCTTCCAAAGTGAATCACCTCACACTTCTCTACATTAAACTCCATTTGCCACCTCTCAGCCCAGCTCTGCAGCTTATCTATATCCCTCTGTAACCTGCTACATCCTTCCACACTATCGACAACACCACCGACTTTAGTATCATCTGCAAATTTACTCACCCACCCTTCTGTGCCTTCCTCTAGGTCATTGATAAAAATGACAAACAGCAACGGCCCCAGAACAGATCCTTGTGGTACTCCACTTGTGACTGTACTCCATTCTGAACATTTCCCATCAACCACCACCCTCTGTCTTCTTTCAGCTAGCCAATTTCTGATCCACATCTCTAAATCACCCTTAATCCCCAGCCTCCGTATTTTTTGCAATAGCCTACCGAGGTTACAGAGAGAGGGAGGGTTGTAGGGGCTGGAGGAGGTTACAGAGATAGGGAGGGTTCTCGGGTCTGGAGGAGGTTACAGAGATAGGGAGGGTTCTCGGGTCTGGAGGAGGTTACAGAGATAGGGAGAGTTGTAGGGGCTGGGGGAGGTGACAGAGATAGGGAGGGTTGTAGGGGCTGGAGGAGGTTACAGAGATAGGGAGGGTTGTAGGGGCTGGAGGAGGTTACAGAGATAGGGAGGGTTGTAGGGGCTGGAGGTTACAGAGATAGGGAGGGTTGTAGGGGCTGGAGGAGGTTACAGAGATAGGGAGGGTGTAGGGGCTGGAGGAGGTTACAGAGATAGGGAGGGTTCTGGGGGCTGGAGGAGGTTTCAGAGATAGGGCGGGTTCTGGGGGCTGGAGCAGGTTACAGAGATAGGGAGGGTTGTAGGGGCTGGAGGAGGTTACAGAGATAGGGAGGGTTCTCGGGTCTGGAGGAGGTTACAGAGATAGGGAGGGTTGTAGGGGCTGGAGGAGGTTACAGAGAGAGGGAGGGTTGTAGGGTCTGGAGGAGGTTACAGAGATCGGGAGGGGAAGGGGCTGGAGGAGGTTACAGAGATAGGGAGGGTTGTAGGGGCTGGAGGAGGTTACAGAGATAGGGAGGGTTGTAGGGGCTGGAGGAGGTTACAGAGATAGGAAGGGTTGTTGGGGCTGGAGGAGGTTACAGAGATAGGGAGGGTTGTAGGGGCTGGAGGTTACAGAGATAGGGAGGGTTGTAGGGGCTGGAGGAGGTTACAGAGATAGGGAGGGTGTAGGGGCTGGAGGAGGTTACAGAGATAGGGAGGGTTCTGGGGGCTGGAGGAGGTTTCAGAGATAGGGAGGGTTCTGGGGGCTGGAGCAGGTTACAGAGATAGGGAGGGTTGTAGGGGCTGGAGGAGGTTACAGAGATAGGGAGGGTTCTCGGGTCTGGAGGAGGTTACAGAGATAGGGAGGGTTGTAGGGGCTGGAGGAGGTTACAGAGATAGGGAGGGTTCTCGGGGCTGGAGGAGGTTACAGAGATCGGGAGTGGAAGGGGCTGGAGGAGTTTACAGAGATAGGGAGGGTTGTAGGGGCTGGAGGAGGTTACAGAGATGGTGAGGGGTGTAGGGGCTGGAGGAGGTTACAGAGATATTGAGGGTTGTAGGGGCTGGAGGAGGTTACAGAGATAGGGAGGGTTCTGGGTGCTGGAGGAGGTTACAGAGAGAGGGAGGATTCTGGGGGCTGGAGGACGTTACAGAGAGAGGGAGGATTCTAGGGACTGAAGGAGGTTACAGAGATAGGGAGGGGAAGGGGCTGGAGGTGGTTACAGAGATGGGGAGGGATGTAGGGGCTGGAGGGGGTTACAGAGATAGGGAGGGTTGAAGCGGCTGGAGGAGGTTACAGAGATAGGGAGGGTTGTAGGGGCTGGAGGATGTTACAGAGATAGGGAGGGTTGTAGGGGCTGGAGGAGGTTACAGAGATAGGGAGGGTTGTAGCGGCTGGAGGAGGTTACAGAGATAGGGAGGGTTGTAGGGGCTGGAGGATGTTACAGAGATAGGGAGTGTTGTAGGGACTGGAGGAGGTTACAGAGATAGGGAGGGTTGTAGGGGCTGGGGGAGGTTACAGAGATAGGGAGTGTTGTAGGGACTGGAGGAGGTTACAGAGATAGCGAGGGTTGTAGGGGCTGGAGGAGCTTACAGAGATAGGGAGGGTTCTCGGGTCTGGAGGAGGTTACAGAGATAGGGAGGGTTGTAGGGGCTGGAGGAGGTTACAGAGATAGGGAGGGTTCTCGGGTCTGGAGGAGGTTACAGAGATAGGGAGGGTTCTCGGGTCTGGAGGAGGTTACAGAGATAGGGAGAGTTGTAGGGTCTAGAGGAGGTTACAGAGATAGGGAGGGTTGTAGGAGCTGGAGGAGGTTACAGAGATAGGGAGGGTTGTAGGGGCTGGAGGAGGTTACAGAGATAGTGAGGGTTGTAGGGGGCTGGAGGAGGTTACAGAGATAGGGAGGGTTCTCGGGTCTGGAGGAGGTTACAGAGATAGGGAGGGTTGTAGGGGCTGGAGGAGGTTACAGAGATAGGGAGGGTTGTAGGGTCTGGAGGAGGTTACAGAGATAGGGAGGGTTGTAGGAGCTGGAGGAGGTTACAGAGATAGGGAGGGTTGTAGGGGCTGGAGGAGTTTACAGAGATAGTGAGGGTTGTAGGGGGCTGGAGGAGGTTACAGAGATAGGGAGGGTGTAGGGGCTGGAGCAGGTTACAGAGATAGGGAGGGTTGTAGGGGCTGGAGGAGGTTACAGAGATAGTGAGGGTTGTAGGGGGCTGGAGGTGGTTACAGAGATAGGGAGGGTTGTAGGGGCTGCAGGAGGTTACAGAGATAGGGAGGGTTCTGGGGGCTGGAGGAGGTTACAGAGATAGGGAGGGTTCTGGGGGCTGGAGGAGGTTACAGAGATAGGGAGGGTTGTAGGGGCTGGAGGAGGTTACAGAGATAGGGAGGGTTCTGGGGGCTGGAGGAGGTTACAGAGATAGGGAGGGTGGTAGGGGCTGGAGGAGGTTACAGAGATAGGGAGGGTTCTCGGGTCTGGAGGGGGTTACAGAGATAGGGAGGGTTCTCGGGTCTGGAGGAGGTTACAGAGATAGGGAGGGTTCTGGGGGCTGGAGGAGGTTACAGAGATCGGGAGGGTTGTAGGGGCTGGAGGAGGTTACAGAGATAGGGAGGGTTCTGGGGGCTGGAGCAGGTTACAGAGATCGGGAGGGTTCTCTGGTCTGGAGGAGGTTACAGAGATAGGGAGGGTTCTCGGGTCTGGAGGAGGTTACAGAGATAGGGAGGGTTGTAGGGGCTGGAGGAGGTTACAGAGATAGGGAGGGTTCTGGGGGCTGGAGGAGGTTACAGAGATAGGGAGGGTTCTCGGGTCTGGAGGGGGTTACAGAGATAGGAAGGGTGTAGATCTGGAGCAGGTTACAGAGATAGGGAGGGTTGTAGGGGCTGGAGGAGGTTACAGAGATGGTGAGGGTTGTAGGGGGCTGGAGGTGGTTACAGAGATAGGGAGGGTTGTAGGGGCTGGAGGAGGTTACAGAGATAGGGAGGGTACTGGGGGCTGGAGGAGGTTACAGAGATAGGGAGGGTTGTAGGGGCTGGAGGAGGTTACAGAGATAGGGAGGGTTCTGGGGGCTGGAGGAGTTTACAGAGATAGGGAGGGTTGTAGGGGCTGGAGGAGGTTACAGAGATATGGAGGGTTCTGGGGGCTGGAGGAGGTTACAGAGATAGGGAGGGTGGTAGGGGCTGGAGGAGGTTACAGAGATAGGGAGGGTTCTCGGGTCTGGAGGGGGTTACAGAGATAGGGAGGGTTCTCGGGTCTGGAGGAGGTTACAGAGATAGGGAGGGTTCTGGGGGCTGGAGGAGGTTACAGAGATCGGCAGGGTTGTAGGGGCTGGAGGAGGTTACAGAGAATGGGAGGGTTCTGGGGGCTGGAGCAGGTTACAGAGATCGGGAGGGTTCTCGGGTCTGGAGGAGGTTACAGAGATAGGGAGGGTTCTCGGGTCTGGAGGAGGTTACAGAGATAGGGAGGGTTGTAGGGGCTGGAGGAGGTTACAGAGATAGGGAGGGTTCTGGGGGCTGGAGGAGGTTACAGAGATAGGGAGGGTTCTCGGGTCTGGAGGGGGTTACAGAGATAGGGAGGGTTGTGGGGGCTGGAGCAGGTTACAGAGATAGGGAGGGTTGTAGGGGCTGGAGGAGGTTACAGAGATAGGGAGGGTTGTAGGGGCTGGAGGGGGTTACAGAGATAGGGAGGGTTGTGGGGGCTGGAGCAGGTTACAGAGATAGGGAGGGTTGTAGGGGCTGGAGGAGGTTACAGAGATAGGGAGGGTTGTAGGGGCTGGAGGGGGTTACAGAGATAGGGAGGGTTGTGGGGGCTGGAGCAGGTTACAGAGATAGGGAGGGTTGTAGGGGCTGGAGGGGGTTACAGAGATAGGGAGGGTTGTGGGGGCTGGAGCAGGTTACAGAGATAGGGAGGGTTGTAGGGGCTGGAGGAGGTTACCGAGATAGGGAGGGGTGTAGGGGCTGGAGGAGGTTACAGAGATAGGGAGGGTTGTAGGGGCTGGAGGAGGTTACAGAGATACGGAGGGTTCTCGGGTCTGGAGGAGGTTACAGAGATCGGGAGGGGAAGGGTCTGTGGAGGGATTTGAAATTTTACGGTGTGGTGGGGCGGGGTGGCAGCCCAAGTCCCCGAGTGGGGGGCCTCGTTGTTGTCGCCTGGAGGGGGCGCAGTGGGAGGTGGGGGAGCCTCCTCAGGATGTGGGGGTCGGCCATCTTGGATGGCTCCGAGGAAAAACCTCCTGACTCCGAGGCAGGCGAATCCTTGAAACGCTCAACCCCAGGGACCGGCGGACGTTGTGGCTGCAGGCGCTGGAGGCTGGCACCGACAGATTTTAGGTGTCTCGGGGAATCGCCTGTTGTGGGGAGCGGGCGGCCGCGTGGGGGCGAAGAGCAGTGACGATGGTGATGGCGCGGAGCGGACGGGCCGAGTGGCCACTATTTGGCGCTTCCTTGCGCTGGGGCGCGCCGTGTTCAGATTACCGGCTGGTCAATCTCGCAAACTTACAAACAGACCGGTCCACCATGGAGTGCCCAACATGATGACAAAGCTGATGTACCACTTCGAGACGAGGACGACGAGGACCCCCAGGACCACGCTGGTACCACCCGAAGCTGCCAGGCAGAACTGCGGAAACAGAATCCAGAGCGGCCCATTCGGGTTGGCAGACAAAACAGAGCTGGCCCACTGAACAGGGTGCGTGGAACCTCCACCGTGCAGAAGGAGGTCATTCGGCCCATTCGAGTCTGTCCCGACCCTCCGAAAGAGCGCGCCGCCCGGGCCGCCTCTCCCCCCCCCACCCCCCCCACCCCGCCCCATCGCTGCAACCCCATAAGCCCAACCTTGTACATCCCTGGGCACGAAGGGGCAATTTATCACGGCCAACCCACCCAACCCGCACATCTTTGGACTTGTGGGGGGGGGGGAAACCGGAGCACCCGCAGGAAACCCCACGCACACACGGGGAGGACGTGCAGACTCCGCACAGACAGTGACCCCACGCCGGAATCGAACCCGGGACCCTGGAGCTGTGAGGCGGCAGTGCTAACCACTGTGCTGCCCCTGCCGCCCAAACTGTGGCACCGTATCTAGACATCCTGCCTGAAGTACGATCGCCGTGGAGATGAGGTAACGATTTTTCCATTCACCCCCCCCCCCACCCAGCTCTCCCCCTCCCCCCCATCCTCCTCACCCTTGATGCACGAATTTCTTACCCCCATGATCCTCAGTCTTCTGTTTGTCTTCACCTCTTCATCCTCGGGCATGGACGGGTAGCCAGCGGAAACGTAGCTGCCCGGCGGGAGCTGGGACGCGGTGAAGAAGTCGGGGTAGGCCATGTTTTGGTAAATGGGGTTGGGGGCGGGCAGCGGTTCGTTCTTCTCGGGGGCGTCCGAGCGCTGGCCCTCCTGCGAAGGTGGAAAGAGAGAGCGGTGAGGTCAACGCGAGGCAGACGGAGGAACATTCAACAAAGCGTCGCTCTCGAAGGTCAGCACCTTCCAAACCCACGCCCGCCTCCATCGAGAAGGACAAGAGCAGCAGATACCCGGGAACCCCCCCCCCACCTGGAGGTTCCCCTCCGAGTCACTCACCCCCCCGACTGGGAAATATATCGGCCGTTCCTTCACTGTCGCTGGGTCAACATCCCTTTCTATACTGTCAGAGGGTCAGTACTGAAGGAGCGCTGCACTGTCAGAGGGTCAGTACAGAGGGAGTGCTGCACTGTCAGAGGGTCAGTACTGAGGGAGTGCCGCACTGTCAGAGGGTCAGTACTGAGGGAGGGCCGCACTGTCAGAGGCTCAGTACTGAGGGAGTGCCGCACTGTCAGAGGGTCAGTGCTGAGGGAGTGCTGCACTGTCAGAGGGCCAGTATTGAGGGAGTGCTGCACTGTCAGAGGGTCAGTACTGAGGGAGTGCTGCACTGTCAGAGGCTCAGTACTGAAGGAGCGCTGCACTGTCAGAGGGTCAGTGCTGAGGGAGTGCTGCACTGTCAGAGGGTCAGTACAGAGGGAGTGCTGCACTGTCAGAGGGTCAGTACTGAGGGAGCGCTGCACTGTCAGAGGGTCAGTACTGAGGGAGTGCTGCACTGTCAAAGGGTCAGTACTGAGGGAGGGCCGCACTGTCAGAGGGTCAGTACTGAGGGAGTGCCGCACTGTCAGAGGGTCAGTGCTGAGGGAGTGCTGCACTGTCAGAGGGTCAGTACTGAGGGAGAGCCGCACTGTCAGAGGGTCAGTACTGAGGGAGTGCTGCACTGTCAGAGGGTCAGTACTGAGGGAGTGCTGCACTGTCAGAGGGTCAGTACTGAGGGTGTGCTGCACTGTCAGAGGGTCATTACTGAAGGAGCGCTGCACTGTCAGAGGGTCAGTGCTGAGGGAGTGCTGCACTGTCAGAGGGTCAGTACAGAGGGAGTGCTGCACTGTCAGAGGGTCAGTACTGAGGGAGGGCCGCACTGTCAGAGGCTCAGTACTGAGGGAGTGCCGCACTGTCAGAGGGTCAGTGCTGAGGGAGTGCTGCACTGTCAGAGGGCCAGTATTGAGGGAGTGCTGCACTGTCAGAGGGTCAGTATTGAGGGAGTGCTGCACTGTCAGAGGCTCAGTACTGAGGGAGTGCTGCACTGTCAGAGGGTCAGTACTGAGGGAGTGCCGCACTGTCAGAGGGTCAGTACTGAGGGAGCGCTGCACTGTCAGAGGGTCAGTACTGAGGGAGTGCTGCACTGTCAGAGGGTCAGTACTGAGGGAGTGCTGCACTGTCAGAGGGTCAGTACTGAGGGAGTGCTGCACTGTCAGAGGGTCAGTACTGAGGGAGTGCCGCACTGTCAGAGGGTCAGTACTGAGGGAGCACTGCACTATCAGAGGGTCAGTGCTGAGGGAGTGCTGCACTGTCAGAGGGTCAGTACTGAGGGAGAGCCGCACTGTCAGAGGGTCAGTACAGAGGGAATGCTGCACTCTCAGAGGGTCAGTACTGAGGGAGTGCTGCACTGTCAGAGGGTCAGTACTGAGGGAGTGCTGCACTGTCAGAGGGTCAGTACTGAGGGAGTGCCGCACTGTCAGAGGGTCAGTACTGAGGGAGTGCCGCACTGTCAGAGGGTCAGTACTGAGGGAGTGCCGCACTGTCAGAGGGTCAGTACTGAGGGAGTGCTGCACTGTCAGAGGGTCAGTACTGAGGGAGTGCTGCACTGTCAGAGGGTCAGTACTGAGGGAGTGCTGCAATGTCAGAGGGTCAGTACTGAGGGAGTGCTGCACCATCAGAGGGTCAGTACTGAGGGAGTGCTGCACTGTCAGAGGGTCAGTACTGAGGGAATGCTGCACTGTCAGATGTCTCGGAGCGGCTGCAGGACATTCTGGGGGGGGAGGGTGAACAGCCAGATGTCGTGGTGCACATAGGCACCAACGATATAGGTAAAAAACGGGATGAGTTCCTACAACCAGAATTTAGGGAGCTAGGAGTTAAACTAAAAAGTAGGACCTGAAAGGTAGTAATCTCAGGATTGCTACCAGTGCCACAATCTAGTCAGAGTAGGAATGTTAGGATAGAGAGGATGAATACGTGGCTCGAGAGATGGTGCAAGAGGGAGGGATTCAAATTCCTGGAACATTGGAACCGGTTCTGGGGGAGGTGGGACCAGGACAAACTGGATGGTCTGCACCTGGGCAGGACTGGAACCAATGTCCTAGGGGGGGTGTTTGCTAGAGCTGTTGGGGAGAGTTTAAACTAATGTGGCAGGGGGATGGGAACCGATGCAGGAAGTTGGAAGGTAGTAAAACTCAGGAAAAAGATAATGTTGTGGAGGAGAATGCTGAGCCCCAGGCTAATAGAATAGATGGCATTGAGGTACGTAGGGAAGAGGTGTTGGCAATTCTGGACAGGCTGAAAATAGATAAGTCCCCGGGACCTGATGGGATTTATCCTAGGATTCTCTGGGAGGCCAGGGAAGAGATTGCTGGACCTTTGGCTTTGATTTTTATGTCATCATTGGCTACAGGAATAGTGCCAGAGGACTGGAGGACAGCAAATGTGGTCCCTTTGTTCAAAAAGGGGAGCAGAGACAACCCCGGCAACTATAGACCGGTGAGCCTCACGTCTGTAGTGGATAAAGTCTTGGAGGGGATTATAAGAGACAAGATTTATAATCATCTAGATAGGAATAATATGATCAGGGATAGTCAGCATGGCTTTGTGAAGGGTAGGTCATGCCTCACAAACCTTATTGAGTTCTTTGAGAAGGTGACTGAACAGGTAGACGAGGGTAGAGCAGTTGATGTGGTGTATATGGATTTCAGCAAAGCATTTGATAAGGTTCCCCACGGTAGGCTATTGCAAAAAATACGGAGGCTGGGGACTGAGGGTGATTTAGAGATGTGGATCAGAAATTGGCTAGCTGAAAGAAGACAGAGGGTGGTGGTTGATGGGAAATGTTCAGAATGGAGTACAGTCACAAGTGGAGTACCACAAGGATCTGTTCTGGGGCCGTTGCTGTTTGTCATTTTTATCAATGACCTAGATGAAGGCGCAGAAGGGTGGGTGAGTAAATTTGCAGACGATACTAAAGTCGGTGGTGTTGTCGATAGTGTGGAAGGATGTAGCAGGTTACAGAGGGATATAGATAAGCTGCAGAGCTGGGCTGAGAGGTGGCAAATGGAGTTTAATGTAGAGAAGTGTGAGGTGATTCACTTTGGAAGGAATAACAGGAATGCGGAATATTTGGCTAATGGTAAAGTTCTTGAAAGTGTGGATGAGCAGAGGGATCTAGGTGTCCATGTACATAGATCCCTGAAAGTTGCCACCCAGGTTGATAGGGTTGTGAAGAAGGCCTATGGAGTGTTGGACTTTATTGGTAGAGGGATTGAGTTCCGGAGTCGGGAGGTCATGTTGCAGCTGTACAGAACTCTGGTACGGCCGCATTTGGAGTATTGTGTACAGTTCTGGTCACCGCATTATAGGAAGGACGTGGAGGCTTTGGAGCGGGTGCAGAGGAGATTTACCAGGATGTTGCCTGGTATGGAGGGAAAATCTTATGAGGAAAGGCTGATGGACTTGAGGTTGTTTTCGCTGGAGAGAAGAAGGTTAAGAGGAGACTTAATAGAGGCATACAAAATGATCAGGGGGTTGGATAGGGTGGACAGTGAGAGCCTTCTCCCGCGGATGGATATGGCTGGCACGAGGGGACATAACTTTAAACTGAGGGGTAATAGATATAGGACAGAGGTCAGAGGTAGGTTCTTTACGCCAAGAGTAGTGAGGCCGTGGAATGCCCTACCTGCTACAGTAGTGAACTCGCCAACATTGAGGGCATTTAAAAGTTTATTGGATAAACATATGGATGATAATGGCATAGTGTAGGTTAGATGGCTTTTGTTTCGGTGCAACATCATGGGCCGAAGGGCCTGTACTGCGCTGTATTGTTCTATGTTCTATGTTCTATGTTCTAAAACAGGGACAGAAACAAAAGGCAGTAAGGGGGAAAGTGTAAGGCAGAGAAGCCATAGTCAAAAATCAAAAATGGCGACAGTACAAGGTACAGTGACTGAGGGGAGCTCAGTGAATAGGACCAGGAATACTAAAAGGAATAAAACGGGAAGTGAAAACATTAATGGGAAGCGACGCGGCAGGTTGTTACAGGAAGATATGGGTTCAACGACAAGGAAAATTAGGAGAAAAGTTAAGAGGAAATATAACTTAGGAGAGGTTACTGATCGAGGTGTTAAGATTCAGAACAGAGGTAAAAAAGCCAACATAGGTGTACTTTACCTGAATGCTTGTAGTATTCGGAATAAGGTAAATGAGTTGATGGCGCAAATCATCGTGAATGACTATGATTTAGTGGCCATTACTGAAACATGGTTAAAGGATGGTCACGACTGGGAGTTAAATATCCGAGGGTATCAAACCTTTCGGAAGGACAGAGTGGATGGTAAGGGAGGTGGTGTAGCTCTGTTATTTAAGGATGACATCCGGGCAACAGTAAGGGATGACATCGGTGCTATGGAGGATAAGGTTGAATCCATTTGGGTGGAAATCAGGAATAGTAAAGCGAAAAAGTCACTGATAGGAGTAATCTATAGGCCACCAAATAGTAACATTATGGTGGGGCAGGCAATAAACAAAGAAATAACAGATGCATGTAGAAATGGTACAGCAGTTATCATGGGGGATTTTAATCTACATGTCGATTGGTTTAACCAGGTCAGTCAAGGCAGCCTTGAGGAGGAGTTTATAGAATGTATCCGCGATAGTTTCCTAGAACAGTATGTAATGGAACCTACGAGGGAACAAGCGGTCCTAGATCTGGTCCTGTGTAATGAGACAGGATTGATTCAGGATCTCATAGTTAGGGATCCTCTCGGAAGGAGCGATCACAATATGGTGGAATTTAAAGTACAGATGGAGGGTGAGAAGGTAAAATCAAGCACTAGGGTTTTGTGCTTAAACAAAGGAGATTACAATGGGATGAGAGAAGAACTAGCTAAGGTAGACTGGGAGCAAAGACTTTATAGTGAAACAGTTGAGAAACAGTGGAGAACCTTCCAAGCGATTTTTCACAGTGCTCAGCAAAGGTTTATACCAACAAAAAGGAAGGACGGTAAAAAGAGGGAAAATCGACCGTGGATATCTAAGGAAATAAGGGAGAGTATCAAATTGAAGGAAAAAACATACAAAGTAGCAAAGATCAGTGGAAGACTAGAGGACTGGGAAATCTTTAGGGGGCAACAGAAAGCTACTAAAAAAGCTATAAAGAAGAGTAAGATAGATTATGAGAGTAAATTTGCTCAGAATATAAAAACAGATAGTAAAAGTTTCTACAAATACATAAAACAAAAAAGAGTGGCTAAGGTAAATATTGTCCTTTAGAGGATGAGAAGGGAGATTTAGTAATGGGAGATGAGGAAATGGCTGAGGAACTGAACAGGTTTTTTGGGTCGGTCTTCACAGTGGGAGACACAAATAACATGCCAGTGACTGATGGAAATGAGGCTATGACAGGTGAGGACCTTGAGAGGATTGTTATCACCAAGGAGGTAGTGATGGGCAAGCTAATGGGGCTAAAGGTAGACAAGTCTCTTGGACCTGATGGAATGCATCCCAGAGTGCTAAAAGAGATGGCTAGGGAAATTGCAAATGCACTCGTGATAATTTACCAAAATTCACTAGACTCTGGGGTGGTCCCGGCGGATTGGAAATTAGCAAACGTGACACCACTGTTTAAAAAAGGAGGGAGGCAGAAAGCGGGTAATTATAGGCCAGTGAGCTTAACTTCGGTAGTAGGGAAGATGCTGGAATCTATCATCAAGGAAGAAATAGCGAGGCATCTGGATGGAAATTGTCCCATTGGACAGATGCAGCATGGGTTCATAAAGGGCAGGGCGTGCCTAACTAATTTAGTGGAATTTTTTGAGGACATTAACAGTGCGGTAGATAACGGGGATGTGGTATACCTGGATTTCCAGAAAGCCTTTGACAAGGTGCCACACAAAAGGTTGTTGCATAAGATAAAGATGCATGGTATTAAGGGGAAAGTAGTAGCATGGATAGAGGATTGGTTAATTAATAGAAAGCAAAGAATGGGGATTAATGGGTGTTTCTCTGGTTGGCAATCAGTAGCTAGTGGTGTCCCTCAGGGATCAGTGTTGGGCCCACAACTGTTCACAATTTACATAGATGATTTGGAGTTGGGGTCCAAGGGCAATGTGTCCAAGTTTGCAGACGACACTAAGATAAGTGGTAAAGCAAAAAGTGCAGAGGATACTGGAAGTCTGCAGAGGGATTTGGATAGGCTAAGTGAATGGGCTAGGGTCTGGTAGATGGAATACAATGTTGACAAATGTGAGGTTATCCATTTTGGTAGGAATAACAGCAAAAGGGATTATTATTTAAATGATAAAATATTAAAACATGCTGCTGTGCAGAGAGACCTGGGTGTGCTAGTGCATGAGTCGCAAAAAGTTTGGTTTTCAGGTGCAACAGGTGATTAAGAAGGCAAATGGAATTTTGTCCTTCATTGCTAGAGGGATGGAGTTTAAGACTAGGGAGGTTCTACTGCAATTGTATAAGGTGTTAGTGAGGCCACACCTGGAGTATTGTGTTCAGATTTGGTCTCCTTACTTGAGAAAGGACGTACTGACGCTGGAGGGTGTGCAGAGGAGATTCACTAGGTTAATCCCAGAGCTGAAGGGGTTGGATTACGAGGAGAGGTTGAGTAGACTGGGACTGTACTCGTTGGAATTTAGAAGGATGGGGGGGGGGGGGGGGGATCTTATAGAAACATTTAAGATTATGAAGGGAATAGATAGGATAGATGCGGGCAGGTTGTTTCCACTGGCGGGTGAAAGCAGAACTAGGGGGCATAGCCTCAAAATAAGGGGAAGTAGATTTAGGACTGAGCTTAGGAGGAACTTCTTCACCCAAAGGGTTGTGAATCTGTTATTTAAGGATGACATCCGGGCAACAGTAAGGGATGACATCGATGAATTCATTGCCCAGTGAAGCAGTTGAGGCTCATTCATTAAATGTTTTTAAGATAAAGATAGATAGGTTTTTGAAGAATAAAGGGATTAAGGGTTATGGTGTTCGGGCCGGAAAGTGGAGCTGAGTCCACAAAAGATCAGCCATGATCTCATTAAATGGTGGAGCAGGCTCGAGGGGCCAGATGGCCTATTCCTGCTCCTAATTCTTATGTTCTTATGTCAGAGGGTCAGTACTGAGGGAGTGCTTCACTGTCAGAGGGTCAGTACTGAGGGAGTGCTGCACTGGCAGAGGGTCAGTACTGAGGGATCGCTGCACTGTCAGAGGGTCAGTACTGAGGGAGTGCTTCACTGTCAGTGGGTCAGTACTGAGGGAGTGCCGCACTGTCAGAGGGTCAGTACTGAGGGAGTGCCGCACTGTCAGAGGGTCAGTACTGAGGGAGTGCCGCACTGTCAGAGGGTCAGTACTGAGGGTGAGCTGCACTGTCAGAGGGTCAGTACTGAGGGAGTGCCGCACTGTCAGAGGGCCAGTACTGAGGGAGTGCCGCACTGTCAGAGGGTCAGTACTGAGGGTGAGCTGCACTGTCAGAGGGTCAGTACTGAGGGAGTGCCGCACTGTCAGAGGGTCAGTACTGAGGGAGTGCTGCACGAGAGGGTCAGTACTGAGGGAGTGCTGCACTGTCAGAGGGTCAGTACTGAGGGAGTGCCGCACAGTCAGAGGGTCAGAACTGAGGGAGTGCCGCACTGTCAGAGGGTCAGTACTGAGGGAGTGACGCACTGGCAGAGGGTCAGTACTGAGGTAGTGTTGCACTGTCAGAGGGTCAGTACTGAGGGAGTGCCGCACTGTCAGAGGGTCATTACTGAGGGAGTGCTGCACTGTCAGAGGGTCAGCACTGAGAGAGTGTTGCACTGTCAGAGGATCAAGACTGAGGGATTGTCGCACTGTCAGAGGGTCAGTACTGAGGGAGTGCTGCACGAGAGGGTCAGTACTGAGGGAGTGCTGCACTGTCAGAGGGTCAGTACTGAGGGAGTGCTGCACTGTCAGAGGGTCAGTACTGAGGGAGTGCTGCACTGTCAGAGGGTCAGTACTGAGGGAGTGCTGCACTGTCAGAGGGTCAGTACTGAGGGAGTGCCGCACTGTCAGAGGGTCAGTACTGAGGGAGTGACGCACTGTCAGAGGGTCAGTCCTGAGGGAGTGCCGACTGTCAGAGGGTCAGTACTGAGGGAGTGCCGCACTGTCAGAGGGACAGTACTGAGGGAGTGCCGCACTGTCAGAGGGTAAGTACTGAGGGAGTGCTGCACGAGAGGGTCAGTACTGAGGGAGTGCTGCACTGTCAGAGGGTCAGTACTGAGGGAGTGCCGCACAGTCAGAGGGTCAGAACTGAGGGAGTGCCGCACTGTCAGAGGGTCAGTACTGAGGGAGTGACGCACTGGCAGAGGGTGAGTACTGAGGTAGTGTTGCACTGTCAGAGGGTCAGTACTGAGGGAGTGCCGCACTGTCAGAGGGTCATTACTGAGGGAGTGCTGCACTGTCAGAGGGTCAGCACTGAGAGAGTGCCGCACTGTCAGAGGGTCATTACTGAGGTAGTGTTGCACTGTCGGAGGGTCAGTACTGAGGGAGTGCCGCACTGTCAGAGGGTCATTACTGAGGGAGTGCTGCACTGTCAGAGGATCAAGACTGAGGGATTGTCGCACTGTCAGAGGGTCAGTACTGAGGGAGTGCTGCACGAGAGGGTCAGTACTGAGGGAGTGCTGCACTGTCAGAGGGTCAGTACTGAGGGAGTGCCGCACTGTCAGAGGGTCAGTACTGAGGGAGTGACGCACTGTCAGAGGGTCAGTCCTGAGGGAGTGCCGACTGTCAGAGGGTCAGTACTGAGGGAGTGCCGCACTGTCAGAGGGACAGTACTGAGGGAGTGCCGCACTGTCAGAGGGTAAGTACTGAGGGAGTGCTGCACTGTCAGAGGGTCAGTACTGAGGGAGTGCTGCACTGTCAGAGGGTCAGTACTGAGGGAGTGCTGCACTGTCAGGTGGTCGGTACTGAGGGAGTGCTGCACTGTAAGAGGGTCAGTACTGAGGGAGTGCCGCACTGTCAGAGGGTCAGTACTGAGGGAGTGCCGCACTGTCAGAGGGTCAGTACTGAGGGAGTGCTGCACTGTAAGAGGGTCAGTACTGAGGGAGTGCCGCATTGTCAGAGGGTCAGTACTGAGGGAGTGCTGCACTGTCAGAGGGTCAGTACTGAGGGAGTGCTGCACTGTCAGAGGGTCAGTACTGAGGCAGTGCCGCACTGTCAGAGGGTCAGTACTGAGTGAGTGCCGCACTGTCAGAGGCTCAGTACTGAGGGAGTGCTGCACTGTCAGAGGGTCAGTACTGAGGGAGTGCTGCCCTGTCAGAGGGTCAGTACTGAGGGAGTTCCGCACTGTCAGAGGGTCAGTACTGAGGGAGTGCTGCACTGTCAGAGGGTCAGTACTGAGGGAGTGCTGCACTGTCAGAGGGTCAGTACTGAGGGAGTGCCGCACTGTCAGAGGGTCAGTACTGAGTGAGTGCTGTACTGTCAGAGGGTCAGTACTGAGGTAGTGCTGCACTGTCAGAGGGTCAGTACTGAGGGAGTGCTGCACTGTCAGAGGGTCAGTACTGAGGGAGTGCCGCACTGTCAGAGGGTCAGTACTGAGTGAGTGCTGTACTGTCAGAGGGTCAGTACTGAGGTAGTGCTGCGCTGTCAGAGGGTCAGTACTGAGTGAGTGCTGTACTGTCAGAGGGTCAGTACTGAGGGAGTGCCGCACTGTCAGAGGGTAAGTACTGAGGGAGTGCTGCACTGTCAGAGGGTCAGTACTGAGGGAGTGCTGCACTGTCAGAGGGTCAGTACTGAGGGAGTGCTGCACTGTCAGGTGGTCGGTACTGAGGGAGTGCTGCACTGTAAGAGGGTCAGTACTGAGGGAGTGCCGCACTGTCAGAGGGTCAGTACTGAGGGAGTGCCGCACTGTCAGAGGGTCAGTACTGAGGGAGTGCTGCACTGTAAGAGGGTCAGTACTGAGGGAGTGCCGCATTGTCAGAGGGTCAGTACTGAGGGAGTGCTGCACTGTCAGAGGGTCAGTACTGAGGGAGTGCTGCACTGTCAGAGGGTCAGTACTGAGGGAGTGCCGCACTGTCAGAGGGTCAGTACTGCGTGAGTGCCGCACTGTCAGACGCTCAGTACTGAGGGAGTGCTGCACTGTCAGTGGGTCAGTACTGAGGGAGTGCTGCCCTGTCAGAGGGTCAGTACTGAAGGAGTTCCGCACTGTCAGAGGGTCAGTACTGAGGGAGTGCTGCACTGTCAGAGGGTCAGTACTGAGGGAGTGCTGCACTGTCAGAGGGTCAGTACTGAGGGAGTGCCGCACTGTCAGAGGGTCAGTACTGAGTGAGTGCTGTACTGTCAGAGGATCAGTACTGACGTAGTGCTGCACTGTCAGAGGGTCAGTACTGAGGGAGTGCTGCACTGTCAGAGGGTCAGTACTGAGTGAGTGCTGTACTGTCAGAGGGTCAGTACTGAGGGAGTGCTGCACTGTCAGAGGGTCAGTACTGAGGGAGTGCCGCACTGTCAGAGGATCAGTATTGAGGGAGCGCTGCACTGTCAGATGGTCAGTACTGAGGGAGTGCTGCACTGCCAGAGGGTCAGTATTGAGGGAGTGCTGCACTGTCAGAGGGTCAGTACTGAGGGAGTGCTGCACTATCAGAGGGTCAGTACTCAGGGAGAGCTGCACTGTCAGAGGGTCAGTACTGAGGTAGTGCCGCACTGTCAGAGGGTCAGTACTGAGGGAGTGCCGCACTGTCAGAGGGTCAGTACTGAGGGAGTGCCGCACTGTCAGATGGTCAGTACTGAGGGAGTGCTGCGCTGTCAGAGGGTCAGTACTGAGGGAGTGCAGCATTGTCAGAGGGTCAGTATTGAGGGAGTGCCGCACTGTCAGAGGGTCAGATTGGCCTTGCTAAATTTTCCTTTAATTGGGACAAACTGGAAAAAAAATTTGAAGTGAAGTTTGATGAGGTCAAATCTGTTGCAATGGGTGGAAATGGTGGGCCGCGCGATCAATTCATGGACCCAGAGTCCTACTTCCTGCAGTACTTTTCAATGTTTCTCAATCAGAATACACCATAGCAAACAGCCCAACTGCCCAATCCACATACACACTTCCCGGGGACCCCCTGTACATACTGACACACTCCCCGGGGACCCTCTGTAAATACTGACACACTCCCCGGGGACCCCCTGTAAATACTGACACACTCCCCGGGGACCCCCTGTAAATAGTGACACACTCCCCGGGGACCCCCTGTAAATACTGACACACTCCCCGGGGACTCCCTGTAAATACTGACACACTCCACGGGGACCACCTGTACATACTGACACACTCCCCGGGACCACCCTGTTAATACTGACACACTCCCCGGGGTCTCCCTGTCAATACTGACACACTCCCCGGGGACCTCCTGTAAATACTGACACACTCCCCGGGGACCCCCTGTAAATACTGACACACTCCCCGGGGACCCCCTGTAAATACTGACACACTCCCCGGGGACCCCCTGTAAATACTGACACACTCTCCGGGGACCCTCTGTAAATACTGACACACTCCCCGGGGACTCTCTGTAAATACTGACACTCCCCGGGGACCCCCTGTAAATACTGACACATTCCCCGGGGACCCTCTGTAAATACTGACACACTCCCCGGGGACCCTCTGTAAATACTGACACACTCCCCGGGGACCCTCTGTAAATACTGACACACTCCCCGGGTCTCCCTGTAAATACTGACACACTCCCCGGGGACCTCTTGTAAATACTGACACCCTCCCCGGGGACCCCCTGTAAATACTGACACACTCCCCGGGGACTCCCTGTAAATACTGACACACTCCCCGGAGACACTCTGTAAATACTGACACACTCCCCGGGGACCCTCTGTAAATACTGACACACTCCCCGGGGACTCCCTGTAAATACTGACACACTCCCCGGGGACCCTCTGTAAATACTGATACACTCCCCGGGGACCTTCTGTAAATACTGACACACTCCCCGGGGACCCCCTGTAAATACTGACACTCTCCCCGGAGACACTCTGTAAATACTGACACACTCCCCGGGGACCCCCTGTAAATACTGACACACTCCCCGGAGACACTCTGTAAATACTGACACGCTCCCCGGGGACCCTCTGTAAATACTGACACACTCCCCGGGGACTCCCTGTAAATACTGACACACTCCCCGGGGACCCTCTGTAAATACTGACACACTCCCCGGGGACCTTCTGTAAATACTGACACACTCCCCGGGGACCCCCTGTAAATACTGACACTCTCCCCGGGGACTCCCTGTAAATACTGACACACTCCCCGGGACCCCCTGTAAATACTGACACACTCCCCGGGGACTCCCTGTAAATACTGACACACTCCCCGGGGACCCCCTGTAAATACTGACACACTCCCCGGGGACTCCCTGTAAATACTGACACACTCCCCGGGGACCCTCTGTAAATACTGACACACTCCCCGGGACCCCCTGTAAATACTGACACACTCCCCGGGGACTCCCTGTAAATACAGACACACTCCCCGGGACCCCCTGTAAATACTGACACACTCTCCGGGGACCCCCTGTAAATACTGACACACTCCCCGGGGACTCTCTGTAAATACTGACACACTCCCCGGGGACCCCCTGTAAATACTGACACACTCCCCGGGACCCCCTGTAAATACTGACACACTCCCCGGGGACCCCCTGTAAATACTGACACACTCCCCGGGGACCCCCTGTAAATACTGACACACTCCCCGGGGACTCTCTGTAAATACTGACACACTCTCCGGGGACCCCCTGTAAATACTGACACACTCCCCGGGGACTCTCTGTAAATACTGACACACTCCCCGGGGACCCCCTGTAAATACTGACACACTCCCCGGGACCCCCTGTAAATACTGACACACTCCCCGGGGACCCCCTGTAAATACTGACACACTCCCCGGGGACCCCCTGTAAATACTGACACACTCCCCGGGGACTCTCTGTAAATACTGACACACTCCCCGGGGACCCCCTGTAAATACTGACACACTCCCCGGGACCCCCTGTAAATACTGACACACTCCCCGGGGACCCCCTGTAAATACGGTCACACTCCCCGGGGACCCCCTGTAAATACAGACACACTCCCCGGGGACCACCTGTACATACTGACACACTCCCTGGGGACTCCCTGTATATACTGACACACTCCCCGGGGACTCTCTGTAAATACTGACACACTCCCCGGGGACTCCCTGTAAATACTGTCACACTCCCCGGGGACCCCCTGTACATACTGACACACTCCCCGGGGACCCCCTGTAAATACTGACACACTCCCCGGGGACCCCCTGTAAATACTGACACACTCCCCGGGGACCCCCTGTACATACTGACACACTCCCCGGGGACTCCCTGTAAATACTGACACACTCCCCGGGGACCCCCTGTAAATACTGACACACTCCCCGGGGACTCCCTGTAAATACTGACACACTCCCCGGGGACCCTCTGTAAATACTGACACTCTCCCCGGGGACTCCCTGTAAATACTGACACACTCCCCGGGGACTCAATGTAAATACTGACACACTCCCCGGGGACCCCCTGTAAATACTGACACACTCCCCGGGGACCCCCTGTAAATACTGACACACTCCCCGGGGACCCCCTGTAAATACTGACACACTCCCCGGGGACTCCCTGTAAATACTGACACACTCCCCGTGGACTCCCTGTAAATACTGACACACTCCCCGGGGACTCCCTGTAAATACTGACACACTCCCCGGGGGCCCTCTGTAAATACTGACACACTCCCCGGGGACTCACTGTAAATACTGACACACGCCCCGGGGACTCCCTGTAAATACTGACACACTCCCCGGGGACTGCCTGTAAATACTGACACACTCCCCGGGGACCCCCTGTAAATACTGACATACTCCCCGGGGCCCCACTGTAAATACTGACACACTCCCCGGGGACCCCCTGTAAATACTGACACACTCCCCGGGGACTCCCTGTAAATACTGACACACTCCCTGGGGACTCCCTGTAAATACTGACACACTCCCCGGGGACCCATGTAAATACTGACACACTCCCCGGGGACCCCTCTGTATATACAGACACACTGCCCGGGGACCCCCTGTAAACACTGACACACTCCCCAGGGACCACCTGTAAATACTGACACATTCCCCGGGGGCCCCCTGTAAATACTGATACACTCCCCGGGGCCTCCTGTAAATACTGACACACTCCCCGAGGACCCCCTGTAAATACTGACACACTCCCCGGGTACCCCTGTAAATACTGACACACTCCCCGGGAACCCCCTGTAAATACTGACACACTCCCCGGGGGACCCCCTGTAAACACTGACACACTCCCCGGGGACCCCCTGTAAATACTGACACACTCCCCCGGTGACCCCTGTAAATACTGACACACTCCCCGGGACCACCTGTAAATACTGACACACTCCCCGGGGACTCCCTGTAAATATTGACACACTCCCCGGGGACTCTCTGTAAATACTGACACACTCCCCGGGACCACCCTGTAAATACTGACACAATCCCCGGGGACCCCCTGTAAATACTGACACACTCCCCGGGGACCCCCTGTAAATACAAACACACTCCCCGGGGACCCCCTGTAAATACTGACACACTCCCCGGGGACTCCCTGTACATATTGACACACTCCCCGGGGACTCCCTGTAAATACTGACACACTCCCCGGGACCACCCTGTAAATACTGACACAATCCCCGGGGACCCCCTGTAAATACTGACACACTCCCCGGGGACCACCCTGTAAATACTGACACACTCCCCGCGGCCCCCTGTAAATACTGACACACTCCCCCGGTGACCCCTGTAAATACTGACACACTCCCCGGGGACCCCCTGTAAATACTGACACGCTCCCCGGGACCACCCTGTAAATACTGACACACACCCCGGGGACCCCCTGTAAATACTGTCACACTCCCCGGGGGACCCCCTGTAAATACTGACACACTCCCCGGGACCCTCTGTAAATACTGACACACTCCCCGGGGACCCCCTGTAAATACTGACACACTCCCCGCGGCCCCCTGTAAATACTGACACACTCCCCCAGTGACCCCTGTAAATACTGACACACTCCCCGGGGACACCCTGTAAATACTGACACACTCCCCGGGGACACCCTGTAAATACTGACACACTCCCCGGGGACCCTCTGTAAATACTGACACACTCCCCGGGGACCCCCTGTAAATACTGACACACTCCCCGGGGACTCTCTGTAAATACTGACACACTCCCCGGGGACTCTCTGTAAATACTGACACACTCCCCGGGGACCCCCTGTAAATACTGACACACTCCCCGGGGACTCCCTGTAAATACTGACACACTCCCCGGGGGCCCCCTGTAAATACTGACACACTCCCCGGGGACCCCCTGTAAACACTTACACACTCCCCGGGGACCCTCTGTAAATACTGACACACTCCCTGGGGACCCTCTGTAAATACTGACACACTCCCCGGGACTCCCCTGTAAATACTGAGACACTCCCCAGGGCCCCCCTGTAAATACTGACACACTCCCCGGGGGCCCCCTGTAAATACTGACACACTCCCCGGGGACCCCCTGTAAATATTGACACACTCCCCGGGGACCCCCTGTAAATAGTGACACACTCCCCGGGGACTCCCTGTATATACTGACACACTCCCCGGTGACCCCCTGTAAATACTGACACACTCCCCGGGGACCCCTCTGTAAATACAGACACACTCCCCGGGGACCCCCTGTAAACACTTACACACTCCCCGGGGACCCCCTGTAAATACTGACACACTCCCCGGGGACCCCCTGTAAATACTGACACACTCCCCGGGGACTCCCTGTAAATACTGACACACTCCCCGGGACTCCCTGTAAATACTGACACACTCCCCGGGGACTCCCTGTAAATACTGACACACTCCCCGGGAAACCCCTGCAAATACTGACACACTCCCCGGGGACCCCTCTGTAAATACAGACACACTCCCCGGGGACCCCCTGTAAACACTTACACACTCCCCGGGGACCCCCTGTAAATACTGACACACTCCCCGGGGACCCCTGTAAATACTGACACACTCCCCGGGGACTCCCTGTAAATACTGACACAGTCCCCGGGACTCCCTGTAAATACTGACACACTCCCCGGGACCCCCTGTAAATACTGACACACTCCCCGGGGACCCCCTGTAAATACTGACACACTCCACGAGGACCCCCTGTAAATACTGACACACTCCCCGGGGACCCCCTGTAAATACTGACACACTCCCCGGGGACTCCCTGTAAATACTGACACACTCCCCGGGACTCCCTGTAAATACTGACACACTCCCCGGGAAACCCCTGTAAATACTGACACACTCCCCGGGGACTCCCTGTAAATACTGACACAATCCCCGGGAACCCCCTGTAAATACTGACCCACTCCCCGGGACCCCCTGTAAATACTGACACACTCTCCGGGGACCCCCTGTAAATACTGACACACTCTCCGGGGACCCCCTGTAAATACTGACACACTCCCCGGGGACCCCCTGTAAATACTGACACAATCCCCGGGGACCCCCTGTAAATACTGACACACTCCCGGGGACCCACTGTAAATACTGACACGCTCCCGGGGACTCTCTGTAAATACTGACACGCTCCTTGGGGACTCTCTGTAAATACTGACACACACCCCGGGGACTCTCTGTAAATACTGACACATTCCCCGGTGACTCCCTGTAAATACTGACACACTCTCCGGGGACCCTCTGTAAATTCTGACACACTCCCCGGGGACCCCCTGTAAATACTGACACACTCTGGGGACCCCCTGTAAATACTGACACACTCCCCGGGGACCCCCTGTAAATACTGACACGCTCCTTGGGGACCCCCTGTAAATACTGACACGCTCCCCGGGGACCCCCTGTAAATACTGACACACTCCCCGAGGACCCCCTGTAAATACTGAGACACTCCCGGGGACCCCCTGTAAATACTGACACGCTCCCGGGGACTCTCTGTAAATACTGACACACACCCCGGGGACTCTCTGTAAATACTGACACACTCCCCGGTGACTCCCTGTAAATACTGACACACTCTCCGGGGACCCTCTGTAAATACTGACACACTCCCCGGGGACCCCCTGTAAATACTGATACACTCTGGGGACCCGCTGTAAATACTGACACACTCCCCGGGGACCCCCTGTAAATACTGACACGCTCCTTGGGGACCCCCTGTAAATACTGACACGCTCCCCGGGGACCCCCTGTAAATACTGACACACTCCCCGGGGACCCCCTGTAAATACTGACACACTCCCCGAGGACCCCCTGTAAATACTGAGACACTCCCCGGGGACTCCCTGTAAATACTGACACACTCCCCGGGGACTCCCTGTAAATACTGACCCACTCCCCGGGACCCCCTGTAAATACTGACACACTCCCCGGGGACTCCCTGTAAATACTGACACACTCCCCGGGGACTCTCTGTAAATACTGACACACTCCCCGGGGACCCACTGTAAATACTGACACACTCCCCGGGGACCCCCTGTAAATACTGACACACCACCCGGGTTCCTCTGTAAATACTGACACACTCCCCGGGGACCCCCTGTAAATACTGACACACTCCCCGGGGACCCCCTCTAAATACTGACACACTCCCCGGGGACTCCCTGTAAATACTGACACACTCCCCGGGGACCCCCTGTAAATGCTGACACACTCCCCGGGGTCTCCCTGTAAATACTGACACACTCCCCGGGTTCCTCTGTAAATACTGACACACTCCGTTGGGGACCCACTGTAAATACTGACACACTCCCCGGGGACCCTCTGTAAATACTGACACACACCCCGGGGACCCCCTGTAAATACTGACACACTCGCCGGGGACCCCCTGTAAATACTGACACACTCCCCGGGGACCCACTGTAAATACTGTGACACTCCCCGGGGACTCTCTGTAAATACTGACACACTCCCCGGGGACTCCCTGTAAATACTGACACACTCCCCGGGGGACCACCTGTAAATACTGACACACTCCCCGGTGACCCCTGTAAATACTGACACACTCCACGGGGACCCCCTGTAAATACTGACACTCCCCGGGGACCCCCTGTAGATACTGACACACTCACCGGGGACCCCCTGTAAATACTGACACTCCCCGGGGACCCCCTGTAAATACTGACACACTCCCCGGGGACCCCCTGTAAATACTGACACACTCCCCGAGGACCCCCTGTAAATACTGAGACACTCCCGGGGACCCCCTGTAAATACTGACACGCTCCCGGGGACTCTCTGTAAATACTGACACACACCCCGGGGACTCTCTGTAAATACTGACACACTCCCCGGTGACTCCCTGTAAATACTGACACACTCTCCGGGGACCCTCTGTAAATACTGACACACTCCCCGGGGACCCCCTGTAAATACTGATACACTCTGGGGACC
This sequence comes from Scyliorhinus torazame, assembly GCF_047496885.1. Lineage (NCBI taxonomy): Eukaryota > Metazoa > Chordata > Chondrichthyes > Carcharhiniformes > Scyliorhinidae > Scyliorhinus > Scyliorhinus torazame. Next base: position 14,962,181 of record NC_092710.1, on the reverse strand, counting down.
CGCTGTAAATACTGACACACTCCCCGGGGACCCCCTGTAAATACTGACACGCTCCTTGGGGACCCCCTGTAAATACTGACACGCTCCCCGGGGACCCCCTGTTAATACTGACACACTCCCCGGGGACCCCCTGTAAATACTGACACACTCCCCGAGGACCCCCTGTAAATACTGAGACACTCCCCGGGGACTCCCTGTAAATACTGACACACTCCCCGGGGACTCCCTGTAAATACTGACCCACTCCCCGGGACCCCCTGTAAATACTGACACACTCCCCGGGGACTCCCTGTAAATACTGACACACTCCCCGGGGACTCTCTGTAAATACTGACACACTCCCCGGGGACCCACTGTAAATACTGACACACTCCCCGGGGACCCCCTGTAAATACTGACACACCACCCGGGTTCCTCTGTAAATACTGACACACTCCCCGGGGACCCCCTGTAAATACTGACACACTCCCCGGGGACCCCCTCTAAATACTGACACACTCCCCGGGGTCTCCCTGTAAATACTGACACACTCCCCGGGTTCCTCTGTAAATACTGACACACTCCGTTGGGGACCCACTGTAAATACTGACACACTCCCCGGGGACCCTCTGTAAATACTGACACACACCCCGGGGACCCCCTGTAAATACTGACACACTCGCCGGGGACCCCCTGTAAATACTGACACACTCCCCGGGGACCCACTGTAAATACTGTGACACTCCCCGGGGACTCTCTGTAAATACTGACACACTCCCCGGGGACTCCCTGTAAATACTGACACACTCCCCGGGGGACCACCTGTAAATACTGACACACTCCCCGGTGACCCCTGTAAATACTGACACACTCCACGGGGACCCCCTGTAAATACTGACACTCCCCGGGGACCCCCTGTAGATACTGACACACTCACCGGGGACCCCCTGTAAATACTGACACTCCCCGGGGACCCCCTGTAAATACTGACACACTCCCCGGCGACCCCCTGAAAATACTGACACACTCCCCGGGGACCCCCTGTAAATACTGACACACTCCCCGGGACTCCCTGTAAATACTGACACACTCCCCGGGGACCCCCTGTAAATACTGACACACTCCCCGGGGACCCTCTGAAAATACTGACACACTCCCCGGGGACTCTCTGAAAAAATACTGACACACTCCCCGGGGACTCTCTGTAAATACTGAGACACTCCCCGGGGACCCCCTGTACATACTGACACCCCCCCCGGGGACTCTCTGAAAATACTGACACACTCCCCGGGGACCCCCTGTAAATACTGACACACTCCCCGAGGACCCCCTGTAAATACTGACACACTCCCCGGGGTCTCCCTGTAAATACTGACACACTCCCCGGTGACCCCCTGTAAATACTGACACACTCCCCGGGGACTCCCTGTAAATACTGAGACACTCCCCGGGGACCCCCCTGTAAATACTGACACACTCCCCGGGGACCCCCCTGTAAATACTGACACACTCCCCGGGGACTCTCTGTAAATACTGACACACTCCCCGGGGACCCCCTGTAAATACTGACACACTCCCCGGGGACTCCCTGTAAATACTGAGACACTCCCCGGGGACCCCCCTGTAAATACTGACACACTCCCCGGGTACCCCCCTGTAAATACTGACACACTCCCCGGGGACTCTCTGTAAATACTGACACACTCCCCGGGGACTCTCTGTAAATACTGACACACTCCCCGGGGACTCTCTGTAAATACTGACACACTCCCCGGGGACCCCGCTGTAAATACTGACACACTCCCCGGGGACCCCCTGTAAATATTGACTCACTCCACCGGACACCCTGTAAATACTGACACACTCCCCGGGGACCCCTGTAAATACTGACACACTCCCCGGGGACCCCCTGTAAATACTGACACACTCCCCGGGGACTCCCTGTAAACACTTACACACTCCCCGGGGACACCCTGTAAATACTGACACACTCCCCGGGGACACCCTGTAAATACTGACACACTCCCCGGGGACCCCCTGTAAATACTGACACACTCCCCGGGGACTCCCTGTAAATACTGACACACTCCCCGGGGACCCCCTGTAAATACTGACACACTCCCCGGGGACCCCCTGTAAATACTGACACACTCCCCGGGGACCCCCTGTAAATACTGACACGCTCCTTGGGGACTCTCTGTAAATACTGACACACTCCCCGGGGACCCCCTGTAAATACTGACACACTCCCCGGGGACTCCCTGTAAATACTGACACACTCCCCGGGACCCCCTGTAAATACTGACACGCTCCTTGGGGACTCTCTGTAAATACTGACACACACCCCGGGGACTCTCTGTAAATACTGACACACTCCCCAGTGACTCCCTGTAAATACAGACACACTCCCCGGGGACTCCCTGTAAATACTGACACACTCCCCGGGGACTCACTGTAAATACTGACACACTCCCCGGGGACCCCCTGTAAACACTGACACACTCTCTGGGGACCCCCTGTAAATACTGACACACTCCCCGGGGACTCCCTGTAAATACTGACACACTCCCCGGGGACTCACTGTAAATACTGACACACTCCCCGGGGACCCCCTGTAAACACTGACACACTCTCTGGGGACCCCCTGTAAATACTGACACACTCCCCGGGGACCCCCTGTAAATACTGACCCACTCCCCGGGACCCCCTGTAAATACTGACACACTCTCCGGGGACCCCCTGTAAATACTGACACACTCCCCGGGGACCCCCTGTAAATACTGACACAATCCCCGGGGACCCCCTGTAAATACTGACACACTCCCGGGGACCCCCTGTAAATACTGACACACTCCCGGGGACTCTCTGTAAATACTGACACACTCCCCGGGGACTCTCTGTAAATACTGACACACTCCCGGGGACCCCCTGTAAATACTGACACACTCCCCGGGACTCCCTGTAAATACTGACACACTCCCGGGGACCCCCTGTAAATACTGACACACTCCCCGGGACCCCCTGTAAATACTGACACACTCCCCGGGAACCCCCTGTAAATACTGACACAATCCCCGGGGACCCCCTGTAAATACTGACACACACCCCGGGGACCCCCTGTAAATACTGACACACTCCCGGGGACTCTCTGTAAATACTGACACACTCTCCGGGGACCCCCTGTAAATACTGACACACACCCCAGGGACCCCCTGTAAATACTGACACACTCCCGCGGACTCTCTGTAAATACTGACACACTCCCCGGGGACCCCCTGTAAATACTGACACACTCTCCGGGGACCCCCTGTAAATACTGACACACTCCCCGGGGACTCCCTGTAAATACTGACACACTCCCGGCGACCCCCTGAAAATACTGACACACTCCCCGGGGACCCCCTGTAAATACTGACACACTCCCCGGGACTCCCTGTAAATACTGACACACTCCCCGGGGACCCCCTGTAAATACTGACACACTCCCCGGGGACCCTCTGAAAATACTGACACACTCCCCGGGGACTCTCTGAAAAAATACTGACACACTCCCCGGGGACTCTCTGTAAATACTGAGACACTCCCCGGGGACCCCCTGTACATACTGACACCCCCCCCGGGGACTCTCTGAAAATACTGACACACTCCCCGGGGACCCCCTGTAAATACTGACACACTCCCCGAGGACCCCCTGTAAATACTGACACACTCCCCGGGGTCTCCCTGTAAATACTGACACACTCCCCGGTGACCCCCTGTAAATACTGACACACTCCCCGGGGACTCCCTGTAAATACTGAGACACTCCCCGGGGACCCCCCTGTAAATACTGACACACTCCCCGGGGACCCCCCTGTAAATACTGACACACTCCCCGGGGACTCTCTGTAAATACTGACACACTCCCCGGGGACCCCCTGTAAATACTGACACACTCCCCGGGGACTCCCTGTAAATACTGAGACACTCCCCGGGGACCCCCCTGTAAATACTGACACACTCCCCGGGGACCCCCCTGTAAATACTGACACACTCCCCGGGGACTCTCTGTAAATACTGACACACTCCCCGGGGACTCTCTGTAAATACTGACACACTCCCCGGGGACTCTCTGTAAATACTGACACACTCCCCGGGGACCCCCCTGTAAATACTGACACACTCCCCGGGGACCCCCTGTAAATATTGACTCACTCCACCGGACACCCTGTAAATACTGACACACTCCCCGGGGACCCCTGTAAATACTGACACACTCCCCGGGGACCCCCTGTAAATACTGACACACTCCCCGGGGACTCCCTGTAAACACTTACACACTCCCCGGGGACACCCTGTAAATACTGACACACTCCCCGGGGACACCCTGTAAATACTGACACACTCCCCGGGGACCCCCTGTAAATACTGACACACTCCCCGGGGACTCCCTGTAAATACTGACACACTCCCCGGGGACCCCCTGTAAATACTGACACACTCCCCGGGGACCCCCTGTAAATACTGACACACTCCCCGGGGACCCCCTGTAAATACTGACACGCTCCTTGGGGACTCTCTGTAAATACTGACACACTCCCCGGGGACCCCCTGTAAATACTGACACACTCCCCGGGGACTCCCTGTAAATACTGACACACTCCCCGGGACCCCCTGTAAATACTGACACGCTCCTTGGGGACTCTCTGTAAATACTGACACACACCCCGGGGACTCTCTGTAAATACTGACACACTCCCCAGTGACTCCCTGTAAATACAGACACACTCCCCGGGGACTCCCTGTAAATACTGACACACTCCCCGGGGACTCACTGTAAATACTGACACACTCCCCGGGGACCCCCTGTAAACACTGACACACTCTCTGGGGACCCCCTGTAAATACTGACACACTCCCCGGGGACTCCCTGTAAATACTGACACACTCCCCGGGGACTCACTGTAAATACTGACACACTCCCCGGGGACCCCCTGTAAACACTGACACACTCTCTGGGGACCCCCTGTAAATACTGACACACTCCCCGGGGACCCCCTGTAAATACTGACCCACTCCCCGGGACCCCCTGTAAATACTGACACACTCTCCGGGGACCCCCTGTAAATACTGACACACTCCCCGGGGACCCCCTGTAAATACTGACACAATCCCCGGGGACCCCCTGTAAATACTGACACACTCCCGGGGACCCCCTGTAAATACTGACACACTCCCGGGGACTCTCTGTAAATACTGACACACTCCCCGGGGACTCTCTGTAAATACTGACACACTCCCGGGGACCCCCTGTAAATACTGACACACTCCCCGGGACTCCCTGTAAATACTGACACACTCCCGGGGACCCCCTGTAAATACTGACACACTCCCCGGGACCCCCTGTAAATACTGACACACTCCCCGGGAACCCCCTGTAAATACTGACACAATCCCCGGGGACCCCCTGTAAATACTGACACACACCCCGGGGACCCCCTGTAAATACTGACACACTCCCGGGGACTCTCTGTAAATACTGACACACTCTCCGGGGACCCCCTGTAAATACTGACACACACCCCAGGGACCCCCTGTAAATACTGACACACTCCCGCGGACTCTCTGTAAATACTGACACACTCCCCGGGGACCCCCTGTAAATACTGACACACTCTCCGGGGACCCCCTGTAAATACTGACACACTCCCCGGGGACTCCCTGTAAATACTGACACACTCCCGGGGACTCTCTGTAAATACTGACACACTCCCCCGGGGACCCCCTGTAAATACTGACACACTCCCGGGGACTCTCTGTAAATACTGACACACTCCCCCGGGGACCCCCTGTAAATACTGACACACTCCCCGGGGTCTCCCTGTAAATACTGACACACTCCCCGGGGACTCCCTGTAAATACTGACACACTCCCCGGGGACCCCCTGTAAATACTGACACACTCCCCGGGGTCTCCCTGTAAATACTGACACACTCCCCGGGGACTCCCTGTAAATACTGACACACTCCCCGGGGACCCCCTGTAAATACTGACACACTCCCCGGGACTCCCTGTAAATACTGACACACTCCCCGGGGACCCCCTGTAAATACTGACACACTCTCCGGGGACCCCCTGTAAATACTGACACACTCCCCGGAGACCCCCTGTAAATACTGACACACTCCCCGGGACCCCCTGTAAATACAGCCACACTCCCCGGGGACTCTCTGTAAATACTGACACACTCCCCGGGGACTCTCTGTATATACTGACACTCCCCGGGGACCCTACCGAATATCAGGAACTACGGTTGGGCGGCGAATATAACGATGGTTAGGAAGTGTGTGACGGGAGAGGGGGTCGGTGTGGGGGCGGGTGGAGGCCGGCTTATGTCAGGAGGCACTGGTAACGGCTCCTCTGTCCGTCTCGCCGACCCGGTACTGCACAGGCCAGGTGGTCGCAGCGGCCTTGAGGGTGTGGGGACAGTGGAGGAAGCGGACCTGGAGGAGGAGCTGCCGGGTGGGACTGGGTTCCGCTGCCTGCAGGTGACGGCCTTTACACGGAGGCAGTTTCCGACCTTGCCGCACCCATCGCCCCAGGGGGAACAGGGCCAGGTGGTGTCGAACACCGGAGTGGGGGAGGGGAAGGTCTCGGAAATTTGCAATGAGCTCGTGGAATGGGGGGGAACCCCGATAGGGGAGGTAAACCCAAAATGGGAGAAAGAGTTGGGCAACGGGTTAGAGGCGGGATTGTGGGAGGAGGCCTTAAGTGGGCTTGACGCGCCCTCGTCGTGTACCAGGCTCTGCCTGATACAATTCAAGCTGGCCCGCAGGGCACACCTGTCTGAGGCCCGGCTGAGCAGGTTCTTCGAAGGGGCAGGTGTGGGCGGTGGGCGGGAGGGGCCCGCCAATCCTGTCCACATGTTCTGGGCATGTCCGAAGCTTAGGGGACAGCGATTTGCTGACGTCAAAGTTTCTGAGTTCAGAGGTGGTAATGTTTGGAGTGTCGGGAGCCCAAGGGGATGGGGGGGGGCGGGGGGGGCGAGAGAGGCCGACGTTTTGGCCTCAGCCTCCCTGGTAGGCTGGAGACGGATCTTATTGGCGCGGAGGGAGGGACTTGGAGCCCCCGAAACCGGGGGGGGCGGGGGGTTATGGCTCAGCGACTAGGCCGAGCTTCTCAGGCCTGAGAAGGCCAAGTTCGCCCTGAGAGGAACAACGATAGGGTTTGCCCGAGGGCGGCCGTTCATCGACGTTTTGGGGGGAACATTACGCTGTCAGCAGATACAAAGTGGAGGGGGGAGGCGGTTAAGGGAAAGAGGGACGTTGATTGTGGCGGGAAATAATTAATGGGAAAGGGGGATTTGCGTCTGTAAGCCACGGTGGCTGGGTCTGGTTGTTGGTTGGATTGGTGTGATTCGCTTGTTGTTTTTCCTCTTGAAAATTGTTTTTAAAAATTATAAATGCTTCAATCAAAACATTTTCTGAAAAACAAAGTAAATGCGCGTTGGGAGATCCAATAGGCCACTGCAACATCTGCTCCCTTATTAGAGATTTGAAAAATAACATTTTTCAGGTCTTTACTCAATATGCCCTTTTGGGCGTTCCCGTTCGATCTCTTCAATCCGTGTCCACACCCCCCCCCCCCTGGTTACCAACGCCTATCACCGGTGGCACTGTCTCCTCATCCCCTCCACGGCAAACCCTTCCTGATTCCGGACGCCTCGATTCACAATCCCCCCCACCCAACCTCCTCCTCTCCGAGGAGATCCATCCCAGTCGGAAATGCTCCAGGAAATTTGCGCATGGCACGTTTCCACAGGCAGTAGGTACTGAAGGCCACAATGTCGGCCCTGACGTTGTTAGTTGATGGGTAAACATTGTCCCCAGGATACCAATCAGACCTCCCTTGTTTACCAGCCACGGGTGACCGTGAGAACTTCGCAGCCACGTCAGAGGCCTGATTGGGCTTCTCCTTAATGTCTGATCCGGAGAGACTGCAGCACGGACAGTGCGGCGCTCCCTCAGTACTGACCCTCTGACAGTGCGGCACTCCCTCAGTACTGACCCTCTGACAGTGCAGCACTCCCTCAGTACTGACCCTCTGACAGTGCGGCACTCCCTCAGTACTGACCCTCTGACAGTGCAGCACTCCCTCAGTACTGACCCTCTGACAGTGCGGCTCTCCCTCAGTACTGACCCTCTGACAGTGCAGCACTCCCTCAGTACTGACACTCTGACAGAGCGGCACTCCCTCAGTACTGACCCTCTGACAGTGCGGCGCTCCCTCAGTACTGACCCTCTGACAATGCAGCACTCCCTCAGTACTGACCCTCTAACACTGCAGCACCCTCAGTACTGACCCTCTGACAGTGCGGCACTCCCTCAGTACTGACCCTCCGACAGTGCAGCACTCACTCAGTACTGACCCTCTGACAGTGCGGCAATCCCTCAGTACTGACCCTCTGACAGTGCGGCATTCCCTCAGTGCTGACCCTCTGACAGTGCGGCATTCCCTCAGTGCTGACCCTCTGACAGTGCCGCACTCCCTCAGTACTGACCCTCTGACAGTGCAGCACTCCCTCAGTACTGACCCTCTGACAGTGCAGCACTCCCTCAGTCCTGACCCTCTGACAGTGCAGCACTCCCTCAGTACTGACCCTCTGACAGTGCAGCGCTCCCTCAGTACTGACCCTCTGACAGTGCGGCACTCCCTCAGTACTGACCCTCTGACAGTGCGGCATTCCCTCAGTACTGACCCTCTGACAGTGCGGCACTCCCTCAGTACTGACCCTCTGACAGTGCAGCACTCCCTCAGTAATGACCCTCTGACAGTGCAGCACTCCCTCAGTACTGACCCTCTGACAGTGCAGCTCTCCCTCAGTACTGACCCTCTGACAGTGCAGCACTCCCTCAGTACTGACCCTCTGACAGTGCGGCACTCCCTCAGTACTGACCCTCTGACAGTGCGGCACTCCCTCAGTACAGACCCTCTGACAGTGCAGCACTCCCTTAGTACTGACCCTCTGACAGTGCAGCACTCCCTCAGTACTGACCCTCTGACAGTGCAGCACTCCCTCAGTACTGACCCTCTGATAGTGCGGCACTCCCTCAGTACTAACCCTCTGACAGTGCAGCACTCCCTCAGTACTGACCCTCTGACAGTGCAACACTCCCTCAGTACTGACCCTCTGACAGTGCGGCACTCCCTCAGTACTGACTCTCTGACAGTGCGGCACTCCCTCAGTACTGACCCTCTGACAGTGCGGCACTCCCTCAGTACTGACCCTCTGACAGTGCGGCACTCCCTCAGTACTGACTCTCTGACAGTGCGGCACTCCCTCAGTACTGACTCTCTGACAGTGCAGCACTCCCTCAGTACTGACCCTATGACAGTGCAGCACTCCCTCAGTACTGACCCTCTGACAGTGCAGCGCCGGTCTGTTAACTGAACATTCTAAATCAAGACTTTACAGCAAATGGGGAAGAAAATAAGCCTCTGCGGCTCCCTCACAGGGACCGAAGTTTCTGTTCCCCGGGACCGTTCTGGTCCATTTCCCCTCAGCGACAGTCGATGTCTTGTGAAGGAGGCGACAAATCCTCCAAGGCTTGCTTATCTAACTCACCTGCATGCCAATCGGGGGCCTCGCCCACTCTTGAGCCGACATGACAGCGGATGGCGATGCCCCGTGTAGTCGAACTGCATCCGAGAGGGGCTGCGGCAGGTCGCGACCGAGCGACGGCGAGGGGGAAGTGTGCGCTCTCGGAGTCGCTGTGGGGCTGGTGCGGGCGATTCCCAGGTGAGTCAGGTTGCGCTGGGCGTGGGTGAGGTCGGAGCTGAGAGTTTGTTTTCCGCGGTGACATTGTGACTGTCAGCTGAGCGGGACAGGGGCTGTTTACCGAGGTCACGATTCAACAGCAGAGCTGGAAAAACAACCTTTCCCGAGAGAGATGGGATCACCGGGGATTAGAGAGAGAGAGAGAGGGAGAGAGAGAGAGAGAGAGGGAGGGAGCGATCCGTCTCTCACATCACACCAGCCGACAAACCAAATGCTGCAACACGGGAGGATCTAGTCATTGCTCAGGGACAGCCCCCCGATTTCTGAGTTAGAACGGTCGTGGCTTCAAGTCCCACTGAGGGAGTGCTGCACTGTCAGAGGGTCAGTACTGAGGGAGAGCTGCACTGTCAGAGGGTCAGTACTGAGGGAGTGCCGCACTGTCAGAGGGTCAGTACTGAGGGAGTGCTGCACTGTCAGAGGGTCAGTACTGAGGGAGTGCTGCACTGTCAGAGGGTCAGTGCTGAGGGAGTGCTGCACTGTCAGAGGGTCAGTACTGAGGGAGTGCTGCACTGTCAGAGGGTCAGTACTGAGGGAGTGCTGCACTGTCAGAGGGTCAGTACTGAGGGAGTGCTGCACTGTCAGAGGGTCAGTACTGAGGGAGTGCTGCACTGTCAGAGGGTCAGCACTGAGGGAGTGTCGCACTGTCAGAGGGTCAGTACTGAGGGAGTGCCGCACTGTCAGAGGGTCAGTACTGAGGGAGTGCCGCACTGTCAGAGGGTCAGTACTGAGGGAGTGCCGCACTGTCAGAGGGTCAGTACTGAGGGAGTGCTGCACTGTCAGAGGGTCAGTACTGAGGGAGTGCCGCACTGTCAGAGGGTCAGTACTGAGGGAGTGCAGCACTGTCAGAGGGTCAGTACTGAGGGAGCGCCGCACTGTCAGAGGGTCAGTACTGAGGGAGTGCCGCACTGTCAGAGGGTCAGTACTGAGGGAGCGCCGCACTGTCAGAGGGTCAGTACTGAGGGAGTGCCGCACTGTCAGAGGGTCAGTACTGAGGGAGTGCCGCACTGTCAGAGGGTCAGTACTGAGGGAGAGCCGCACTGTCAGAGGGTCAGTACTGAGGGAGTGCTGCACTGTCAGAGGGTCAGTACTGAGGGAGTGCCGCACTGTCAGAGGGTCAGTACTGAGGCAGTGCTGCACTGTCAGAGGGTCAGTACTGAGGGAGTGCCGCACTGTCCGAGGGTCAGTACTGAGTGTGTGCTGCACTGTCAGAGGGTCAGTACTGAGGCAGTGCTGCACTGTCAGAGGGTCAGTACTGAGGGAGTGCTGCACTGTCAGAGGGTCAGTACTGAGGGAGTGCTGCACTGTCAGAGGGTCAGTGCTGAGGGAGTGCTGCACTGTCAGAGGGTCAGTACTGAGGGAGCGCTGCACTGTCAGAGGGTCAGTACTGAGGGAGTGCTGCACTGTCAGAGGGTCAGTACTGAGGGAGTGCTGCACTGTCAGAGGGTCAGTACTGAGGGAGCGCTGCACTGTCAGAGATTCAGTACTGAGGGAGTGCTGCACTGTCAGAGGGACAGTACTGACGGAGTGCTGCACTGTCAGAGGGAAAGTACTGAGGGAGTGCTGCACTGTCAGAGGGTCAGTACTGAGGGAGTGCTGCACTGTCAGAGGGACAGTACTGAGGGAGTGTCGCACTGTCAGAGGGTCAGTACTGAGGGTGTGCCGCACTGTCAGAGGGTCAGTACTGAGGGAGTGCTGGACTGTCAGAGGGTCAGTACTGAGTTAGTGCCGCACTGTCAGAGGGAAAGTACTGAGGGAGTGCCGCACTGTCAGAGGGTCAGTACTGAGGGTGTGCCGCACTGTCAGAGGGTCAGTACTGAGGGAGTGCTGCACTGTCAGAGGGTCAGTACTGAGTTAGTGCCGCACTGTCAGAGGGTCAGTACTGAGGGAGTGCTGCACTGTCAGAGGATCAGTACTGAGGGAGTGCTGCACTATCAGAGGGTCAGTACTGAGGGAGTGTCGCACTGTCAGAGAGTCAGGATTGAGGGAGAGCCGCACTGTCAGAGGGTCAGTACTGAGGGAGTGCTGCACTGTCAGAGGGTCAGTTCTGAGGGTGTGCCGCACTGTCAGAGGGTCAGTACTGAGGGAGTGTTGCACTGTCAGAGGGTCAGTACTGAGGTAGTGCTGCACTGTCAGAGGGTCAGTACTGAGGGAGTGCTGCACTGTCAGAGGGTCAGTACTGAGGGAGTGCTGCCCTGTCAGATGGTCAGTACTGATGGAGTGCTGCACTGTCAGAGGGTCAGTACTGAGGGAGTGCTGCACTGTCAGAGGGTCAGTACTGAGGGAGTGCTGCACTGTCAGAGGGTCAGTACTGAGGGAGTGCCGCACTGTCAGAGGGTCAGTACTGAGGGAGTGCCGCACTGTAAGTGGGTCAATTCTGAGGGAGTGCCGCCCTGTCAGAGGGTCAGTACTGAGGGAGTGCTGCACTGTCAGAGGGTCAGTACTGAGGAGTGCTGCACTGTCAGAGGGTCAGTACTGAGGGAGTGCCGCACTGTCAGAGGGTCAGTACTGAGGGAGTGCTGCACTATCAGAGGGTCAGTAGTGAGGGAGTGCCGCACTATCAGAGGGTCAGTACTGAGGGAGTGCTGCACTGCCAGAGGGTCAGTACTGAGGGAGTGCTGCACTGTCAGATGGTCAGTGCTGAGGGAGAGCTGCACTGTCAGAGGGTCAGTACTGAGGGAGTGTTGCACTGTCAGAGGGTCAGTACTGAGGGGGTGCTGCACTGTCAGAGGGTCAGTACTGAGGGAGTGCTGCACTGTCAGTTGGTCAGTACTGAGGGAGTGCTGCACTGTCAGAGGTCAGTACTGAGGGAATGCTGCACTGTCAGAGGGTCAGTACTGAGGGAGTGCTGCACTGTCAGAGGGTCAGTACTGAGGGAGAGCCGCACTGTCAGAGGGTCAGTACTGAGGGAGTGCCGCACTGTCAGAGGGTCAGTACTGAGGGAGCGCTGCACTGTCAGACATTCAGTACTGAGGGAGTGCTGCACTGTCAGAGGGTCAGTACTGAGGGAGTGCTGCACTGTCAGAGGGTCAGTACTGAGGGAGTGCTGCACTGTCAGAGGGTCAGTACTGAGAGAGCTGCACTGCCAGAGGGTCAGTTCTGAGGGAGCGCTGCACTGTCAGAGGGTCAGTGCTGAGGGAGAGCTGCACTGTCAGAGGGTCAGTACTGAGGGAGTTCTGCACTGTCAGAGGGTCAGTACTGAGGGAGTGCTGCACTGTCAGAGGGTCAGTACTGAGGGAGTGCCGCACTGTCAGAGGGTCAGTACTGAGTGTGTGCCGCACTGTCAGAGGGTCAGTACTGAGGGAGTGCCGCACTGTCAGAGATTCAGTACTGAGGGAGTGCGGCACTGTCAGAGGTTCAGTACTGAGGGAGTGCTGCACTGTCAGAGGGTCAGTACTGAGGGAGTGCCGCACTGTCAGAGGGTCAGTACAGAGGGAGTGCTGCACTGTCAGAGGGGCAGTACTGAGGGAGTGCTGCACTGTCAGCGGGTCAGTACTGAGGGAGTGCCGCACAGTCAGAGGGTCAGTACTGAGGGAGTGCCGCACTGTCAGAGGGTCAGTACTGAGGGAGTGCTGCACTGTCAGCGGGTCAGTACTGAGGGAGTGCCGCACTGTCAGAGGGTCAGTACTGAGGGAGTGCTGCACTGTCACTGGGTCAGTACTGAGGGTGTGCTGCACTGTCAGTGGGTCAGTACTGAGGGGGTGCGGCACTGTCAGAGATTCAGTACTGAGGGAGTGCTGCACGGTCAGAGGGTCAGTACTGAGGGAGTGCTGCACTGTCAGAGGGACAGTACTGAGGGAGTGCTGCACTGTCAGAGGGCCAGTACTGAGGGAGTGCTGCACTGTCAGAGGGACAGTACTGAGGGAGTGCCGCACTGTCAGAGGGTCAGTACTGAGGGTGTGCTGCACTGTCAGAGGGTCAGTACTGAGGGAGTGCTGCACTGTCAGAGGGTCAGTACTGAGTTAGTGCCGCACTGTCAGAGGGTCAGTACTGAGGGAGTGCTGCACTGTCAGAGGGTCAGTGCTGAGGGAGTGCAGCACTGTCAGAGGGTGAGTACTGAGTTAGTGCCGCACTGTCAGAGGGTCAGTGCTGAGGGAGTGCAGCACTGTCAGAGGGTCAGTACTGAGGGAGTGCTGCACTGTCAGAGGATCAGTACTGAGGGAGTGCTGCACTGTCAGAGGGTCAGTATTGAGGGAGTGTCGCACTGTCAGAGAGTCAGTACTGAGGGAGAGCCGCACTGTCAGAGGGTCAGTACTGAGGGAGTGCTGCACTGTCAGAGGGTCAGTACTGAGGGAGTGCTGCACTGTCAGAGGGTCAGTACTGAGGGAGTGCTGCACTGTCAGAGGGTCAGTACTGAGGGAGTGCTGCCCTGTCAGAGGGTCAGTACTGAGGGAGTGCTGCACTGTCAGAGGGTCAGTACTGAGGGAGTGCTGCACTGTCAGAGGGTCAGTACTGAGGGAGTGCTGCACTGTCAGAGGGTCAGCACTGAGGGAGTGCTGCACTGTCAGAGGTTCAGTACTGAGGGAGTGCCGCACTGTCAGAGGGTCAGTACTGAGGGAGTGCCGCACTGTAAGTGGGTCAATTCTGAGGGAGTGCCGCCCTGTCAGATGGTCAGTACTGAGGGAGTGCTGCACTGTCAGAGGGTCAGTACTGAGGAGTGCTGCACTGTCAGAGGGTCAGTACTGAGGGAGTGCCGCACTGTCAGAGGGTCAGTACTGAGGGAGTGCTGCACTGTCAGAGGGTCAGTAGTGAGGGAGTGCCGCAGTCTCAGAGGGTCAGTACTGAGGGAGTGCTGCACTGCCAGAGGGTCAGTACTGAGGGAGTCCTGCACTGTCAGAGGGTCAGTACTGAGGGAGTGCTGCACTGTCAGAGGGTCAGTGCTGAGGGAGAGCTGCACTGTCAGAGGGTCAGTACTGAGGGAGTGCTGCACTGTCAGAGGGTCAGTACTGAGGGGGTGCTGCACTGTCAGAGGGTCAGTACTGAGGGAATGCTGCACTGTCAGAGGGTCAGTACTGAGGGAGTGCTGCACTGTCAGAGGGTCAGTACTGAGGGAGTGCCGCACTGTCAGAGGGTCAGTACTGAGGGTGTGCCGCACTGTCAGAGGGTCAGTACTGAGGGAGTGCTGCACTGTCAGAGGGTCAGTACTGAGGGAGAGCTGCACTGTCAGAGGGTCAGTACTGAGGGAGTGCCGCACTGTCAGAGGGTCAGTACTGAGGGAGTGCTGCACTGTCAGAGGGTCAGTACTGAGGGAGAGCTGCACTGTCAGAGGGTCAGTACTGAGGGAGTGCCGCACTGTCAGAGGGTCAGTACTGAGGGAGTGCTGCACTGTCAGACATTCAGTACTGAGGGAGTGCCGCACTGTCAGAGGGTCAGTACTGAGGGAGTGCTGCACTGTCAGACATTCAGTACTGAGGGAGTGCCGCACTGTCAGAGGGTCAGTACTGAGGGAGTTCTGCACTGTCAGAGGGTCAGTACTGAGGGAGTGCTGCACTGTTAGAGGGTCAGTTTTGAGGGAGTGCCGCACTGTCAGAGGGTCAGTACTGAGGGAGTGCCGCACTGTCAGAGGGTCAGTACTGAGCGAGTGCTGCACTGTCAGAGGGTCAGTACTGAGGGAGTGCCGCACTGTCAGAGATTCAGTACTGAGGGAGTGCGGCACTGTCAGAGGGTCAGTACTGAGTGAGTGCTGCACTGTCAGAGGGTCAGTACTGAGTGTGTGCCGCACTGTCAGAGGGTCAGTACTGAGGGAGTGCCGCACTGTCAGAGATTCAGTACTGAGGGAGTGCGGCACTGTCAGAGGGTCAGTACTGAGGGAGTGCTGCACTGTCAGAGGGTCAGTAGTGAGGGAGTGCTGCACTGTCAGATGGACAGTACTGAGGGAGTGCCGCACTGTCAGAGGGTCAGTACAGAGGGAGTGCTGCACTGTCAGAGGGTCAGTACTGAGGGAGTGCTGCACTGTCAGAGGGTCAGTACTGAGGGAGTGCTGCACTGTCAGAGGGTCAGTACTGAGGGAGTGCCGCACTGTCAGAGGGTCAGTACTGAGGGAGTGCGG
Source organism: Scyliorhinus torazame (assembly GCF_047496885.1). Classification (NCBI taxonomy): domain Eukaryota; kingdom Metazoa; phylum Chordata; class Chondrichthyes; order Carcharhiniformes; family Scyliorhinidae; genus Scyliorhinus; species Scyliorhinus torazame. Next base: position 14,946,338 of record NC_092710.1, on the reverse strand, counting down.
CACTGTCAGAGGGTCAGTACTGAGGGAGTGCCGCACTTTTAGAGGGTCAGTACTGAAGGAGTGCTGCACTGTCAGAGGGTCAGTACTGAGGGAGAGCTGCACTGTCAGAGGGTCAGTACTGAGGGAGTGCAGCACTGTCAGAGGGTCAGTACTGAGGCAGTGCTGCACTGTCAGAGGGTCAGTACTGAGGGAGTGCGGCACTGTCAGAGGGTCAGTATTGAGGGTGTGCTGCACTATCAGAGGATCAGTACTGAGGGAGTGCCGCACTGTCAGAGGGTCAGTACTGGGGGAGTGCTGCACTGTCAGAGGGTCAGTATTGAGGGAGTGCTGCACTGTCAGAGGGTCAGTACTGAGGGAGCGCTGCACTGTCAGAGGGTCAGTACTGAGGGAGTGCCGCACTGTCAGAGGGTCAGTACTGAGGGAGTGCTGCACGATCAGCGGGTCAGTAAATTGGGAGAGGGGAGTGTGCAGCGGGACCTGGGTGTCCTTGTGCACCAGTTGCTGAAGGTAAGCAGGCAGGTGCAGCAGGCAGTAAAGAAAGCTAATGGTGTGTTGGCCTTCATTGCGAGAGGTTTCGAGGACAGGAGCAGGGATGTGTTGCTGCGATTGTACAGGGCCTTGGTGAGGCCGCACCTGGAGCATTGTGGGCAGTTGAGGTCTCCTTCTCTGAGGAAGGATGTTCTTGCTCTCGAGGGAGAGCGGCGAAGGTTTACCAGACTGATTCCAGGGATGGAGGGACTGACGTACGAGGAGAGATTGACGAGGTTGGGATTGTTCTCGCTGGAGTTCAGAAGAATGAGGGGGGGATCTCACAGAGATTATAAAATTCTAACAGGACTGGTCAGTGATGTGTTGGGTGTTCAGGATCACAAACAGGTCACCAACACTGGAAGTGGTGCAACTCTCTTGTATTATAAGGTTAACTACATTAACACACTTGAACTGTGGGTAAATGCAATACCAGCTTTAACTGTTGACCCTTGCCTAGTCCTAACCAGTTGACGCACTCAGCACATGGTGAATGTCTGTGTTGCAGGCTGTGAGCTCTGTGCTCCGAGCTGGCTGCTACTAGAATGAGCGGGAACTCTCCTGTCTTTATAGTGCGTGTGGTCTCACTGGTGATTGGCTGCGGTGTTGTGTAAGCTGATTGGTCCCACTGTGTGTCCATCAGTGTGTGTCTGCACCATGATATACTGGTGTATATTATGACCGACAGGGTAGATGCAGGGAAGATGTTACCAGTGGTGGGCCTGTCCAGAACCAGGGGCCACAGTCTGAGTGTTCAGAGTAAACCGGTCCGGGTGCTGCTGGCTTTGCTGAGCATGGTTCCCTACCCCCAGTTGTGTGTCTGCTTCAGACAGGCTTCGATGGGGCCTAGTTGTGAACCATGCCAACTTGTCTTCAATCCCCATTGTTGCCGCAGGTTTAGTTCCCTCAGGGTCGTTCAAGTTCCTCACACACAGCAGCACAATCGCGTCTGAAAGCGGACGTCATTGCTTTTGTTTCCAATTCACGAACCCCGACTTTCTGCCTGCCCCTGAACATTGAGGTCGTGGTAGTCACCACTGCTGTATTATATTGTATATATGGGTATTACGGTAAGGCCCCTGTCCTACAGGTACGGGGGTAGATCCCTGCCTGCTGGCTCCGCCCACTAGGCGGAGAATAAATGTGTGTGCTCTCCGAACAGCAGCTATTTCGTCAGCTGCTATAGGAGGCCAGACATCTCTGTGAGATTACATTCTACTCTCGTCTCGTCGTAATTGATAGTGCATCAGAGGTTCTGTAAAAGGTGGACGCGGACACGCAGGTGGCCTGTCTTCAGGTCAGTGTGACGCATTCAGAATTATCCCAGGATTTTGGAAGGTCTAATGCAGGTAGGGAATATACAGTGAATGGTAGAACCCTCAAGAGTATTGACAGTCAGAGAGGACTCGGTGTACAGGTCCACACGTCATTGAAAGGGGCGACACAGGTGGAGAAGGTAGTCAAGAAGGCATACGGCATGCTTGCCTTCACCGGACGGGGCATTGAGTATAAGAATTGGCAAGTCATGTTGCCGCTGTGTAGAACCTAAGTTAGGCCACACTTGGAGTATAGTGTTCAATTCTGGTCGCCACACTACCAGAAGGATGTGGAGGCTTTAGAGAGGGTGCAGAAGAGATTTACCAGAACGTTGCCTGGTATGGAGGGCATTAGCTATGAGGAGCGGTTGAATAAACTCGGTTTGTTCTCACTGGAACGACGGAGGTTGAGTGGCGACCTGACAGAGGTCTACAAAATTATGAGGGGCATAGACAGAGTGGATAGTCAGAAGCTTTTCCCCAGGGTAGAGGGGGAAATTACTAGGGGGCATAGGTTTAAGGTGAGAGGGGCAAGGTTTAGAGGAGATGTACGAGGCGAGTTTTTCACACAGAGTATAGTGGGTGCCTGGAACTCGCTGCCGGAGGAGGTGGTGAATTCATGACTAGGATGGGGAATAGAGGGATAGGGACCCCGGAAGTGTAGAAGATTTTGGTTCAGATGGGCAGCATGGTCGGCACGGGCTTGGAGGGCCGAAGGGCCTGTTCCTGTGCTGTACATTTCTTTGTTCTTTGATATCTCCTGCTGCAAACTCTCTCAGTCTATGTGCATTGTCTCCCTCTGCTGGAGGGAGCCCATGGTGGAACCATGTCTGACATGCAAGCGGAGCTGATTAGAGCAGACTCGGAGACATGAGGCATACGGATGGACTCCAGTGCCCGGGGGGGGAGGGGGGGGGGGGGGGGGGGGCTACCAAACAAGCGAAGGTCAGAACCAGCCCGTTACTGCATGACCCTACATTTCACAGAATGTCATTCCGGCAAACAGACAGATTCAACACCGCGCTGTATCGGGGAGTGTTTGACGTAGACAGTGTACACGGGAACCCTGCAGTGCAGAAGGCGGCCATTCAGCCCATCGACTCTCCAGCGACCGAGGCCCACTCCCTCTGCCGCACCGTCGCCACCCCACCTAACCTTTTTGGACACTAAGGGGCAATTTATCACGGCCAATCCGCCTAACCTGCACATCTTTGGGCTGTGGGAGGAAACCGGAGCACCCGGAGGAAACCCACGCACACACGGGGAGAACGTGCAGGCTCCGCACAGACAGTGACCCAGCGGGGAATCGAACCCGGGTCCCTGGAGCTGTGAGGCAGCAGTGCAAACCACTGTGCCAATGTGCAGCTTTACTCTACGTTTACACACACTGCTGGGAGTGTTGATGTGGACGGTGTAAAGGGAGCTTTACTCTGTATCTAACCCCGTGTTGTACCTGTCCTGGGAGTGTTTGATGGGACAGTGTAAAGGGAGCTTTACTCTGCATCTAACGCCGTGCTGTACCTGTCCTGGGAGTGTTTGATGGGGACAGTGTAGAGGGAGCTTTACTCTGTATCTAACCCCATGTTGTACCTGTCCTGGGAGTGTTTGATGGGGACAGTGCAGAGGGAGCTTTACTCTGTATCTAACCCCGTGCTGTACCTGTCCTGGGAGTGTTTGATGGGGACAGTGTAAAGGGAGCTTTACTCTGTATCTAACCCCGTGCTGTACCTGTCCTGGGAGTGTTTGATGGGGACAGTGTAGAGGGAACTTTACTCTGTATCTAATCCTGTGCTGTACCTGTCCTGGGAGAGTTTGATGGGAACAGTGTAGAGGGAGCTTTACTCTGTATCTAACCCCGTGCTGTACCTGTCCTGGGAGTGTTTGATGGGGACAGTGTAGAGGGAGCTTTACTCTGTATCTAACCCCGTGCTGTACCTGTCCTGGGAGTGTTTGATGGGGACAGTGTAGAGGGAGCTTTACTCTGTATCTAACCCCATTCTGTACCTGTCCTGGGAGCGTTTGATGGGGACAGTGCAGAGGGAGCTTTACTCTGTATCTAACCCCGTGCTGTACCTGTCCTGGGAGTGTTTGATGGGGACAGTGTAGAGGGAGCTTTACTCTGTATCTAACCCCGTGCTGTACCTGTCCTGGGAGCGTTTGATGGGGACAGTGCAGAGGGAGCTTTACTCTGTATCTAACCCCGTGCTGTACCTGTCCTGGGGTTTTTTGATGGGGACAATGTGGTAGTATGTATTGGGGGTCATGTGGGACTGGAAGCCCTAATGTCATTGGCTGACAGATTGCTACAGACAGTGTACAGGGAGCTTTACTCTATATCGAACCCCGTGCTGTACCTGTCCTGGGAGTGTTTGATGGGGACAGTGTAGAGGGAGCTTTACTCTGTATATAACGCTGTGCTGTACCTGTCCTGGGATTGTTTGATGGGGACAGTGTAGAGGGAACTTTACTTTGTATCTAACCCCGTACTATACCTGTCCTGGGAGCGTTTGATGGGGACAGTGTAGAGGGAACTTTACTTGGTATCTCACCCCGTACTATACCTGTCCTGGGAGCGTTTGATGGGGACAGTGCAGAGGGAGCTCTACTCTGTATCTAACCCCGTGCTGTACCTGTCCTGGGAGTGTTTGATGGGGACACTATAAAGGGAGCTTTACTCAGTATCTAACCCCGAGCTGTACCTGTCCTGGGAGTGTTTGATGGGGACAGTGTAGAGGGAACTTTACTCTGTATCTAATCCTGTGCTGTACCTGTCCTGGGAGAGTTTGATGGGGACAGTGCAGAGGGAGCTTTACTCTGTATCTAACCCCGTGCTGTACCTGTCCTGGGAGTGTTTGATGGGGACAGTGTAGAGGGAACTTTACTTGGTATCTCACCCCGTACTATACCTGTCCTGGGAGCGTTTGATGGGGACAGTGCAGAGGGAGCTCTACTCTGTATCTAACCCCGTGCTGTACCTGTCCTGGGAGTGTTTGATGGGGACAGTGTAAAGGGAGCTTTACTCTGTATCTAACCCCGTGCTGTACCTGTCCTGGGAGTGTTTGATGGGGACAGTGTAGAGGGAACTTTACTCTGTATCTAATCCTGTGCTGTACCTGTCCTGGGAGAGTTTGATGGGAACAGTGTAGAGGGAGCTTTACTCTGTATCTAACCCCGTGCTGTACCTGTCCTGGGAGTGTTTGATGGGGACAGTGTAGAGGGAGCTTTACTCTGTATCTAACCCCGTGCTGTACCTGTCCTGGGAGTGTTTGATGGGGACAGTGTAGAGGGAGCTTTACTCTGTATCTAACCCCATTCTGTACCTGTCCTGGGAGCGTTTGATGGGGACAGTGCAGAGGGAGCTTTACTCTGTATCTAACCCCGTGCTGTACCTGTCCTGGGAGTGTTTGATGGGGACAGTGTAGAGGGAGCTTTACTCTGTATCTAACCCCGTGCTGTACCTGTCCTGGGAGCGTTTGATGGGGACAGTGCAGAGGGAGCTTTACTCTGTATCTAACCCCGTGCTGTACCTGTCCTGGGGTTTTTTGATGGGGACAATGTGGTAGTATGTATTGGGGGTCATGTGGGACTGGAAGCCCTAATGTCATTGGCTGACAGATTGCTACAGACAGTGTACAGGGAGCTTTACTCTATATCGAACCCCGTGCTGTACCTGTCCTGGGAGTGTTTGATGGGGACAGTGTAGAGGGAGCTTTACTCTGTATATAACGCTGTGCTGTACCTGTCCTGGGATTGTTTGATGGGGACAGTGTAGAGGGAACTTTACTTTGTATCTAACCCCGTACTATACCTGTCCTGGGAGCGTTTGATGGGGACAGTGTAGAGGGAACTTTACTTGGTATCTCACCCCGTACTATACCTGTCCTGGGAGCGTTTGATGGGGACAGTGCAGAGGGAGCTCTACTCTGTATCTAACCCCGTGCTGTACCTGTCCTGGGAGTGTTTGATGGGGACACTATAAAGGGAGCTTTACTCAGTATCTAACCCCGAGCTGTACCTGCCCTGGGAGTGTTTGATGGGGACAGTGTAGAGGGAGCTTTATCTGTATCTAACCCCGTGCTGAACCTGTCCTGGGAGTGTTTGATGGGGACAGTGTAGAGGGAGCTTTACTCTGTATCTAACCCCGTGCTGTACCTGTACTGGGAGTGTTTGATGGGAGACAGTGTAGAGGGAGCTTTACTGTATCTAACCCCGTGCTGTACCTGTCCTGGGAGTGTTTGATGGGAACAGTGTAGAGGGAGCTTTACTCTGTATCTAACCCCGTGTATTACCAGTCTTGGGAGTGTCTGAAGAGGACAGTGTAGAGGGAGCTTTCCTCTGTATCTAACCCCGTGCTGTACCTGTCCTGTGAGTGTTTGATGGGGACAGTGTAGAGCAAACTTTACTCTGTATCTAACCCCGTGCTGTACCTGTCCTGGGAGTGTTTGATGGGGACAGTGTAGAGGGGGCTTTACTCTGCATCTCACCCCGTGCTATACCTGTCCTGGGAGTGTTTGATGGGGACAGTGTAGAGGGAGCTTTACTCTGTACCTAACCCCGTGCTGTACATGTCCTGGGAGTGTTTGATGGGGACAGTGTAGAGGGAGCTTTACTCTGTATCTAACCCCGTGCTGTACCTGTCCTGGGAGCGTTTGATGGGGACAGTGCAGAGGGAGCTTTACTCTGTATCTAACCCCGTGCTGTACCTGTCCTGGGGTTTTTTGATGGGGACAATGTGGTAGTATGTATTGGGGGTCATGTGGGACTGGAAGCCCTAATGTCATTGGCTGACAGATTGCTACAGACAGTGTACAGGGAGCTTTACTCTATATCTAACCCCGTGCTGTACCTGTCCTGGGAGTGTTTGATGGGGACAGTGTAGAGGGACCTTTACTCTGTATATAACGCTGTGCTGTACCTGTCCTGGGATTGTTTGATGGGGACAGTGTAGAGGGAACTTTACTTTGTATCTAACCCCGTACTATACCTGTCCTGGGAGCGTTTGATGGGGACAGTGTAGAGGGAACTTTACTTGGTATCTCACCCCGTACTACACCTGTCCTGGGAGCGTTTGATGGGGACAGTGCAGAGGGAGCTCTACTCTGTATCTAACCCCGTGCTGTACCTGTCCTGGGAGTGTTTGATGGGGACACTATAAAGGGAGCTTTACTCAGTATCTAACCCCGAACTGTACCTGCCCTGGGAGTGTTTGATGGGGACAGTGTAGAGGGAGCTTTATCTGTATCTAACCCCGTGCTGAACCTGTCCTGGGAGTGTTTGATGGGGACAGTGTAGAGGGAGCTTTACTCTGTATCTAACCCCGTGCTGTACCTGTACTGGGAGTGTTTGATGGGAGACAGTGTAGAGGGAGCTTTACTGTATCTAACCCCGTGCTGTACCTGTCCTGGAAGTGTTTGATGGGAACAGTGTAGAGGGAGCTTTACTCTGTATCTAACCCCGTGTATTACCAGTCTTGGGAGTGTCTGAAGAGGACAGTGTAGAGGGAGCTTTCCTCTGTATCTAACCCCGTGCTGTACCTGTCCTGTGAGTGTTTGATGGGGACAGTGTAGAGCAAACTTTACTCTGTATCTAACCCCGTGCTGTACCTGTCCTGGGAGTGTTTGATGGGGACAGTGTAGAGGGGGCTTTACTCTGCATCTCACCCCGTGCTATACCTGTCCTGGGAGTGTTTGATGGGGACAGTGTAGAGGGAGCTTTACTCTGTACCTAACCCCGTGCTGTACATGTCCTGGGAGTGTTTGATGGGGACAGTGTAGAGGGAGCTTTACTCTGTATCTAACCCCGTGCTGTACCTGTCCTGGGAGTGTTTGATGGGGACAGTGTCGAGAGAGCTTTACTCTGTATCTAATCCTGTGCTGTACCTGTCCTGGGAGTGTTTGATGGGGACAGTGTAGAGGGAGCTTTACTCTGTATCTAATCCTGTGCTGTACCTGTCCTGGGAGCGTTTGATGGGGACAGTGCAGAGGGAGCTTTACTCTGTATCTAACCCCGTGCTGTACCTGTCCTGGGAGCGTTTGATGGGGACAGTGCAGAGGGAGCTTTACTCTGTATCTAACCCCGTGCTGTACCTGTCCTGGGGTTTTTTGATGGGGACAATGTGGTAGTATGTATTGGGGGTCATGTGGGACTGGAAGCCCTAATGTCATTGGCTGACAGATTGCTACAAACAGTGTACTGGGAGCTCTACTCTGTATCTAACCCCGTGCTGTACCTGTCCTGGGAGTGTTTGATGGGGACAGTGTACAGGGAGCTTTACTCTGTATATAACGCTGTGCTGTACCTGTCCTGGGAGTGTTTGATGGGGACAGTGTAGAGGAAACTTTACTTTGTATCTAACCCCGTACTATACCTGTCCTGGGAGCGTTTGATGGGGACAGTGTAGAGGGAACTTTACTTTGTATCTCACCCCGTACTATACCTGTCCTGGGAGCGTTTGATGGGGACAGTGCAGAGGGAGCTCTACTCTGTATCTAACCCCGTGCTGTACCTGTCCTGGGAGTGTTTGATGGGGACAGTATAAAGGGAGCTTTACTCAGTATCTAACCCCGAGCTGTACCTGCCCTGGGAGTGTTTGATGGGGACAGTGTAGAGGGAGCTTTACTCTGTATCTAACCCCGTGCTGTACCTGTCCTGGGAGTGTTTGATGGGGACAGTGTAGAGGGAGCTTTACTCTGTATCTAACCCCGTGCTTTACCTGTACTGGGAGTGTTTGATGGGACAGTGTAGAGGGAGCTTTACTCTGTATCTAATCCCGTGCTTTACCTGTACTGGGAGTGTTTGATGGGAGACAGTGTAGAGGGAGCTTTACTGTATGTAACCCCGTGCTGTACCTGTCCTGGGAGTGTTTGATGGGGACAGTGCAGAGGGAGCTTTACTCTGTATCTAACCCTGTGCTGTACCTGTCCTGGGAGTGTTTGATGGGGACAGTGTAGAGGGAACTTTACTCTGTATCTAACCCCGTGCTGTACCTGTCCTGTCAGTGTTTGATGGGGACAGTGTAGAGGGAACTTTACTCTGTATCTAACCCCGTGCTGTACCTGTCCTGGGAGTGTTTGATGGGGACAGTGTAGAGGGGGCTTTACTCTGCATCTAACCCCGTGCTGTACCTGTCCTGGGAGCGTTTGATGGGGACAGTGCAGAGGGAGCTTTACTCTGTATCTAACCCCGTGCTGTACCTGTCCTGGGGTTTTTTGATGGGGACAATGTGGTAGTATGTATTGGGGGTCATGTGGGACTGGAAGCCCTAATGTCATTGGCTGACAGATTGCTACAGACAGTGTACAGGGAGCTTTACTCTATATCGAACCCCGTGCTGTACCTGTCCTGGGAGTGTTTGATGGGGACAGTGTAGAGGGAGCTTTACTCTGTATATAACGCTGTGCTGTACCTGTCCTGGGATTGTTTGATGGGGACAGTGTAGAGGGAACTTTACTTTGTATCTAACCCCGTACTATACCTGTCCTGGGAGCGTTTGATGGGGACAGTGTAGAGGGAACTTTACTTGGTATCTCACCCCGTACTATACCTGTCCTGGGAGCGTTTGATGGGGACAGTGCAGAGGGAGCTCTACTCTGTATCTAACCCCGTGCTGTACCTGTCCTGGGAGTGTTTGATGGGGACACTATAAAGGGAGCTTTACTCAGTATCTAACCCCGAGCTGTACCTGTCCTGGGAGTGTTTGATGGGGACAGTGTAGAGGGAACTTTACTCTGTATCTAATCCTGTGCTGTACCTGTCCTGGGAGAGTTTGATGGGGACAGTGCAGAGGGAGCTTTACTCTGTATCTAACCCCGTGCTGTACCTGTCCTGGGAGTGTTTGATGGGGACAGTGTAGAGGGAACTTTACTTGGTATCTCACCCCGTACTATACCTGTCCTGGGAGCGTTTGATGGGGACAGTGCAGAGGGAGCTCTACTCTGTATCTAACCCCGTGCTGTACCTGTCCTGGGAGTGTTTGATGGGGACAGTGTAAAGGGAGCTTTACTCTGTATCTAACCCCGTGCTGTACCTGTCCTGGGAGTGTTTGATGGGGACAGTGTAGAGGGAACTTTACTCTGTATCTAATCCTGTGCTGTACCTGTCCTGGGAGAGTTTGATGGGAACAGTGTAGAGGGAGCTTTACTCTGTATCTAACCCCGTGCTGTACCTGTCCTGGGAGTGTTTGATGGGGACAGTGTAGAGGGAGCTTTACTCTGTATCTAACCCCGTGCTGTACCTGTCCTGGGAGTGTTTGATGGGGACAGTGTAGAGGGAGCTTTACTCTGTATCTAACCCCATTCTGTACCTGTCCTGGGAGCGTTTGATGGGGACAGTGCAGAGGGAGCTTTACTCTGTATCTAACCCCGTGCTGTACCTGTCCTGGGAGTGTTTGATGGGGACAGTGTAGAGGGAGCTTTACTCTGTATCTAACCCCGTGCTGTACCTGTCCTGGGAGCGTTTGATGGGGACAGTGCAGAGGGAGCTTTACTCTGTATCTAACCCCGTGCTGTACCTGTCCTGGGGTTTTTTGATGGGGACAATGTGGTAGTATGTATTGGGGGTCATGTGGGACTGGAAGCCCTAATGTCATTGGCTGACAGATTGCTACAGACAGTGTACAGGGAGCTTTACTCTGTATCTAACCCCATTCTGTACCTGTCCTGGGAGCGTTTGATGGGGACAGTGCAGAGGGAGCTTTACTCTGTATCTAACCCCGTGCTTTACCTGTACTGGGAGTGTTTGATGGGACAGTGTAGAGGGAGCTTTACTCTGTATCTAATCCCGTGCTTTACCTGTACTGGGAGTGTTTGATGGGAGACAGTGTAGAGGGAGCTTTACTGTATGTAACCCCGTGCTGTACCTGTCCTGGGAGTGTTTGATGGGGACAGTGCAGAGGGAGCTTTACTCTGTATCTAACCCTGTGCTGTACCTGTCCTGGGAGTGTTTGATGGGGACAGTGTAGAGGGAACTTTACTCTGTATCTAACCCCGTGCTGTACCTGTCCTGTCAGTGTTTGATGGGGACAGTGTAGAGGGAACTTTACTCTGTATCTAACCCCGTGCTGTACCTGTCCTGGGAGTGTTTGATGGGGACAGTGTAGAGGGGGCTTTACTCTGCATCTAACCCCGTGCTGTACCTGTCCTGGGAGCGTTTGATGGGGACAGTGCAGAGGGAGCTTTACTCTGTATCTAACCCCGTGCTGTACCTGTCCTGGGGTTTTTTGATGGGGACAATGTGGTAGTATGTATTGGGGGTCATGTGGGACTGGAAGCCCTAATGTCATTGGCTGACAGATTGCTACAGACAGTGTACAGGGAGCTTTACTCTATATCGAACCCCGTGCTGTACCTGTCCTGGGAGTGTTTGATGGGGACAGTGTAGAGGGAGCTTTACTCTGTATATAACGCTGTGCTGTACCTGTCCTGGGATTGTTTGATGGGGACAGTGTAGAGGGAACTTTACTTTGTATCTAACCCCGTACTATACCTGTCCTGGGAGCGTTTGATGGGGACAGTGTAGAGGGAACTTTACTTGGTATCTCACCCCGTACTATACCTGTCCTGGGAGCGTTTGATGGGGACAGTGCAGAGGGAGCTCTACTCTGTATCTAACCCCGTGCTGTACCTGTCCTGGGAGTGTTTGATGGGGACACTATAAAGGGAGCTTTACTCAGTATCTAACCCCGAGCTGTACCTGTCCTGGGAGTGTTTGATGGGGACAGTGTAGAGGGAACTTTACTCTGTATCTAATCCTGTGCTGTACCTGTCCTGGGAGAGTTTGATGGGGACAGTGCAGAGGGAGCTTTACTCTGTATCTAACCCCGTGCTGTACCTGTCCTGGGAGTGTTTGATGGGGACAGTGTAGAGGGAACTTTACTTGGTATCTCACCCCGTACTATACCTGTCCTGGGAGCGTTTGATGGGGACAGTGCAGAGGGAGCTCTACTCTGTATCTAACCCCGTGCTGTACCTGTCCTGGGAGTGTTTGATGGGGACAGTGTAAAGGGAGCTTTACTCTGTATCTAACCCCGTGCTGTACCTGTCCTGGGAGTGTTTGATGGGGACAGTGTAGAGGGAACTTTACTCTGTATCTAATCCTGTGCTGTACCTGTCCTGGGAGAGTTTGATGGGAACAGTGTAGAGGGAGCTTTACTCTGTATCTAACCCCGTGCTGTACCTGTCCTGGGAGTGTTTGATGGGGACAGTGTAGAGGGAGCTTTACTCTGTATCTAACCCCGTGCTGTACCTGTCCTGGGAGTGTTTGATGGGGACAGTGTAGAGGGAGCTTTACTCTGTATCTAACCCCATTCTGTACCTGTCCTGGGAGCGTTTGATGGGGACAGTGCAGAGGGAGCTTTACTCTGTATCTAACCCCGTGCTGTACCTGTCCTGGGAGTGTTTGATGGGGACAGTGTAGAGGGAGCTTTACTCTGTATCTAACCCCGTGCTGTACCTGTCCTGGGAGCGTTTGATGGGGACAGTGCAGAGGGAGCTTTACTCTGTATCTAACCCCGTGCTGTACCTGTCCTGGGGTTTTTTGATGGGGACAATGTGGTAGTATGTATTGGGGGTCATGTGGGACTGGAAGCCCTAATGTCATTGGCTGACAGATTGCTACAGACAGTGTACAGGGAGCTTTACTCTATATCGAACCCCGTGCTGTACCTGTCCTGGGAGTGTTTGATGGGGACAGTGTAGAGGGAGCTTTACTCTGTATATAACGCTGTGCTGTACCTGTCCTGGGATTGTTTGATGGGGACAGTGTAGAGGGAACTTTACTTTGTATCTAACCCCGTACTATACCTGTCCTGGGAGCGTTTGATGGGGACAGTGTAGAGGGAACTTTACTTGGTATCTCACCCCGTACTATACCTGTCCTGGGAGCGTTTGATGGGGACAGTGCAGAGGGAGCTCTACTCTGTATCTAACCCCGTGCTGTACCTGTCCTGGGAGTGTTTGATGGGGACACTATAAAGGGAGCTTTACTCAGTATCTAACCCCGAGCTGTACCTGCCCTGGGAGTGTTTGATGGGGACAGTGTAGAGGGAGCTTTATCTGTATCTAACCCCGTGCTGAACCTGTCCTGGGAGTGTTTGATGGGGACAGTGTAGAGGGAGCTTTACTCTGTATCTAACCCCGTGCTGTACCTGTACTGGGAGTGTTTGATGGGAGACAGTGTAGAGGGAGCTTTACTGTATCTAACCCCGTGCTGTACCTGTCCTGGGAGTGTTTGATGGGAACAGTGTAGAGGGAGCTTTACTCTGTATCTAACCCCGTGTATTACCAGTCTTGGGAGTGTCTGAAGAGGACAGTGTAGAGGGAGCTTTCCTCTGTATCTAACCCCGTGCTGTACCTGTCCTGTGAGTGTTTGATGGGGACAGTGTAGAGCAAACTTTACTCTGTATCTAACCCCGTGCTGTACCTGTCCTGGGAGTGTTTGATGGGGACAGTGTAGAGGGGGCTTTACTCTGCATCTCACCCCGTGCTATACCTGTCCTGGGAGTGTTTGATGGGGACAGTGTAGAGGGAGCTTTACTCTGTACCTAACCCCGTGCTGTACATGTCCTGGGAGTGTTTGATGGGGACAGTGTAGAGGGAGCTTTACTCTGTATCTAACCCCGTGCTGTACCTGTCCTGGGAGCGTTTGATGGGGACAGTGCAGAGGGAGCTTTACTCTGTATCTAACCCCGTGCTGTACCTGTCCTGGGGTTTTTTGATGGGGACAATGTGGTAGTATGTATTGGGGGTCATGTGGGACTGGAAGCCCTAATGTCATTGGCTGACAGATTGCTACAGACAGTGTACAGGGAGCTTTACTCTATATCTAACCCCGTGCTGTACCTGTCCTGGGAGTGTTTGATGGGGACAGTGTAGAGGGACCTTTACTCTGTATATAACGCTGTGCTGTACCTGTCCTGGGATTGTTTGATGGGGACAGTGTAGAGGGAACTTTACTTTGTATCTAACCCCGTACTATACCTGTCCTGGGAGCGTTTGATGGGGACAGTGTAGAGGGAACTTTACTTGGTATCTCACCCCGTACTACACCTGTTCTGGGAGCGTTTGATGGGGACAGTGCAGAGGGAGCTCTACTCTGTATCTAACCCCGTGCTGTACCTGTCCTGGGAGTGTTTGATGGGGACACTATAAAGGGAGCTTTACTCAGTATCTAACCCCGAACTGTACCTGCCCTGGGAGTGTTTGATGGGGACAGTGTAGAGGGAGCTTTATCTGTATCTAACCCCGTGCTGAACCTGTCCTGGGAGTGTTTGATGGGGACAGTGTAGAGGGAGCTTTACTCTGTATCTAACCCCGTGCTGTACCTGTACTGGGAGTGTTTGATGGGAGACAGTGTAGAGGGAGCTTTACTGTATCTAACCCCGTGCTGTACCTGTCCTGGAAGTGTTTGATGGGAACAGTGTAGAGGGAGCTTTACTCTGTATCTAACCCCGTGTATTACCAGTCTTGGGAGTGTCTGAAGAGGACAGTGTAGAGGGAGCTTTCCTCTGTATCTAACCCCGTGCTGTACCTGTCCTGTGAGTGTTTGATGGGGACAGTGTAGAGCAAACTTTACTCTGTATCTAACCCCGTGCTGTACCTGTCCTGGGAGTGTTTGATGGGGACAGTGTAGAGGGGGCTTTACTCTGCATCTCACCCCGTGCTATACCTGTCCTGGGAGTGTTTGATGGGGACAGTGTAGAGGGAGCTTTACTCTGTACCTAACCCCGTGCTGTACATGTCCTGGGAGTGTTTGATGGGGACAGTGTAGAGGGAGCTTTACTCTGTATCTAACCCCGTGCTGTACCTGTCCTGGGAGTGTTTGATGGGGACAGTGTCGAGAGAGCTTTACTCTGTATCTAATCCTGTGCTGTACCTGTCCTGGGAGTGTTTGATGGGGACAGTGTAGAGGGAGCTTTACTCTGTATCTAATCCTGTGCTGTACCTGTCCTGGGAGCGTTTGATGGGGACAGTGCAGAGGGAGCTTTACTCTGTATCTAACCCCGTGCTGTACCTGTCCTGGGAGCGTTTGATGGGGACAGTGCAGAGGGAGCTTTACTCTGTATCTAACCCCGTGCTGTACCTGTCCTGGGGTTTTTTGATGGGGACAATGTGGTAGTATGTATTGGGGGTCATGTGGGACTGGAAGCCCTAATGTCATTGGCTGACAGATTGCTACAAACAGTGTACTGGGAGCTCTACTCTGTATCTAACCCCGTGCTGTACCTGTCCTGGGAGTGTTTGATGGGGACAGTGTACAGGGAGCTTTACTCTGTATATAACGCTGTGCTGTACCTGTCCTGGGAGTGTTTGATGGGGACAGTGTAGAGGAAACTTTACTTTGTATCTAACCCCGTACTATACCTGTCCTGGGAGCGTTTGATGGGGACAGTGTAGAGGGAACTTTACTTTGTATCTCACCCCGTACTATACCTGTCCTGGGAGCGTTTGATGGGGACAGTGCAGAGGGAGCTCTACTCTGTATCTAACCCCGTGCTGTACCTGTCCTGGGAGTGTTTGATGGGGACAGTATAAAGGGAGCTTTACTCAGTATCTAACCCCGAGCTGTACCTGCCCTGGGAGTGTTTGATGGGGACAGTGTAGAGGGAGCTTTACTCTGTATCTAACCCCGTGCTGTACCTGTCCTGGGAGTGTTTGATGGGGACAGTGTAGAGGGAGCTTTACTCTGTATCTAACCCCGTGCTTTACCTGTACTGGGAGTGTTTGATGGGACAGTGTAGAGGGAGCTTTACTCTGTATCTAATCCCGTGCTTTACCTGTACTGGGAGTGTTTGATGGGAGACAGTGTAGAGGGAGCTTTACTGTATGTAACCCCGTGCTGTACCTGTCCTGGGAGTGTTTGATGGGGACAGTGCAGAGGGAGCTTTACTCTGTATCTAACCCTGTGCTGTACCTGTCCTGGGAGTGTTTGATGGGGACAGTGTAGAGGGAACTTTACTCTGTATCTAACCCCGTGCTGTACCTGTCCTGTCAGTGTTTGATGGGGACAGTGTAGAGGGAACTTTACTCTGTATCTAACCCCGTGCTGTACCTGTCCTGGGAGTGTTTGATGGGGACAGTGTAGAGGGGGCTTTACTCTGCATCTCACCCCGTGCTATACCTGTCCTAGGAGTGTTTGATGGGGACAGTGTAGAGGGAGCTTTACTCTGTACCTAACCCCGTGCTGTACATGTCCTGGGAGTGTTTGATGGGGACAGTGTAGAGGGAACTTTACTTTGTATCTAACCCCGTACTATACCTGTCCTGGGAGCGTTTGATGGGGACAGTGCAGAGGGAGCTTTACTCTGTATCTAACCCCGTGCTGTACCTGTCCTGGGAGTGTTTGATGGGGACAGTGTAGAGGGAGCTTTATTCTGTATCTAACGCCGTGCTGTACCTGTCCTGGGAGTGTTTGATGGGGACAGTGTAGAGGGAGCTTTACTCTGTATCTAACCCCGTGCTGTACCTGTCCTGGGAGCGTTTGATGGGGACAGTGCAGAGGGAGCTTTACTCTGTATCTAACGCCGTGCTGTACCTGTCCTGGGAGTGTTTGATGGGGACAGTGTAGAGGGAGCTTTACTCTGTATCGAATTCCATGCTGCACCTATTCTTTGACTCTTTGATGGGGACAGTGTAGAGGGGTCTTTACTCTGCATCTAACCCCGTGCTGTACCTGTCCTGGGAGTGTTTGATGGGGACAGTGTAGAGGGAGCTTTACTCGGTATCTAACCCCGTGCTGTACCTGTCCTGGGAGTGTTTGATGGGGACAGTGTAGTGGGAGCTTAGCTCTGTATCTAACCCCGTGCTGTACCTGTCCTGGGAGTGTTTGATGGGGACAGTGTAGAGGGAGCTTTACTCTGTATCTAACCCCGTGCTGTACCTGTCCTGAGTGTGTTTGATGGGGACAGTGTAGAGGGAGCTTTACTCTGTATCTAACCCCGTGCTGTACCTGTCCTGGGAGCGTTTGATGGGGACAATGCAGAGGGAGCTTTACTCTGTATCTAACCCCATGCTGTACCTGTCCTGGGAGTGTTTGATGGGGACAGTGCAGAGGGAGCTTTACTCTGTATCTAACCCCGTGCTGTACGTGTCCTGGGGTTTTTTGATGGGGACAGTGTACAGGGAGCTTTACTCTGTATCTAACCCCGTGCTGTACCTGTCCTGGGAGTGTTTGATGGGGACAGTGTACAGGGAGCTTTACTCTGTATCTAACGCTGTGCTGTACCTGTCCTGGGAGTGTTTGATGGGGACAGTGTTGAGGGAACTTTACTTTGTATCTAACCCCGTGCTGTACCTGTCCTGGGAGCGTTTGATGGGGACAGTGCAGAGGGAGCTCTACTCTGTATCTAACCCCGTGCTGTACCTGTCCTGGGAGTGTTTGATGGGGACAGTATAAAGGGAGCTTTACTCTGTATCTAACCCTGTACTATTCCTGTCCTGGGAGCGTTTGATGGGGACAGTGTAGAGGGAACTTCACTTTGTATCTAACCCCGTACTATACCTGTCCTGGGAGCGTTTGATGGGGACAGTGCAGAGGGAGCTCTACTCTGTATCTAACCCCGTGCTGTACCTGTCCTGGGAGTGTTTGATGGGGACAGTATAAAGGGAGCTCTACTCTGTATCTAACCCCGTGCTGTACCTGTCCTGGGAGTGTTTGATGGGAACAGTGTAGAGGGAGCTTTACTCTGTATCTAACCCCGTGCTGTACCAGTCTTGGGAGTGTCTGATGAGGACAGTGTAGAGGGACCTTTCCTCTGTATCTAACCCCGTGCTGTACCTGTCCTGGCAGTGTTTGATGGGGACAGTATAGTGGGAGCTTTCCTCGGTATCTAACCTCGTGTTGTACCTGTCCTGGGAGTGTTTGATGGAGACAGTGCAGAGAGAGCTTTACTCTGTATCTAACCCCGTACTATACCTGTCCTGGGAGCGTTTGATGGGGACAGTGCAGAGGGAGCTTTACTCTGCATCTAACCCCGTGCTGTACTTGTACTGGGAGTGTTTGATGGGAGACAGTGTAGAGGGAGCTTTACTCTGTACCTAACCCCGTGCTGTACCTGTCCTGGGAGTGTTTGATGGGAACAGTGTAGAGGGAGCTTTACTCTGTATCTAACCCCGTGCTGTACCAGTCTTGGAAGTGTCTGATGAGGACAGTGTAGAGGGAGCTTTCCTCTGCATCTAACCCCGTGCTGTACCTGTCCTGTGAGTGTTTGATGGGGACAGTGTAGAGGGAACTTTACTCTCTATCTAACCCCATGCTGTACCTGTCCTGGGAGTGTTTGATGGGGACAGTGTAGAGAGGGCTTTACTCTGCATCTAACCCCGTGCTATACCCGTCCTGGGAGTGTTTGATGGGGACAGTGTTGAGGGAGCTTTACTCTGTACCTAACCCCGTGCTGTACCTGTCCTGGGAGTCTTTGATGGGGACAGTGTAGAGGGAGCTTTACTCTGTATCTAACCCCGTGCTGTACATGTCCTGGGAGTGTTTGATGGGCACAGTGTAGAGGGAGCTTTACTCTGTATCTAACCCCGTGCTGTGCCTGTCCTGGGAGTGTTTGATGGGGACTGTGTAGAGGGAGCTTTACTCTGTATCTAACCCCGTGCTGTACCTGTCCTGGGAGTGTTTGATGGGGACAGTGTAGAGGGAGCTTTACTCTGTATCTAACCCCGTGCTGTACCTGTCCTGGGAGTGTTTGATGGGGACCGTGTAGAGGGAGCTTTACTCTGTATCTAACCCCGTGCTGTACCTGTCCTGGGAGTGTTTGATGGGGACAGTGTAGAGGGAGCTTTACTCTGTATCTAACCCCGTGCTGTACCTGTCCTGGGAGTGTTTGATGGGGACCGTGTAGAGGGACCTTTACTCTGTATCTAACCCCGTGCTGTACCTGTCCTGGGAGTGTTTGATGGGGACCGTGTAGAGGGACCTTTACTCTGTATCTAACCCCGTGCTTTACCTGTCCTGGGAGTGTTTGATGGGGACTGTGTAGAGGGAGCTTTACTCTGTATCTAACCCCGTGCTGTACCTGTCCTGGGAGTGTTTGATGGGGACCGTGTCGAGGGAGCTTTACTCTGTATCTAACCCCGTGCTGTACCTGTCCTGGGAGTGTTTGATGGGGACAGTGTAGAGGGAGCTTTACTCTGTATCTAACCCCGTGCTGTACCTGTCCTGGGAGTGTTTGATGGGGACTGTGTAGAGGGAGCTTTACTCTGTATCTAACCCCGTGCTGTACCTGTCCTGGGCGTGATTGATCAAGACAGTGCAGATGTCTAGCCATAGAATTGATACAGTAGAGGAGGCCATTCGGCCCATCTGTACTGACCCTGCCAGCACTCTCCCTAGGGCTACTCCCCTGCCCTGTCCCCATAGCCCCACGCATTGATCAAGGCTAATCTCCCTAACCTGCACGTCTTTGGACTGTGGGAGGAAACCGGAGCACCCGGAGGAAACCCACACACACACGGGGAGAACTCATTGCCGCAATTTGCCAGTGTTGGCTGGTAACATCCTGGTAAATCGTCTCCAATGAGATGACCAGAACAATGAATGATGCAGTTAAGTTGGGGCCTAACTGATGGTCTGGTCCAGTTCCAGCATAACTTGCCTGCTGCTATAACCTACACCTCAGCTAATAAACTGACCTGCCTCCTCCAGGGTTTGACGGACAGTCTCTCCAAGTCCCTCACTTCCCCGCAGCCCCTCCCCTTTACTGGGGAATCCTTTGCCTAACCTGCCTTCCCCAAATGCGTCACCTCTCCGGGCTGGATTCCATTTGCCACTTTTCTGACCAGTCCATCGATTGGTTCCCGTGGCCGACAGTAACCGCCCTCGTTACCAACCCGCGCAATCGATTTCTGTGTCGCCCACAAATCGATGAATCAAGGCCCGCTACATTTAAATCCAATTTGACAAGGTGCGTCTTGTAGGTGGGACACACGGCTGCCACTGTGCGTCGGTGGGGGTGGGGGGGGGGGGGGGGGGGGGGTGGGGGGGGGGGGTGGGGGGGGGGGAGGGAGTGAATGTTTGTGGAAGGGGAGCAATCAAGCGGGGCTGCTTTGTCCTGGATGGTGTCGAGCTTCTCGAGTGTTGTTGGAGCTGCGCTCATCCAGGCAAGTGGAGAGTTTCCCTCACACTCCTGACTTGTGCCTTGTCGATGGGGGACAGGCTTTGGGGGAGGGTCAGGAGGTGAGTTACTCTCCGCAGGATTCCCAGCCTCTGACCTGCCCTGGTAGCCACAGTATTAATGTGGCTGGGCCCAGTTCAGTTTCTGATCAATGGTAACCCCCAGGATGTGGATTGTGGGGGATTCAGCGATGGTAATGCCGTCGAACGTCAAGGGCCGGGGGTTAGATCCTCTCTTGTCGGAGACGGTCATTGCCGGGCACGTGTGCGGCGCGAATGGAACTTGCCACTTGCCAGCCCCGAGCCTGGGTATTGTCCGGGTCTCGCTGCATTTGGACAGGGACTGCTTCGCTATCTGAGGAGTCGCGAATGGTCCAGAACATCGTGCAGTCGTCCGCAAACACCCCCACCTCTGACCTTCTGATGGAAGGGAGGTCATTGGTGGAGGAGCGGATGATGGTTGGGCCTAGGTTGTCAGGACGGTTTGAGATTCAGAGGGTGGGAGGGGTCCTGCGAGGAGAAATTTGGAACTCTGCAACCAGATGTTGTACATAGCACCATGAAGATAATAAAAGATCCCAAGGCAGGAGTCCCAGAAAACAACGTTTGACATGGATCCACAGAAAGAGGTATTAATGACGTCAGGTGACCATAAGTTCAGCAATGAGGGAGGAGTTAAGGAGCATCCTAAAAGAGAGACAGTAAGAGACACGGAGAGGTTCAAAGAGGGAATTCCAGAGCTTCGGGCCCAGGCAGCTGGAGGCACAGGGACAAAAATAAATTTGGAAAGCAAATGGCATGTTGGTCTTTATTGTGAGGGAATTGGAGTACAAGAGTCGGGCCCGACTGGTAGTTGAGGCTTGGGGCCTAGTTGGGCGTCCACACCTGGGGCCTGACTGGTCATTGAGGCCTGGGGCTAGCAGGCAAATGTAAATGTCGTCCCAATCCCAGAGGTAGCATAGTGGTTAGCACTGTTGCTTCACAGCTCCAGGGTCCCAGGTTCGATTCTGGCTTGGGTCACTGTCCGTGCGGAGTCTGCACGTTCGACCCCGTGTCTGCGTGGGTTTCCTCCGGGTGCTCCGGTTTCCTCCCACAGTCCAAAGATGTGCAGGTTAGGTGGATTGGCCGTGATAAATTGCCCTTAGTGTCCAAAATTCCCCTTAGCCTTGGGTTGGGTGACTGGGTTATAGGGATAGGGTGGTGTGGGCTTGGATAGGATGTTTTCCAAGAGCCGGTGCAGACTCGATGGGCCAAATGGCCTCCTTCTGCACTGTAAATTCTGTGAATCTATGAATTCTCCCTCTGTGTCCCAGAACAGGCGCCAGAGTGTGGTGACTGGGGGCTTTTCACAGTAACTTAATTGCAGTGTTAATGTAAGCCTACTTGTGACACTAATAAAGATTATTCTAGATTATAGAGGATCAAAGGCTGCCCTCCCCTTCGAGAGCTGACAGGAGGTGATGTGACCTGAGGGTCACCGAGCTTCAGGCGAGGGGCAAGGTTGAGAAGGCGGGGATAACCTCAGCAGTCCGAGATTTCAACTAGTGCTGTTGGCGTTGATCTGCACAATGAACCAGCCATCTAGCCAACTAAGCTAACTGACCTCCTTAACCATAGGTAGAGGCTATCGGGAATGTAACTGGATAATTGAGGCTTGGGGCCTAGTTGATAGCTGGGACTGGGGCATAGTTGGTAGCTGAGATCGGTGGCTAATAGTTGAAGATTGGGGCCCAGTTGGTAGGTGGGAGCTGGGGCCTAGTTTGGTATTTGACATGTGGGACCTGAACTGGTAGTTGAGCCTTGGGGCCTAGTTAAGAGTCCAGGATCCAGGTGTGGGATCGAGTTGACGTCCGAGTTGGTCGGGCGGGTCGGCCTGCCTCAGACCATCACACAAAAGTACGACACACAGCTCGAAGGAGAGAAGCCATTTTATTCAGGCCCGAGGTGCGTGGTGCTGAACTTCCACCCTGGGTCCAGTGTTCGACTCGTTCATCAGGTCCAATCGATACTTCCCGTCTCTCGTGAAGCGGTTCCCCCTCAGCCTTTCGAACCAACACGTAACATGGGGCAGGAATGTGACTCAATTAGAAACATCCACAGGGGAAACATGAACACATTAGCAGGCCACGCAAAGTTATCCCCGTACATCCGACAATATCTGACAGATCCCCTCATGGCCTGAACCCAATATTCATCCCTTGACCAAAATCATTTGACACTCACTTTCCAGATGTTTAACTCAGGCTTTTTGTTTTATGTGGGATCTTGCTGTGCCCAGATTTGATGCACTGCATCTGCTCCGTGCCTGTTCTTCAGCTCCACGTGAGCCTCCTCCCTCCCCTTCTCTACCTCGCTCCCGTCCACATCTCCCTCTGCTTCATTTCCCCCCCCCCACCCCCCGCCACCCGTTTTAACGTCGACACGATTCAACTCGAGCGCGCCGTCGGAGCGAGTTCCACATTGCCCCCACTCTCCGGGTAAAGATGTTTCTCCTGTTATCAGTTATCAGCGGGGTACCACAGGGATCAGCGCTGGGTTATCAATGACTTGGAGGAGGGGGCTGAAGGGTGGGTCAGTAAATTTGCTGATGACACCAGGATTGGTGGAGTAGTGGATGAGGTGGAGGGCTGTTGTAGGCCGCAAAGAGACATTGATTCTGGATAACTGGGGCTCTTTCTGGGGAAGGTGGGACCTCTACAGACGGGATGGTCTACATCTGAACCTGAGGGGCACAAATATCCTGGGGGGGAGATTTGTTAGTGCTCTTTGGGGGGGTTTAAACTAATGCAGCAGGGGCATGGGAACCTGGATTGTAGTTTTAGGGTAATGGAGAATGAGAGTATAGAGGTCAGGAGCACAGATTTGATGTCGCAGGAGGTGGCCAGTGTTCAGGTAGGTGGTTTGAAGTGTGTCTACTTCAATGCCAGGAGTATACGAAACAAGGTAGGGGAACTGGCAGCGTGGGTTGGTACCTGGGACTTCGATGTTGTGGCCATTTCGGAGACATGGATAGAGCAGGGACTGGAATGGATGTTGCAGGTTCCGGGGTTTAGGTGTTTTAGTAAGCTCAGAGAAGGAGGCAAAAGAGGGGGAGGTGTGGCGCTGCTAGTCAAGAGCAGTATTACGGTGGCGGAGAGGATGCTAGATGGGGACTCATCTTCCGAGGTAGTATGGGCTGAGGTTAGAAACATGAAAGGAGAGGTCACCCTGTTGGGAGTCTTCTATAGGCCTCCAAATAGTTCTAGGGATGTAGAGGAAAGGATGGCGAGGATGATCCTGGATAAGAGCGAAAGTAACAGGGTAGTTATTATGGGAGACTTTAACTTTCCAAATATTGACTGGAAAAGATACAGTATTGAACTTGCCAACATTGAGGGCATTGAGGGCATTTAAAAGTTTATTGGATAAACATATGGATGATAATGGCATAGTGTAGGTTAGATGGCTTTTGTTTCGGTGCAACATCATGGGCCGAAGGGCCTGTACTGCGCTGTATCGTTCTATGTTCTATGTTCTATGATAGGATGCAGAGCTGGGCTGAAAAATGGCAGATGGAGTTTAATCCCGATGAGTGCGAGGTGATTCATTTTGGGAGGACAAATTTGAATGCGGATTACAGGGTCAACGGCAGGGTTCTGAGGAACGTGGAGGAACAGAGAGATCTTGGGGTTCATGTCCACAGATCTCTGAAGGTTGCCACTCAAGTGGACAGAGCCGTGAAGAAGGCCTATAGTGTGTTAGCGTTTATTAACAGGGGGCTTGAGTTTAAGAGCCGTGGGGTTATGCTGCAACTGTACAGGACCCTGGTAAGACCACATTTGGAGTATTGTGTGCAGTTCTGGTCACCTCACTATAGGAGGGATGTGGAAGCATTGGAAAGGGTGCAAAGGAGATTTACCAGGATGCTGCCTGGTTTGGAGGATAGGTCTCATGAGGCAAGGTTGAGGGAGCTCGGGCTTTTCTCTTTGGAACGGAGGAGGATGAGAGGCGACTTAATTGAAGTGTATAAGATGCTGAGGGGGATAGATAGAGTGGACGTTCAGAGACTATTTCCTCGGGTGGATGTAGCTGTTACAGGGGGGCATAACTATAAGATTCAGGGTGGGAGATATAGGAGGGATGTCCGAGGTAGGTTCTTTACTCAGAGAGTGGTTAGGGTGTGGAATGGACTGCCTGCTGTGATAGTGGAGTCGGACACTTCAGGAACTTTCAAGCGGTTATTGGATAGGCACATGGAGCACACCAGAATGACAGGGAATGGGATAGCTTGATCTTGGTTTCGGACAAAGCTCGGCGCAACATCGAGGGCCGAAGGGCCTGTTCTGTGCTGTACTGTTCTATGTTCTATGTTCCTGAATTCTTCCATTTGGAGTTATTATTAACCGGCGTGTATGAATGCCCCCCCCCCGCCGCCTGCATCCCCGTCACCATCCCCATCCACCGCCCTGCGGTCGCTGCTTCAGATTTTTGGGATGGCTGACCACCTCACCTTATCTCCTGCAGGTTGGGGCAGGCCTCGATGAGGCCCTGGATGCTGGTCACCGACCGGTCGGAGAAGACGTTGCCCCAGAGGTCGAGCGAGCGCAGCGACCGCTTGCCGCTCAGGCTGGACACGAGGCCCTCTGCGGCAAAATCCGTCAGGCCATTGGAGGCCAACCTAAAGGTCGTCAAGGTGGAGGCCGATCAGGCAAAAAGGCAATGCTCGTAACTGGAACCCGCCGTGTGTGGGGCTGAGTCCCCACTACCACCGCTCCCCCTTAGTCCCCCATCCCTACAGCGCCACACTGCAAGTGAGATATCAGTCTATCACAGCACTAGGCCAGAAATAAAGCCTGGGTGTTTCCTGCTTTGTATGTCTGTGTGGATCTCCTGCATTACCACAGCGGGTGTGAGAGTTGAAAATAACTTGGCACTATAGGCCGCAAATGAAGCCTGGGCCTTTCCTGCTGGATGTGTAGGCCTCAACAGCACACAGCAGGTGCCAGATCAGGCAAACTCAGCCACTAGGTCAAAAACAAAGCCTGGGTCTTTCCTGCTGGATGAGTGCTGAGCTCTGTTCCACACAGCGGGTGAGATACACTGGGCCGAAAATGAAGCCTGGAACTTTCCTGTTCAATCTGTGGGGCTCAGCAGCACACGGTGAGCGGGAGGTCAAGCACACCAAAGCAGGGAAACCCCAGGCTTTATTCGAGGCCTAGTGCTGAATTAGCTGATATCTCAGCACGGATGCAGCAGGAAAAGCCCGCAGGCTCCATTTGCGGCCTGTCCTGCCTCGATGACCCACACCCGCTGATGCAGGAGATCCACACACACACACACGCAGAGCAAGAAAAGTCAGCAGGCTTCATTTGCGGCCTAGTGCTGAATTACATCTCCCCGACTCTCCCCACTCAGTCGATGGGTAGTTAAATTTCAGGCTTACCCGAGGTTTTGTATCCTACAGGAGGAACTCCTCAGAGCAGTGCAGATGTACTTAACTCCCAGGTCTTCCAGCTTATTGTTGTTCAGATTGATGGCGAGCAGGGACTTGCTGCCGATGAGAACCGAGCAGAATTCCAGAGCACAGGCGTCCGAGAGCTTGTTACTGTCTAAACTGTGGGGACCGGAGAGGAAGATGTGTTAAGAGGTGAGGAAAGAGGAGAGATTGACGGACAGTGAGAGAGATCGGGGGGGGGGGAATAGGAGGGAGAGAGAGGAAGAGGGTGAAGAGGGAGGGATTGATGTCGAGAGAGAGAGAGAGAGACGTGGAGAGAGTTCTGAAAACAGGAAGGGGGCGAACGACGGGAGGAGGGAGCGAGGGAGAGAGAGAAGGGGTGGGAGGGGGGGAGGAAATGGCGGAAGAAGGAAGAGAGGGGGAGGATTGTGATTTGAGGGACATGAAAGCGAGGGGGGGGGAGATGGAGGGAAGGAGGGAGAGGGAAAGAGAAAGAGGGAGGGTTCAGAAAAGAGGGACGGAGGGAATGACAAAAGGAGAGAGGGAGGGAGAGAGGGGTAGAAGAAAGGGAGAAGGATTTGGAGAGAGGGAGGACGCGTTGGAAAGAGGGAGAGAGGGGAAGAATTGAGGAAAGAGGGAGGGAAGAATTGAGGAAAGAGGGAGGGGGAAAGTGGGGGAGAGAGATGGAGGGAGGGAGGAAAGGGAAGAAGGGTGGGATTCAGGAGTAAGAAGGAAAAACACGGGAAAATCAGTCGGGGAACGTATAAAAGTCTGACAGGCAGAACAGGACAGAGTTCGACACATGGGAAGCGATAGAAGCCTGTCGACTTACTGTAAGACTTGGAGTTTGCAATCTGCTCTCTGCAGTGCAGTGCAAAGGACAGTGACTCCAGCATCTCCCAGTGCGTTCTCACCAATGTCCAGTTCCAATAGAGAGCCACTCTCTCCGAGAACGCTAGCCAGGTCCTCCGCACAGGCTCCTGTCAACCCATTCCCATTCACACTGCACAGAGTCAAGAGAGAGAAGGTCACAAAGAAACACCAACATAGCAATAGGAGGAGGCCCCATTCAGCCCCTTCTCCAGCCTCTCACACTCCCTCAGTGCTGACGCTCTGACAGTGCGGCACTCCCTCAGTACTGACCCTCTGACAGTGCGGCACTCCCTCAGTACTGACCCTCTGACAGTGCGGCACTCCCTCAGTACTGACTCTCTGACAATGCCGCTCTCCCTCAGTACTGACCCTCTGACAGTGCAGCTCTCCCTCAGTACTGACCCTCTGACAGTGCGGCACTCCCTCAGTACTGACCCTCTGACAGTGCAGCACTCCCTCAGTACTGACCCTCTGACAGTGCAGCACTCCCTCAGTACTGACCCTCTGACAGTGCGGCACTCCCTCAGTACTGACCCTCTGACAGTGCAGCACCCCCTCAGTACTGACCCTCTGACAGTGCGGCACTCCCTCAGTACTGACCCTCTGACAGTGCAGCACTCCCTCAGTGCTGACCCTCTGACAGTGCGGCACTCCCTCAGTACTGACCCTCTGACAGTACAGCACTCCCTCAGTACTGACCCTCTGACAGTGCAGCACTCCCTCAGTACTGACTCTCTGACAATGCAGCTCTCCCTCAGTACTGACCCTCTGACAGTGCAGCTCTCCCTCAGTACTGACCCTCTGACAGTGCGGCACTCCCTCAGTACTGACCCTCTGACAGTGCAGCTCTCCCTCAGTACTGACCCTCTGACAGTGCAGCACCCCCTCAGTACTGACCCTCTGACAGTGCGGCACTCCATCAGTACTGACCCTCTGACAGTGCAGCACTCCCTCAGTGCTGACCCTCTGACAGTGCGGCACTCCCTCAGTACTGACCCTCTGACAGTACAGCACTCCCTCAGTACTGACCCTCTGACAGTGCAGCACTCCCTCAGTACTGACCCTCTGACAGTGCAGCACTCCCTCAGTGATGACGCTCTGACAGTGCAGCACTCCCTCAGTACTGACCCTCTGACAGTGCAGCACTCCCTCAGTACTGACCCTCTGTCAGTGCAGCACTCCCTCAATACTGACCCTCTGACAGTGCAGCACACCCTCAGTACTGACCCTCTGACAGTGCAGCACTCCCTCAGTACTGACCCTCTGACAGTGCGGCACTCCCTCAGTACTGAACCTCTGACAGAGCAGCACTCCCTCAGTACTGACCCTCTGACAGTGCAGCACTCCCTCAGTACTGACCCTCTGACAGTGCGGCGCTCCCTCAGTACTGACCCTCTGACAGTGCAGCACTCCCTCAGTACTGACCCTCTGTCAGTGCGGCACTCCCTCAGTACTGACCCTCTGACAGTGCAGCACTCCCTCAGTACTGACCCTCTGACAGTGCGGCACTCCCTCAGTACTGACCCTCTGACAAAGCAGCACTCCCTCAGTACTGACCCTCTGACAGTGCAGCACTCCCTCAGTACTGACACTCTGACAGTGCAGCACTCCCTCAGTACTGACCCTCTGACAGAGCAGCACTCCCTCAGTACTGACCCTCTGACAATGCGGCACTCCCTCAGTACTGACCCTCTGACAGTGCGGCACTCCCTCAGTACTGACCCTCTGACAGTGCAGCACTCCCTCAGTACTGACCCTCTGACAGTGCGGCTCTCCCTCAGTACTGCCCCTCTGACAGTGCAGCACTCCCTCAGTACTGACCCTTTGACAGTGCGGCACTCCCTCAGTACTGAATTTCTAACAGTGCAGCACTCCCTGAGTACTGACCCTCATACAGTGCAGCACTCCCTCAGCACTGACCCTCTGACAGTGCGGCACTCCCTCAGTGCTGACCCTCTGACAGTGCGGCACTCCCTCAGTGCTGACCCTCTGACAGTGCAGCACTCCCTCAGTACTGACCCTCTGAAAGTGCAGCACTCCCTCAGTACTGACGCTCTGACAGTGCGGCACTCCCTCAGTGCTCACCCTCTGACAGTGCAGCACTCACTCAGCACTGACCCTCTAACAGTGCAGCACTCCCTCAGTGCTGACCCTCTGAAAGTGCAGCGCTCCCTCAGTACTGACCCTCTAACAGTGCAGCACTCCCTCAGTACTGACCCTCTGACAGTGCAGCACGCCCTCAGTACTGACCCTCTGACAGTGCAGCGCTCCCTCAGTACTGACCCTCTGACAGTGCAGCACACCCTCAGTACTGACCCTCTGACATTGCAGCACTCCCTCAGTACTGACCCTCTCACAGTGCAGCACTCCCTCAGTACTGACTCTCTGACAGTGCAGCACTCCCTCAGTACTGACCCTCTGACAGTGCAGCACTCCCTCAGTACTGACCCTCTGACAGTGCGGCCCTCCCTCAGTACTGACCCTCTGACAGTGCGGCACTCCCTCTGTTCTGACCCTCTGACAGTGCAGCGCTCCCTCAGTACTGACCCTCTGACAGTGCAGCACTCCCTCAATACCGATCCTCTGACAGTGCGGCACTCCCTCAGTACTGACCCTCTGACAGTGCAACTCTCCCTCATTACTGACCCTCTGACAGTGCGGCACTCCCTCAGTACTGACCCTCTGACAGTGCAACTCTCCCTCAGTACTGAACCTCTGACAGTGCGGCACTCCCTCAGTACTGACCCTCTGACAGTGCAGCACTCCCTCAGTACTGACCCTCTGACAGTGCAGCACTCCCTCAGTACTGAGCTTGTGACAGTGCAGCACTCCTTCAGTACTGACCCTCTGACAGTGCAGCACTCCCTCAGCACCGGCCCTCTGACAGTGCCGCACTCCCTCAGTACTGCCCCTCTGACAGTGCGGCAGTCCCTCAGTACTGACCCTCTGACAGAGCAGCACTCCCTCAGTACTGACCCTCTGACAGTGCAGCACTCCCTCAGTACTGACCTTCTGACAGTGCAGCACTCCCTCAGTACTGACTCTCTGACAGTGCAGCAGTCCCTCTGTACTGACCCTCTGACAGTGCGGCACTCCCTCAGTACTGACCCTCTGACTGTGCCGCGCTCCCTCAATACTGACCCTCTGACAGTGCGGCGCTCCCTCAATACTGACCCTCTGACAGTGCAGCACTCCCTCAGTACTGACCCTCTGACAGTGCAGCACTCCCTCAGTACTGACCCTCTGACAGTGCGGCACTCCCTCAGCACTGACTCTCTGACAGTGCGGCACTCCCTCAGTACTGACCCTCTGACAGTGCAGCACTCCCTCAGTACTGACCCTCTGACAGTGCAGCACTCCCTCAGGACTGACCCTCTGACAGTGCAGCACGCCCTCAGTACTGACCCTCTGACAGTGCAGCACTCCCTCAATACTGACCCTCTGACAGTGCAGCACTCCC
Organism: Scyliorhinus torazame; assembly: GCF_047496885.1. Taxonomy (NCBI): domain Eukaryota; kingdom Metazoa; phylum Chordata; class Chondrichthyes; order Carcharhiniformes; family Scyliorhinidae; genus Scyliorhinus; species Scyliorhinus torazame. Next base: position 14,916,616 of record NC_092710.1, on the reverse strand, counting down.
TCAGTACTGATCCTCGGACAGTGCGGCCCTCCCTCAGTACTGACCCTCTGACAGTGCGGCACTCCCTCAGTGCTGACCCTCTGACAGTGCGGCACTCCCTCAGTGCTGACCCTCTGACAGTGCAGCACTCCCTCAGTACTGACGCTCTGACAGTGCGGCACTCCCTCAGTGCTCACCCTCTGACAGTGCAGCACTCACTCAGCACTGACCCTCTAACAGTGCAGCACTCCCTCAGTGCTGACCCTCTGAAAGTGCAGCGCTCCCTCAGTACTGACCCTCTAACAGTGCAGCACTCCCTCAGTACTGACCCTCTGACAGTGCAGCACGCCCTCAGTACTGACCCTCTGACAGTGCAGCGCTCCCTCAGTACTGACCCTCTGACAGTGCAGCACACCCTCAGTACTGACCCTCTGACATTGCAGCACTCCCTCAGTACTGACCCTCTCACAGTGCAGCACTCCCTCAGTACTGACTCTCTGACAGTGCAGCACTCCCTCAGTACTGACCCTCTGACAGTGCAGCACTCCCTCAGTACTGACCCTCTGACAGTGCGGCCCTCCCTCAGTACTGACCCTCTGACAGTGCGGCACTCCCTCTGTTCTGACCCTCTGACAGTGCAGCGCTCCCTCAGTACTGACCCTCTGACAGTGCAGCACTCCCTCAATACCGATCCTCTGACAGTGCGGCACTCCCTCAGTACTGACCCTCTGACAGTGCAACTCTCCCTCATTACTGACCCTCTGACAGTGCGGCACTCCCTCAGTACTGACCCTCTGACAGTGCAACTCTCCCTCAGTACTGACCCTCTGACAGTGCGGCACTCCCTCAGTACTGACCCTCTGACAGTGCAGCACTCCCTCAGTACTGACCCTCTGACAGTGCAGCACTCCCTCAGTACTGAGCTTGTGACAGTGCAGCACTCCCTCAGTACTGACCCTCTGACAGTGCAGCACTCCCTCAGCACCGGCCCTCTGACAGTGCCGCACTCCCTCAGTACTGCCCCTCTGACAGTGCGGCAGTCCCTCAGTACTGACCCTCTGACAGAGCAGCACTCCCTCAGTACTGACCCTCTGACAGTGCAGCACTCCCTCAGTACTGACCCTCTGACAGTGCAGCACTCCCTCAGTACTGACTCTCTGACAGTGCAGCAGTCCCTCTGTACTGACCCTCTGACAGTGCGGCACGCCCTCAGTACTGACCCTCTGACTGTGCCGCGCTCCCTCAATACTGACCCTCTGACAGTGCGGCGCTCCCTCAATACTGACCCTCTGACAGTGCAGCACTCCCTCAGTACTGACCCTCTGACAGTGCAGCACTCCCTCAGTACTGACCCTCTGACAGTGCGGCACTCCCTCAGCACTGACTCTCTGACAGTGCGGCACTCCCTCAGTACTGACCCTCTGACAGTGCAGCACTCCCTCAGTACTGACCCTCTGACAGTGCAGCGCTCCCTCAGTACTGACCCTCTGACAGTGCAGCGCTCCCTCAGTACTGACCCTCTGACAGTGCAGCACACCCTCAGTACTGACCCTCTCACAGTGCAGCACTCCCTCAGTACTGACCCTCTGACAGTGCAGCACGCCCTCAGTACTGACCCTCTGACAGTGCAGCACTCCCTCAATACTGACCCTCTGACAGTGCAGCACTCCCTCAGTACTGATCCTCGGACAGTGCGGCCCTCCCTCAGTACTGACCCTCTGACAGTGCGGCACTCCCTCAGTACTGACCCTCTGACAGTGCAGCGCTCCCTCAGTACTGACCCTCTGACAGTGCAGCACTCGCTCAGTACTGACCCTCTAACAGTGCAGCGCTCCCTCAGTGCTGACCCTCTGATAGTGCAGCACTCCCTCAGTACTGATCCTCGGACAGTGCGGCCCTCCCTCAGTACTGACCCTCTGACAGTGCAGCACTCCCTCAGTACTGACCCTCTGACAGTGCAGCGCTCCCTCAGTACTGACCCTCTGACAGTGCAGCACTCGCTCAGTACTGACCCTCTGACAGTGCGGCACTCCCTCAGTGCTGACGCTCTGACAGTGCAGCACTCCCTCAGTACTGACCCTCTGACAGTGCGGCACTCCCTCAGAAATGACCCTTTGACAATGCGGCACTCCCTCAGTACTGACCCTCTGACAGTGCAGCACTCCCTCAGTACTGACCATCTGACAGTGCGGCACTCCCTCAGTACTGACTCTCTAACAGTGCAGCACTCCCTCAGTACTGACCCTCTGACAGTGCAGCACTCCCTCAGCACTGACCCTCTGACAGTGCGGCACTTCCTCAGCACTTACCCTCTGACAGTGCAGCACTCCCTCAGTGCTGACCTTCTGACAGTGCAGCACTCCCTCAGTACTGACCCTCTGACAGTGCGGCACTCCCTCAGTACTGACGCTCTGACAGTGCGGCACTCCCTCAGTGCTCACCCTCTGACAGTGCAGCACTCCCTCAGCACTGACCCTCTAACAGTGCAGCACTCCCTCAGTGCTGACCCTCTGAAAGTGCAGCACTCCCTGAGTACTGACCCTCTGACAGTGCAGCACTCCCTCAGTACTGACCCTCTGACAGTGCAGCACTCCCGCCGTACTGACCGTCTGACAGTGCGGCACTCCCTCAGTACTGAATCTCTAACGGTGCAGCACTCCCTCAGCACTGACCCTCTGACAGAGAGGCACTCCCTCAGTGCTGACCCTCTGACAGTGCAGCACTCCCTAAGTACTGACGCTCTGACAGTGCGGCACTTCCTCAGTGCTCACCCTCTGACAGTGCAGCACTCCCTCAGCACTGACCCTCTAACAGTGCAGCACTCCCTCAGTGCTGACCCTCTGAAAGTGCAGCGCTCCCTCAGTACTGACCCTCTGACAGTGCAGCGCTCCTTCAGTACTGACCCTCTGACAGTGCAACTCTGCCTCAGTACTGACCCTCTGACAGTGCGGCACTCCCTCAGTACTGACCCTCTGACAGTGCAGCACTCCCTCAGTACTGAGCTTGTGACAGTGCAGCACTCCCTCAGTACTGACCCTGTGACAGTGCAGCACTCTCTCACTACTGACCCTCTGACAGTGCGGCACTCCCTCAGTACTGACCCTCTGACATTGCAGCACTCCCTCAGCACTGACCCTCTGACAGTGCAGCACTCCCTCAGCACCGGCCCTCTGACAGTGCCGCACTCCCTCAGTACTGACCCTCTGACAGTGCGGCAGTCCCTCAGGACTGACCCTCTGACAGAGCAGCACTCCCTCAGTACTGACCCTCTGAAGGTGCGGCACTCCCTCAGTACTGACCCTCTGACAGTGCAGCACTCCGTCAGTACTGACCCTCTGACAGTGCAGCACTCCCTCAGTACTGACCCTCTGACAGTGCGGCACTCCCTCAGCACTGACTCTCTGACAGTGCGGCACTCACTCAGTACTGACCCTCTGACAGTGCGGCACTCCCTCAGTACTGACCCTCTGGGAAGTGCAGCTCTCCCTCAGTACAGACCCTCTGACAGTGCAGCCCTACCTCAGTACTGACTCTCTGACAGTGCAGCACTCCCTCAGTACTTACCCTCTGACAGTGCGGCACTCTCTCAGCACTGACCCTCTGGCTGTGCGGCACTCCCTCAGTACTGACCCTCTGACAGTGCAGCACTCCCTCAGTACTGACCCTCTGACAGTGCAGCACACACTCAGTACTGACCCTCTGACAGTGCAGCACTCCCTCAGTACTGACCCTCTGACAGAGCTGCACTCCCTCAGTACTGACCCTCTGACAATGCAGCACTCCCTAAGTACTGACTCTCTGACAGTGCAGCACTCCCTCAGTACTGACCCTCTGACAGTGCAGTGCTCCCTCAGTACTGACCCTCTGACAGTGCAGCACTCCCTCAGTACTGACCCTCTGACAGTGCAGCACTCCCTCAGTACTGACCCTCTGACATTGCAGCACTCCCTCAGTACTGACCCTCCGACAGTGCGGCACTCTCCCAGTACTGACCCTCTGACAGTACGGCACTCCCCCAGTACTGACCCTCTGACAGGGCAGCACTCTCTCAGTACTGACCCTCTGAAAGTGCAGCACTCCCTCAGTACTGACCCTCTGACAGTGCGGCACTCCCTCAGTACTGATCCTCTGACAGTGCAGCACTCCCTCAGTACTGACCCTCTGCAATACGGCACTCCCTCAGTACTGACCCTCTGAAGGTGCGGCACTCCCTCAGTACTGACCCTCTGACAGTGCAGCACTACGTCAGTACTGACCCTCTGACAGTGCGGCACTCCCTCAGTACTGACCCTCTGACAGTGCAGCACTCCCTCAGTACTGATCCTCGGACAGTGCAGCACTCCCTCAGTACTGACCCTCTGCGTTGCGGCACTCCCTCAGTACTGACCCTCTGAAGGTGCGGCACTCCCTCAGTACTGACCCTCTGACAGTGCAGCTCTCCGTCACTACTGACCCTCTGACAGTGCAGCACTCCCTCAGTACTGACCCCCTGACAGTGCGGCACTCCCTCAGCACTGACTCTCTGACAGTGCGGCACTCCCTCAGCACTGACTCTCTGACAGTGCGGCACTCCCTCAGTACTGACCCTCTGGGAAGTGCAGCTCTCCCTCAGTACAGACCCTCTGACAGTGCAGCACTCCCTCAGTACTGACTCTCTGACAGTGCAGTACTCCCACAGTACTGACCCTCTGACAGTGCGGCACTCCCTCAGTACTGACCCTCTGACAGTGCAGCACTCCCTAAGTACTGACTCTCTGACAGTGCAGCCCTCCCTCAGTACTGACTCTCTGACAGTGCAGTACTCCCACAGTACTGACCCTCTGACAGTGCGGCACTCCCTCAGTACTGACCCTCTGACAGTGCAGCACTCCCTAAGTACTGACTCTCTGACAGTGCAGCACTCCCTCAGTACTGACCCTCTGACAGTGCAGTGCTCCCTCAGTACTGACCCTCTGACAGTGCAGCACTCCCTCAGTACTGACCCTCTGACAGTGCGGCACTCCCTCAGTACTGACCCTCTGACAGTGCAGCACTCCCTCAGTACTGACCCTCTGACAGTGCAGCACTCCCTCAGTACTGACCCTCTGACAGTTCAGCACTCCCTCAGTACTGACCCTCCGACAGTGCGGCACTCTCCCAGTACTGACCCTCTGACAGTACGGCACTCCCCCAGTACTGACCCTCTGACAGTGCAGCACTCTCTCAGTACTGACCCTCTGAAAGTGCAGCACTCCCTCAGTACTGACCCTCTGACAGTGCGGCACTCCCTCAGTACTGATCCTCTGACAGTGCAGCACTCCCTCAGTACTGACCCTCTGCAATACGGCACTCCCTCAGTACTGACCCTCTGAAGGTGCGGCACTCCCTCAGTACTGACCCTCTGACAGTGCAGCACTACGTCAGTACTGACCCTCTGACAGTGCGGCACTCCCTCAGTACTGACCCTCTGACAGTGCAGCACTCCCTCAGTACTGATCCTCGGACAGTGCAGCACTCCCTCAGTACTGACCCTCTGCGTTGCGGCACTCCCTCAGTACTGACCCTCTGAAGTTGCGGCACTCCCTCAGGACTGACCCTCTGACAGTGCAGCTCTCCGTCAGTACTGACCCTCTGAGAGTGCAGCACTCCCTCAGTACTGACCCTCTGACAGTGCGGCACTCCCTCAGCACTGACTCTCTGACAGTGCGGCACTCACTCAGTACTGACCCTCTGACAGTGCGGCACTCCCTCAGTACTTACCCTCTGACAGTGCGGCACTCACTCAGTACTGACCCTCTGACAGTGCGGCTCTCTCTCAGCACTGACCCTCTGGCTGTGCGGCACTCCCTCAGTACTGACCCTCTGACAGTGCAGCACTCCCTCAGTACTGACCCTCTGACAGTGCAGCACACACTCAGTACTGACCCTCTGACAGTGCAGCACTCCCTCAGTACTGACCCTCTGACAGAGCTGCACTCCCTCAGTACTGACCCTCTGACAGTGCAGCGATTCCTCAGTACTGACCCTCTGACAGTGCAGCACTCGCTCAGTACTGACCCTCTAACAGTGCAGCGCTCCCTCAGTGCTGACCCTCTGATAGTGCAGCACTCCCTCAGTACTGATCCTCGGACAGTGCGGCCCTCCCTCAGTACTGACCCTCTGACAGTGCAGCACTCCCTCAGTACTGACCCTCTGACAGTGCAGCGCTCCCTCAGTACTGACCCTCTGACAGTGCAGCACTCGCTCAGTACTGACCCTCTGACAGTGCGGCACTCCCTCAGTGCTGACGCTCTGACAGTGCAGCACTCCCTCAGTACTGACCCTCTGACAGTGCGGCACTCCCTCAGAAATGACCCTTTGACAATGCGGCACTCCCTCAGTACTGACCCTCTGACAGTGCAGCACTCCCTCAGTACTGACCATCTGACAGTGCGGCACTCCCTCAGTACTGACTCTCTAACAGTGCAGCACTCCCTCAGTACTGACCCTCTGACAGTGCAGCACTCCCTCAGCACTGACCCTCTGACAGTGCGGCACTTCCTCAGCACTTACCCTCTGACAGTGCAGCACTCCCTCAGTGCTGACCTTCTGACAGTGCAGCACTCCCTCAGTACTGACCCTCTGACAGTGCGGCACTCCCTCAGTACTGACGCTCTGACAGTGCGGCACTCCCTCAGTGCTCACCCTCTGACAGTGCAGCACTCCCTCAGCACTGACCCTCTAACAGTGCAGCACTCCCTCAGTGCTGACCCTCTGAAAGTGCAGCACTCCCTGAGTACTGACCCTCTGACAGTGCAGCACTCCCTCAGTACTGACCCTCTGACAGTGCAGCACTCCCGCCGTACTGACCGTCTGACAGTGCGGCACTCCCTCAGTACTGAATCTCTAACGGTGCAGCACTCCCTCAGCACTGACCCTCTGACAGAGAGGCACTCCCTCAGTGCTGACCCTCTGACAGTGCAGCACTCCCTCAGTACTGACGCTCTGACAGTGCGGCACTTCCTCAGTGCTCACCCTCTGACAGTGCAGCACTCCCTCAGTACTGACCCTCTAACAGTGCAGCACTCCCTCAGTGCTGACCCTCTGAAAGTGCAGCGCTCCCTCAGTACTGACCCTCTGACAGTGCAGCGCTCCTTCAGTACTGACCCTCTGACAGTGCAACTCTGCCTCAGTACTGACCCTCTGACAGTGCGGCACTCCCTCAGTACTGACCCTCTGACAGTGCAGCACTCCCTCAGTACTGAGCTTGTGACAGTGCAGCACTCCCTCAGTACTGACCCTGTGACAGTGCAGCACTCTCTCACTACTGACCCTCTGACAGTGCGGCACTCCCTCAGTACTGACCCTCTGACATTGCAGCACTCCCTCAGCACTGACCCTCTGACAGTGCAGCACTCCCTCAGCACCGGCCCTCTGACAGTGCCGCACTCCCTCAGTACTGACCCTCTGACAGTGCGGCAGTCCCTCAGTACTGACCCTCTGACAGAGCAGCACTCCCTCAGTACTGACCCTCTGAAGGTGCGGCACTCCCTCAGTACTGACCCTCTGACAGTGCAGCACTCCGTCAGTACTGACCCTCTGACAGTGCAGCACTCCCTCAGTACTGACCCTCTGACAGTGCGGCACTCCCTCAGCACTGACTCTCTGACAGTGCGGCACTCACTCAGTACTGACCCTCTGACAGTGCGGCACTCCCTCAGTACTGACCCTCTGGGAAGTGCAGCTCTCCCTCAGTACAGACCCTCTGACAGTGCAGCCCTACCTCAGTACTGACTCTCTGACAGTGCAGCACTCCCTCAGTACTTACCCTCTGACAGTGCGGCACTCTCTCAGCACTGACCCTCTGGCTGTGCGGCACTCCCTCAGTACTGACCCTCTGACAGTGCAGCACTCCCTCAGTACTGACCCTCTGACAGTGCAGCACACACTCAGTACTGACCCTCTGACAGTGCAGCACTCCCTCAGTACTGACCCTCTGACAGAGCTGCACTCCCTCAGTACTGACCCTCTGACAATGCAGCACTCCCTAAGTACTGACTCTCTGACAGTGCAGCACTCCCTCAGTACTGACCCTCTGACAGTGCAGTGCTCCCTCAGTACTGACCCTCTGACAGTGCAGCACTCCCTCAGTACTGACCCTCTGACAGTGCAGCACTCCCTCAGTACTGACCCTCTGACATTGCAGCACTCCCTCAGTACTGACCCTCCGACAGTGCGGCACTCTCCCAGTACTGACCCTCTGACAGTACGGCACTCCCCCAGTACTGACCCTCTGACAGGGCAGCACTCTCTCAGTACTGACCCTCTGAAAGTGCAGCACTCCCTCAGTACTGACCCTCTGACAGTGCGGCACTCCCTCAGTACTGATCCTCTGACAGTGCAGCACTCCCTCAGTACTGACCCTCTGCAATACGGCACTCCCTCAGTACTGACCCTCTGAAGGTGCGGCACTCCCTCAGTACTGACCCTCTGACAGTGCAGCACTACGTCAGTACTGACCCTCTGACAGTGCGGCACTCCCTCAGTACTGACCCTCTGACAGTGCAGCACTCCCTCAGTACTGATCCTCGGACAGTGCAGCACTCCCTCAGTACTGACCCTCTGCGTTGCGGCACTCCCTCAGTACTGACCCTCTGAAGGTGCGGCACTCCCTCAGTACTGACCCTCTGACAGTGCAGCTCTCCGTCACTACTGACCCTCTGACAGTGCAGCACTCCCTCAGCACTGACTCTCTGACAGTGCGGCACTCCCTCAGCACTGACTCTCTGACAGTGCGGCACTCCCTCAGTACTGACCCTCTGACAGTGCGGCACTCCCTCAGTACTGACCCTCTGACAGTGCAGCACTCCCTCAGTACTGACTCTCTGACAGTGCAGTACTCCCACAGTACTGACCCTCTGACAGTGCGGCACTCCCTCAGTACTGACCCTCTGACAGTGCAGCACTCCCTAAGTACTGACTCTCTGACAGTGCAGCCCTCCCTCAGTACTGACTCTCTGACAGTGCAGTACTCCCACAGTACTGACCCTCTGACAGTGCGGCACTCCCTCAGTACTGACCCTCTGACAGTGCAGCACTCCCTAAGTACTGACTCTCTGACAGTGCAGCACTCCCTCAGTACTGACCCTCTGACAGTGCAGTGCTCCCTCAGTACTGACCCTCTGACAGTGCAGCACTCCCTCAGTACTGACCCTCTGACAGTGCGGCACTCCCTCAGTACTGACCCTCTGACAGTGCAGCACTCCCTCAGTACTGACCCTCTGACAGTGCAGCACTCCCTCAGTACTGACCCTCTGACAGTTCAGCACTCCCTCAGTACTGACCCTCCGACAGTGCGGCACTCTCCCAGTACTGACCCTCTGACAGTACGGCACTCCCCCAGTACTGACCCTCTGACAGTGCAGCACTCTCTCAGTACTGACCCTCTGAAAGTGCAGCACTCCCTCAGTACTGACCCTCTGACAGTGCGGCACTCCCTCAGTACTGATCCTCTGACAGTGCAGCACTCCCTCAGTACTGACCCTCTGCAATACGGCACTCCCTCAGTACTGACCCTCTGAAGGTGCGGCACTCCCTCAGTACTGACCCTCTGACAGTGCAGCACTACGTCAGTACTGACCTTCTGACAGTGCGGCACTCCCTCAGTACTGACCCTCTGACAGTGCAGCACTCCCTCAGTACTGATCCTCGGACAGTGCAGCACTCCCTCAGTACTGACCCTCTGCGTTGCGGCACTCCCTCAGTACTGACCCTCTGAAGTTGCGGCACTCCCTCAGGACTGACCCTCTGACAGTGCAGCTCTCCGTCAGTACTGACCCTCTGAGAGTGCAGCACTCCCTCAGTACTGACCCTCTGACAGTGCGGCACTCCCTCAGCACTGACTCTCTGACAGTGCGGCACTCACTCAGTACTGACCCTCTGACAGTGCGGCACTCCCTCAGTACTTACCCTCTGACAGTGCGGCACTCCCTCAGCACTGACTCTCTGACAGTGCGGCACTCACTCAGTACTGACCCTCTGACAGTGCGGCTCTCTCTCAGCACTGACCCTCTGGCTGTGCGGCACTCCCTCAGTACTGACCCTCTGACAGTGCAGCACTCCCTCAGTACTGACCCTCTGACAGTGCAGCACACACTCAGTACTGACCCTCTGACAGTGCAGCACTCCCTCAGTACTGACCCTCTGACAGAGCTGCACTCCCTCAGTACTGACCCTCTGACAGTGCAGCACTCCCTAAGTACTGACTCTCTGACAGTGCAGCACTCCCTCAGTACTGACCCTCTGACAGTGCAGTGCTCCCTCAGTACTGACCCTCTGACAGTGCAGCACTCCCTCAGTACTGACCCTCTGACAGTGCAGCACTCCCTCAGTACTGACCCTCTGACATTGCAGCACTCCCTCAGTACTGACCCTCCGACAGTGCGGCACTCTCCCAGTACTGACCCTCTGACAGTACGGCACTCCCCCAGTACTGACCCTCTGACAGTGCAGCACTCTCTCAGTACTGACCCTCTGAAAGTGCAGCACTCCCTCAGTACTGACCCTCTGACAGTGCGGCACTCTCTCAGTACTGATCCTCTGACAGTGCAGCACTCCCTCAGTACTGACCCTCTGCAATACGGCACTCCCTCAGTACTGACCCTCTGAAGGTGCGGCACTCCCTCAGTACTGACCCTCTGACAGTGCAGCACTCCCTCAGTACTGACCCTCTGACAGTGCAGCACTCCCTCAGTACTGATCCTCGGACAGTGCAGCACTCCCTCAGTACTGACCCTCTGCGTTGCGGCACTCCCTCAGTACTGACCCTCTGAAGGTGCGGCACTCCCTCAGTACTGACCCTCTGACAGTGCAGCTCTCCGTCACTACTGACCCTCTGACAGTGCAGCACTCCCTCAGTACTGACCCCCTGACAGTGCGGCACTCCCTCAGCACTGACTCTCTGACAGTGCGGCACTCCCTCAGCACTGACTCTCTGACAGTGCGGCACTCCCTCAGTACTGACCCTCAGGGAAGTGCAGCTCTCCCTCAGTACAGACCCTCTGACAGTGCAGCCCTCCCTCAGTACTGACTCTCTGACAGTGCAGCACTCCCTCAGTACTGACCCTCTGACAGTGCAGCACACCCTCAGTACTGACCCTCTGACAGAGAGGCACTCCCTCAGTGCTGACCCTCTGACAGTGCAGCACTCCCTCAGTACTGACGCTCTGACAGTGCGGCACTTCCTCAGTACTGACCCTCTGACAGTGCAGCACTCCCTCAGTACTGTCCCTCTGACAGTGCAGCACACCCTCAGTACTGACCCTCTGACAGAGAGGCACTCCCTCAGTGCTGACCCTCTGACAGTGCAGCACTCCCTCAGTACTGACGCTCTGACAGTGCGGCACTTCCTCAGTGCTCACCCTCTGACAGTGCAGCACTCCCTCAGCACTGACCCTCTAACAGTGCAGCGCTCCCTCAGTACTGACCCTCTGAAAGTGCAACTCTGCCTCAGTACTGACCCTCTGACAGTGCAGCGCTCCTTCAGTACTGACCCTGTGACAGTGCAACTCTCCCTCAGTACTGAGCTTGTGACAGTGCATCACTCCCTCAGTACTGACCCTGTGACAGTGTAGCACTCTCTCACTACTGACCCTCTGACAGTGCGGCACTCCCTCAGTACTGACCCTCTGACATTGCAGCACTCCCTCAGCACTGACCCTCTGACAGTGCAGCACTCCCTCAGCACCGGCCCTCTGACAGTGCCGCACTCCCTCAGTACTGACCCTCTGACAGTGCGGCAGTCCCTCAGTACTGACCCTCTGACAGAGCAGCACTCCCTCAGTACTGACCCTCTGAAGGTGCGGCACTCCCTCAGTACTGACCCTCTGACAGTGCAGCACTCTGTCAGTACTGACCCTCTGACAGTGCAGCACTCCCTCAGTACTGACCCTCTGACAGTGCGGCACTCCCTCAGCACTGACTCTCTGACAGTGCGGCACTCACTCAGTACTGACCCTCTGACAGTGCGGCACTCCCTCAGTACTGACCCTCTGGGAAGTGCAGCTCTCCCTCAGTACAGACCCTCTGACAGTGCAGCCCTCCCTCAGTCCTGACTCTCTGACAGTGCGGCACTCCCTCAGTACTGACCCTCTGACAGTGCAGCACTCCCTCAGTACTTACCCTCTGACAGTGCGGCACTCTCTCAGCACTGACCCTCTGGCTGTGCGGCACTCCCTCAGTACTGACCCTCTGACAGTGCAGCACTCCCTCAGTACTGACCCTCTGACAGTGCAGCACACACTCAGTACTGACCCTCTGACAGTGCAGCACTCCCTCAGTACTGACCCTCTGACAGAGCTGCACTCCCTCAGTACTGACCCTCTGACAATGCAGCACTCCCTAAGTACTGACTCTCTGACAGTGCAGCACTCCCTCAGTACTGACCCTCTGACAGTGCAGTGCTCCCTCAGTACTGACCCTCTGACAGTGCAGCACTCCCTCAGTACTGACCCTCTGACAGTGCAGCACTCCCTCAGTACTGACCCTCTGACATTGCAGCACTCCCTCAGTACTGACCCTCCGACAGTGCGGCACTCTCCCAGTACTGACCCTCTGACAGTACGGCACTCCCCCAGTACTGACCCTCTGACAGTGCAGCACTCTCTCAGTACTGACCCTCTGAAAGTGCAGCACTCCCTCAGTACTGACCCTCTGACAGTGCGGCACTCCCTCAGTACTGATCCTCTGACAGTGCAGCACTCCCTCAGTACTGACCCTCTGCAATACGGCACTCCCTCAGTACTGACCCTCTGAAGGTGCGGCACTCCCTCAGTACTGACCCTCTGACAGTGCAGCACTACGTCAGTACTGACCCTCTGACAGTGCGGCACTCCCTCAGTACTGACCCTCTGACAGTGCAGCACTCCCTCAGTACTGATCCTCGGACAGTGCAGCACTCCCTCAGTACTGACCCTCTGCGTTGCGGCACTCCCTCAGTACTGACCCTCTGAAGGTGCGGCACTCCCTCAGTACTGACCCTCTGACAGTGCAGCTCTCCGTCACTACTGACCCTCTGACAGTGCAGCACTCCCTCAGTACTGACCCCCTGACAGTGCGGCACTCCCTCAGCACTGACTCTCTGACAGTGCGGCACTCCCTCAGCACTGACTCTCTGACAGTGCGGCACTCCCTCAGTACTGACCCTCTGGGAAGTGCAGCTCTCCCTCAGTACAGACCCTCTGACAGTGCAGCCCTCCCTCAGTACTGACTCTCTGACAGTGCAGTACTCCCACAGTACTGACCCTCTGACAGTGCGGCACTCCCTCAGTACTGACCCTCTGACAGTGCAGCACTCCCTAAGTACTGACTCTCTGACAGTGCAGCACTCCCTCAGTACTGACCCTCTGACAGTGCAGTGCTCCCTCAGTACTGACCCTCTGACAGTGCAGCACTCCCTCAGTACTGACCCTCTGACAGTGCAGCACTCCCTCAGTACTGACCCTCTGACAGTGCAGCACTCCCTCAGTACTGACCCTCCGACAGTGCGGCACTCTCCCAGTACTGACCCTCTGACAGTACGGCACTCCCCCAGTACTGACCCTCTGACAGTGCAGCACTCTCTCAGTACTGACCCTCTGAAAGTGCAGCACTCCCTCAGTACTGACCCTCTGACAGTGCGGCACTCCCTCAGTACTGATCCTCTGACAGTGCAGCACTCCCTCAGTACTGACCCTCTGCAATACGGCACTCCCTCAGTACTGACCCTCTGAAGGTGCGGCACTCCCTCAGTACTGACCCTCTGACAGTGCAGCACTACGTCAGTACTGACCCTCTGACAGTGCGGCACTCCCTCAGTACTGACCCTCTGACAGTGCAGCACTCCCTCAGTACTGATCCTCGGACAGTGCAGCACTCCCTCAGTACTGACCCTCTGCGTTGCGGCACTCCCTCAGTACTGACCCTCTGAAGTTGCGGCACTCCCTCAGGACTGACCCTCTGACAGTGCAGCTCTCCGTCAGTACTGACCCTCTGAGAGTGCAGCACTCCCTCAGTACTGACCCTCTGACAGTGCGGCACTCCCTCAGCACTGACTCTCTGACAGTGCGGCACTCACTCAGTACTGACCCTCTGACAGTGCGGCACTCCCTCAGTACTTACCCTCTGACAGTGCGGCTCTCTCTCAGCACTGACCCTCTGGCTGTGCGGCACTCCCTCAGTACTGACCCTCTGACAGTGCAGCACTCCCTCAGTACTGACCCTCTGACAGTGCCGCACACACTCAGTACTGACCCTCTGACAGTGCAGCACTCCCTCAGTACTGACCCTCTGACAGAGCTGCACTCCCTCAGTACTGACCCTCTGACAGTGCAGCACTCCCTAAGTACTGACTCTCTGACAGTGCAGCACTCCCTCAGTACTGACCCTCTGACAGTGCAGTGCTCCCTCAGTACTGACCCTCTGACAGTGCAGCACTCCCTCAGTACTGACCCTCTGACAGTGCAGCACTCCCTCAGTACTGACCCTCTGACATTGCAGCACTCCCTCAGTACTGACCCTCCGACAGTGCGGCACTCTCCCAGTACTGACCCTCTGACAGTACGGCACTCCCCCAGTACTGACCCTCTGACAGTGCAGCACTCTCTCAGTACTGACCCTCTGAAAGTGCAGCACTCCCTCAGTACTGACCCTCTGACAGTGCGGCACTCTCTCAGTACTGATCCTCTGACAGTGCAGCACTCCCTCAGTACTGACCCTCTGCAATACGGCACTCCCTCAGTACTGACCCTCTGAAGGTGCGGCACTCCCTCAGTACTGACCCTCTGACAGTGCAGCACTACGTCAGTACTGACCCTCTGACAGTGCGGCACTCCCTCAGTACTGACCCTCTGACAGTGCAGCACTCCCTCAGTACTGATCCTCGGACAGTGCAGCACTCCCTCAGTACTGACCCGCTGCGTTGCGGCACTCCCTCAGTACTGACCCTCTGAAGGTGCGGCACTCCCTCAGTACTGACCCTCTGACAGTGCAGCTCTCCGTCACTACTGACCCTCTGACAGTGCAGCACTCCCTCAGTACTGACCCCCTGACAGTGCGGCACTCCCTCAGCACTGACTCTCTGACAGTGCGGCACTCCCTCAGTACTGACCCTCTGGGAAGTGCAGCTCTCCCTCAGTACAGACCCTCTGACAGTGCAGCCCTCCCTCAGTACTGACTCTCTGACAGTGCAGTACTCCCACAGTACTGACCCTCTGACAGTGCGGCACTCCCTCAGTACTGACCCTCTGACAGTGCAGCACTCCCTCAGTACTGACCCTCTGACAGTGCAGCACACCCTCAGTACTGACCCTCTGACAGTGCAGCACTCCCTCAGTACTGACCCTCTGACAGAGCTGCACGCCCTCACTACTGACCCTCTGACAGTGCGGCACTCCCTCAGTACTGATCCTCGGACAGTGCAGCACTCCCTCAGTACTGACCCTCTGCGTTGCGGCACTCCCTCAGTACTGACCCTCTGAAGTTGCGGCACTCCCTCAGGACTGACCCTCTGACAGTGCAGCTCTCCGTCAGTACTGACCCTCTGAGAGTGCAGCACTCCCTCAGTACTGACCCTCTGACAGTGCGGCACTCCCTCAGCACTGACTCTCTGACAGTGCGGCACTCACTCAGTACTGACCCTCTGACAGTGCGGCACTCCCTCAGTACTTACCCTCTGACAGTGCGGCTCTCTCTCAGCACTGACCCTCTGGCTGTGCGGCACTCCCTCAGTACTGACCCTCTGACAGTGCAGCACTCCCTCAGTACTGACCCTCTGACAGTGCCGCACACACTCAGTACTGACCCTCTGAAGTTGCGGCACTCCCTCAGGACTGACCCTCTGACAGTGCAGCTCTCCGTCAGTACTGACCCTCTGAGAGTGCAGCACTCCCTCAGTACTGACCCTCTGACAGTGCGGCACTCCCTCAGCACTGACTCTCTGACAGTGCGGCACTCACTCAGTACTGACCCTCTGACAGTGCGGCACTCCCTCAGTACTTACCCTCTGACAGTGCGGCTCTCTCTCAGCACTGACCCTCTGGCTGTGCGGCACTCCCTCAGTACTGACCCTCTGACAGTGCAGCACTCCCTCAGTACTGACCCTCTGACAGTGCCGCACACACTCAGTACTGACCCTCTGACAGTGCAGCACTCCCTCAGTACTGACCCTCTGACAGAGCTGCACTCCCTCAGTACTGACCCTCTGACAGTGCAGCACTCCCTAAGTACTGACTCTCTGACAGTGCAGCACTCCCTCAGTACTGACCCTCTGACAGTGCAGTGCTCCCTCAGTACTGACCCTCTGACAGTGCAGCACTCCCTCAGTACTGACCCTCTGACAGTGCAGCACTCCCTCAGTACTGACCCTCTGACATTGCAGCACTCCCTCAGTACTGACCCTCCGACAGTGCGGCACTCTCCCAGTACTGACCCTCTGACAGTACGGCACTCCCCCAGTACTGACCCTCTGACAGTGCAGCACTCTCTCAGTACTGACCCTCTGAAAGTGCAGCACTCCCTCAGTACTGACCCTCTGACAGTGCGGCACTCTCTCAGTACTGATCCTCTGACAGTGCAGCACTCCCTCAGTACTGACCCTCTGCAATACGGCACTCCCTCAGTACTGACCCTCTGAAGGTGCGGCACTCCCTCAGTACTGACCCTCTGACAGTGCAGCACTACGTCAGTACTGACCCTCTGACAGTGCGGCACTCCCTCAGTACTGACCCTCTGACAGTGCAGCACTCCCTCAGTACTGATCCTCGGACAGTGCAGCACTCCCTCAGTACTGACCCGCTGCGTTGCGGCACTCCCTCAGTACTGACCCTCTGAAGGTGCGGCACTCCCTCAGTACTGACCCTCTGACAGTGCAGCTCTCCGTCACTACTGACCCTCTGACAGTGCAGCACTCCCTCAGTACTGACCCCCTGACAGTGCGGCACTCCCTCAGCACTGACTCTCTGACAGTGCGGCACTCCCTCAGTACTGACCCTCTGGGAAGTGCAGCTCTCCCTCAGTACAGACCCTCTGACAGTGCAGCCCTCCCTCAGTACTGACTCTCTGACAGTGCAGTACTCCCACAGTACTGACCCTCTGACAGTGCGGCACTCCCTCAGTACTGACCCTCTGACAGTGCAGCACTCCCTCAGTACTGACCCTCTGACAGTGCAGCACACCCTCAGTACTGACCCTCTGACAGTGCAGCACTCCCTCAGTACTGACCCTCTGACAGAGCTGCACGCCCTCACTACTGACCCTCTGACAGTGCGGCACTCCCTCAGTACTGACCCTCTGACAGTGCAGCACTCCCTCAGTACTGACCCTCTGACAGTGCAGCACTCCCTCAGTACTGACCCTCTGACAGTGCGGCACTCCCTCAGTACTGACCCTCTGACAGTGCAGCACACCCTCAGTACTGACCCTCTGACAGTGCAGCACTCCCTCAGTACTGACCCTCTGACAGAGCTGCACTCCCTCAGTACTGACCCTCTGACAGTGCAGCACTCCCTAAGTACTGACTCTCTGACAGTGCAGCACTCCCTCAGTACTGACCCTCTGACAGTGCAGTGCTCCCTCAGTACTGACCCTCTGACAGTGCAGCACTCCCTCAGTACTGACCCTCTGACAGTGCAGCACTCCCTCAGTACTGAACCTCTGACAGTGCAGCACTCCCTCAGTACTGACCCTCCGACAGTGCGGCACTCTCCCAGTACTGACCCTCTGACAGTACGGCACTCCCCCAGTACTGACCCTCTGACAGTGCAGCACTCTCTCAGTACTGACCCTCTGAAAGTGCAGCACTCCCTCAGTACTGACCCTCTGACAGTGCGGCACTCCCTCAGTACTGACCCTCTGAAGGTGCGGCACTCCCTCAGTACTGACCCTCTGACAGTGCAGCACTACGTCAGTACTGACCCTCTGACAGTGCGGCACTCCCTCAGTACTGACCCTCTGACAGTGCAGCACTCCCTCAGTACTGATCCTCGGACAGTGCAGCACTCCCTCAGTACTGACCCTCTGCGTTGCGGCACTCCCTCAGTACTGACCCTCTGAAGTTGCGGCACTCCCTCAGTACTGACCCTCTGACAGTGCAGCTCTCCATCAGTACTGACCCTCTGAGAGTGCAGCACTCCCTCAGTACTGACCCTCTGACAGTGCGGCACTCCCTCAGCACTGACCCTCTGACAGTGCAGCACTCCCTCAGTACTGACCCTCTGACAGTGCAGCACACCCTCAGTACTGACCCTCTGACAGTGCAGCACTCCCTCAGTACTGACCCTCTGACAGAGCTGCACTCCCTCAGTACTGACCCTCTGACAGTGTGGCATTCCCTCAGTACTGATCCTCTGACAGTGCAGCACTCCCTCAGTACTGACCCTCTGACAGTGCAGCACTCCCTCAGTACTGACCCTCTGACAGTGCGGCACTCCCTCAGTACTTACTCTCTGACAGTGCAGCACTCCCACAGTACTGACCCTCTGACAGTGCGGCACTCCCTCAGTACTTACTCTCTGACAGTGCAGCACTCCCTCAGTACTGACCCTCAGACAGTGCGGCACATCCTCAGTACTGACCCTCTGACAGTGCAGCACTCCCTCAGTACTGACCCTCTGACAGTGCAGCACTCCCTCAGTACTGACCCTCTGACAGTGCAGCTCTCCCTCAGTACTGACCCTCTGACAGTGCAGCGCTCCCTCAGTACTGACCCTCTGACAGTGCAGCACTCCCTCAGTACTGACCCTCTGACAGTGCAGCACGCCCTCAGTACTGACCCTCTGACAGTGCAGCACGCCCTCCTTACTGACCCTCTGACAGTGCAGCACTCCCTCAGTACTGACTCTCTGACAGTGCAGCACTCCCTCAGTACTGACCCTCTGACAGTGAAGGACTCCCTCAGTACTGACCCTCTGAGAGTGCGGCACTCCCTCAGTACTGACCCTCTGACAGTGCAGCGCTCCCTCCGTACTGACCTTCTGACAGTGCAGCACTCCCTCAGTACTGACTCTCTGACAGTGCAGCACTCCCTCAGTACTGACCCTCTGACTGTGCAGCACTCCCTCAGCACTGACCCTCTGACAGAGCGGCACTCCCTCAGTGCTGACCCTCTGACAGTGCAGCACTCCCTCAGTACTGACCCTCTGAAAGTGCAGCACTCCCTCAGTACTGACGCTCTGTCAGTGCGGCACTCCCTCAGTGCTCACCCTCTGACAGTGCAGCACTCCCTCAGCACTGACCCTCTAACAGTGCAGCACTCCCTCATTGCTGACCCTCTGAAAGTGCAGCGCTCCCTCAGTACTGACCCTATAACAGTGCAGCACACCCTCAGTACTGACCCTCTGACAGTGCAGAACGCCCTCAGTACTGTCCCTCTGACAGTGCAGCGCTCCCTCAGTACTGACCCTCTGACAGTGCAGCACACCCTCAGTACTGACCCTCTGACATTGCAGCACTCCCTCATTACTGACCTTGTGACACTGCAGCACTCCCTCAGTACTGACTCTCTGACAGTGGAGCACTCCCTCAGTACTGACCCTCTGACAGTGCGGCACTCCCTCAGTACTGACCCTCTGACAGTGCAGCACTCCCTCAGTACTGACCCTCTGAGAGTGCGGCCCTCCCTCAGTACTGACCCTCTGACAGTGCGGCACTCCCTCAGTACTGACCCTCTGACAGTGCAGCGCTCCCTCCGTACTGACCTTCTGACAGTGCAGCACTCCCTCAGTACTGACTCTCTGACAGTGCAGCACTCCCTCAGTACTGACCCTCTGACAATGCAGCACTCCCTCAGCACTGACCCTCTGACAGAGCGGCACTCCCTCAGTGCTGACCCTCTGACAGTGCAGCACTCCGTCAGTACTGACCCTCTGAAAGTGCAGCACTCCCTCAGTACTGACCCTCTGAAAGTGCAGCGCTCCCTCAGTACTGACCCTCTGACAGTCCAGAACGCCCTCAGTACTGACCCTCTGACAGTGCAGCACTCCCGCCGTACTGACCGTCTGACAGTGCGGCACTCCCTCAGTACTGACCGTCTGACAGTGCGGCACTCCCTCAGTACTGAATCTCTAACGGTGCAGCACTCCCTCAGTACTGACCCTCTGACAGTGCAGCACTCCCTCAGCACTGACCCACTGACAGAGCGGCACTCCCTCAGTGCTGACCCTCTGACAGTGCAGCACTCCCTCAGTACTGACGCTCTGACAGTGCAGCACTCCCTCAGTCCTGACGCTCTGACAGTGCAGCACTCCCTCAGTACTGACCCACTGACAGTGCAGCACTTCCTCAGTGCTGGCCCTCTGAAAGTGCAGCGCTCCCTCAGTACTGACCCTCTAACAGTGCAGCACTCCCTCAGTACTGACCCTCTGACAGTGCAGAACACCCTCAGTACTGACCCTCTGACAGTGCAGTGCTCCCTCAGTACTGACCCTCTGACAGTGCAACTCTCCCTCAGTACTGACCCTCTGACAGTGCGGCACTCCCTCAGTACTGACCCTCTGACAGTGCAGCACTCCCTCAGTACTGAGCTTGTGACAGTGCAGCACTCCCTCAGTACTGACCCTGTGACAGTGCAGCACTCTCTCACTACTGACCCTCTGACAGTGCAGCACTCCCTCAGTACTGACCCTCTGACAGTGCAGCACTCCCTCAGCACCGGCCCTCTGACAGTGCCGCACTCTCTCAGTACTGACCCTCTGACAGTGCGGCAGTCCCTCAGTACTGACCCTCTGACAGAGCAGCACTCCCTCAGTACTGACCCTCTGACAGTGCAGCACTCCCTCAGTACTGACCCTCTGAAGGTGCGGCACTCCCTCAGTACTGACCCTCTGACAGTGCAGCACTCCGTCAGTACTGACCCTCTGACAGTGCAGCACTCCCTCAGTACTGACCCTCTGACAGTGCGGCACTCCCTCAGCACTGACTCCCTGACAGTGCGGCACTCACTCAGTACTGACCCTCTGACAGTGCGGCACTCCCTCAGTACTGACCCTCTGGGAAGTGCAGCTCTCCCTCAGTACAGACCCTCTGACAGTGCAGCCCTCCCTCAGTACTGACTCTCTGACAGTGCAGCACTCCCTCAGTACTTACCCTCTGACAGTGCGGCACTCTCTCAGCACTGACCCTCTGGCTGTCCGGCACTCCCTCAGTACTGACCCTCTGACAGTGCAGCACTCCCTCAGTACTGACCCTCTGACAGTGCAGCACACACTCAGTACTGACCCTCTGACAGTGCAGCACTCCCTCAGTACTGACCCTCTGACAGAGCTGCACTCCCTCAGTACTGACCCTCTGACAGTGCAGCACTCCCTAAGTACTGACTCTCTGACAGTGCAGCACTCCCTCAGTACTGACCCTCTGACAGTGCAGTGATCCCTCAGTACTGACCCTCAGACAGTGCAGCACTCCCTCAGTACTGACCCTCTGACAGTGCAGCACTCCCTCAGTACTGACCCTCTGACAGTGCAGCACTCCTTCAGAACTGACCCTCCGACAGTGCGGCACTCTCCCAGTACTGACCCTCTGACAGTACGGCACTCCCCCAGTACTGACCCTCTGACAGTGCAGCACTCTCTCAGTACTGACCCTCTGAAAGTGCAGCACTCCCTCAGTACTGACCCTCTGACAGTGCGGCACTCCCTCAGTACTGATCCTCTGACAGTGCAGCACTCCCTCAGTACTGACCCTCTGCAATCCGGCACTCGCTCAGTACTGACCCTCTGAAGGTGCGGCACTCCCTCAGTACTGACCCTCTGACAGTGCAGCACTACGTCAGTACTGACCCTCTGACAGTGCGGCACTCCCTCAGTACTGCCCCTCTGACAGTGCAGCACTCCCTCAGTACTGATCCTCGGACAGTGCAGCACTCCCTCAGTACTGACCCTCTGCGTTGCGGCACTCCCTCAGTACTGACCCTCTGAAGGTGCGGCACTCCCTCAGTACTGACCCTCTGACAGTGCAGCTCTCCGTCAGTACTGACCCTCTGACAGTGCAGCACTCCCTCAGTACTGACCCTCTGACAGTGCGGCACTCCCTCAGCACTGACTCTCTGACAGTGCGGCACTCCCTCAGTACTGACCCTCTGGGAAGTGCAGCTCTCCCTCAGTACTGACCCTCTGACAGTGCAGCACTCCCTCAGTACTGACCCTCAGACAGTGCGGCACATCCTCAGTACTGACCCTCTGACAGTGCAGCACTCCCTCAGTACTGACCCTCTGACAGTGCAGCTCTCCCTCAGTACTGACCCTCTGACAGTGCAGCGCTCCCTCAGTACTGACCCTCTGACAGTGCAGCACTCCCTCAGTACTGACCCTCTGACAGTGCAGCACGCCCTCAGTACTGACCCTCTGACAGTGCAGCACTCCCTCAGTACTGACTCTCTGACAGTGCAGCACTCCCTCAGTACTGACCCTCTGACAGTGAAGCACTCCCTCAGTACTGACCCTCTGAGAGTGCGGCACTCCCTCAGTACTGACCCTCTGACAGTGCAGCGCTCCCTCCGTACTGACCTTCTGACAGTGCAGCACTCCCTCAGTACTGACTCTCTGACAGTGCAGCACTCCCTCAGTACTGACCCTCTGACTGTGCAGCACTCCCTCAGTACTGACCCTTTGACAGTGAGGCACTCCCTCAGTACTGAATCTCTAACAGTGCAGCACTCCCTCAGTACTGACCCTCTGACAGTGCAGCACACCCTCAGTACTGACCCTCTGACAGAGCGGCACTCCCTCAGTGCTGACCCTCTGACAGTGCAGCACTCCCTCAGCACTGACCCTCTGACAGAGCGGCACTCCCTCAGTGCTGACCCTCTGACAGTGCAGCACTCCCTCAGTACTGACCCTCTGAAAGTGCAGCACTCCCTCAGTACTGACGCTCTGTCAATGCGGCACTCCCTCAGTGCTGACCCTCTGACAGTGCAGCACTCCCTCAGTGCTGACCCTCTGACAGTGCAGCACTCCCTCAGTACTGACCCTCTGACAGTGCAGCACTCCCTCAGTACTGACCCTCTGACAGTGCAGCACTCACTCAGTACTGACCCTCTGACAGTGCAGCACTCACTCAGTACTGACCCTCTGACAGTTCAGCGCTCCCTCAGTACTGACCCTCTGACAGTGCAGCACTCACTCAGTACTGACCCTCTGACAGTGCAGCACTCACTCAGTACTGACCCTCTGACAGTGCAGCACTCACTCAGTACTGACCCTCTAACAGTGCAGCACTCCCTCAGAGCTGACCTCTGAAAGTGCAGCGCTCCCTCAGTACTGACCCTCTAACAGTGCAGCACTCCCTCAGTACTGACCCTCTGACAGTGCAGCACTCACTCAGTACTGACCCTCTGACAGTGCAGCACTCACTCAGTACTGACCCTCTGACAGTTCAGCGCTCCCTCAGTACTGACCCTCTGACAGTGCAGCACTCACTCAGTACTGACCCTCTGACAGTGCAGCACTCCCTCAGTACTGACCCTCTGACAGTGCGGCCCTCCCTCAGTACTGACCCTCTGACAGTGCAGCACTCCCTCAGTACTGACCCTCTGACAGTGCGGCACTCCCTCAGTACTGACGCTCTGACAGTGCGGCACTTCCTCAGTACTGACCCTCTGACAGTGCAGCGCTCCCTCAGCACTGACCCTCTGACAGTGCAGCACGCCCTCAGTACTGACCCTCTGACAGTGCAGCACTCCCTCAGCACTGACCCTCTGACAGTGCAGCACTCCCTCAGTACTGACCCTCTGACAGTGCGGCACTCCCTCAGTACTGACCCTCTGACAGTGCAGCGCTCCCTCAGTACTAACCCTCTGACAGTGCAGCACTCCCTCAGTACTGACCCTCTGACAGTGCGGCACTCCCTCAGCACTGACTCTCTGACAGTGCGGCACTCCCTCAGTACTGACCCTCTGACAGTGCGGCACTCCCTCAGTACTGACCCTCTGACAGTGCAGCGCTCCCTCAGTACTGACCCTCTGACAGTGCAGCGCTCCCTCAGCACTGACCCTCTGACAGTGCGGCACTCCCTCAGTACTGACCCTCTGACAGTGCAGCACTCCCTCAGTACTGACCCTCTGACAGTGCCGCAGTCCCTCAGTACTGACCCTCTGACAGTGCGGCACTCCCTCAGTACTGACCCTCTGACAGTGCAGCACTCCCTCAGTACTGACCCTCTGACAGTGCAGCACTCCCTCAGTACTTACCCTCCGACAGTGCGGCACTCCCTCAGCACTGACTCTCTGACAGTGCGGCACTCACTCAGTACTGACCCTCTGACAGTGCGGCACTCCCTCAGTACTGACCCTCTGACAGTGCGGCACTCCCTCAGTACTGACCCTCTGACAGTGCAGCGCTCCCTCCGTACTGACCTTCTGACAGTGCAGCACTCCCTCAGTACTGACCCTCTGACAGTGCGGCACTCCCTCAGTACTTACTCTCTGACAGTGCAGCACTCCCACAGTACTGACCCTCTGACAGTGCGGCACTCCCTCAGTACTTACTCTCTGACAGTGCAGCACTCCCTCAGTACTGACCCTCAGACAGTGCGGCACATCCTCAGTACTGACCCTCTGACAGTGCAGCACTCCCTCAGTACTGACCCTCTGACAGTGCAGCACTCCCTCAGTACTGACCCTCTGACAGTGCAGCTCTCCCTCAGTACTGACCCTCTGACAGTGCAGCGCTCCCTCAGTACTGACCCTCTGACAGTGCAGCACTCCCTCAGTACTGACCCTCTGACAGTGCAGCACGCCCTCAGTACTGACCCTCTGACAGTGCAGCACGCCCTCCTTACTGACCCTCTGACAGTGCAGCACTCCCTCAGTACTGACTCTCTGACAGTGCAGCACTCCCTCAGTACTGACCCTCTGACAGTGAAGGACTCCCTCAGTACTGACCCTCTGAGAGTGCGGCACTCCCTCAGTACTGACCCTCTGACAGTGCAGCGCTCCCTCCGTACTGACCTTCTGACAGTGCAGCACTCCCTCAGTACTGACTCTCTGACAGTGCAGCACTCCCTCAGTACTGACCCTCTGACTGTGCAGCACTCCCTCAGCACTGACCCTCTGACAGAGCGGCACTCCCTCAGTGCTGACCCTCTGACAGTGCAGCACTCCCTCAGTACTGACCCTCTGAAAGTGCAGCACTCCCTCAGTACTGACGCTCTGTCAGTGCGGCACTCCCTCAGTGCTCACCCTCTGACAGTGCAGCACTCCCTCAGCACTGACCCTCTAACAGTGCAGCACTCCCTCATTGCTGACCCTCTGAAAGTGCAGCGCTCCCTCAGTACTGACCCTATAACAGTGCAGCACACCCTCAGTACTGACCCTCTGACAGTGCAGAACGCCCTCAGTACTGTCCCTCTGACAGTGCAGCGCTCCCTCAGTACTGACCCTCTGACAGTGCAGCACACCCTCAGTACTGACCCTCTGACATTGCAGCACTCCCTCATTACTGACCTTGTGACACTGCAGCACTCCCTCAGTACTGACTCTCTGACAGTGGAGCACTCCCTCAGTACTGACCCTCTGACAGTGCGGCACTCCCTCAGTACTGACCCTCTGACAGTGCAGCACTCCCTCAGTACTGACCCTCTGAGAGTGCGGCCCTCCCTCAGTACTGACCCTCTGACAGTGCGGCACTCCCTCAGTACTGACCCTCTGACAGTGCAGCGCTCCCTCCGTACTGACCTTCTGACAGTGCAGCACTCCCTCAGTACTGACTCTCTGACAGTGCAGCACTCCCTCAGTACTGACCCTCTGACAATGCAGCACTCCCTCAGCACTGACCCTCTGACAGAGCGGCACTCCCTCAGTGCTGACCCTCTGACAGTGCAGCACTCCGTCAGTACTGACCCTCTGAAAGTGCAGCACTCCCTCAGTACTGACCCTCTGAAAGTGCAGCGCTCCCTCAGTACTGACCCTCTGACAGTCCAGAACGCCCTCAGTACTGACCCTCTGACAGTGCAGCACTCCCGCCGTACTGACCGTCTGACAGTGCGGCACTCCCTCAGTACTGACCGTCTGACAGTGCGGCACTCCCTCAGTACTGAATCTCTAACGGTGCAGCACTCCCTCAGTACTGACCCTCTGACAGTGCAGCACTCCCTCAGCACTGACCCACTGACAGAGCGGCACTCCCTCAGTGCTGACCCTCTGACAGTGCAGCACTCCCTCAGTACTGACGCTCTGACAGTGCAGCACTCCCTCAGTCCTGACGCTCTGACAGTGCAGCACTCCCTCAGTACTGACCCACTGACAGTGCAGCACTTCCTCAGTGCTGGCCCTCTGAAAGTGCAGCGCTCCCTCAGTACTGACCCTCTAACAGTGCAGCACTCCCTCAGTACTGACCCTCTGACAGTGCAGAACACCCTCAGTACTGACCCTCTGACAGTGCAGTGCTCCCTCAGTACTGACCCTCTGACAGTGCAACTCTCCCTCAGTACTGACCCTCTGACAGTGCGGCACTCCCTCAGTACTGACCCTCTGACAGTGCAGCACTCCCTCAGTACTGAGCTTGTGACAGTGCAGCACTCCCTCAGTACTGACCCTGTGACAGTGCAGCACTCTCTCACTACTGACCCTCTGACAGTGCAGCACTCCCTCAGTACTGACCCTCTGACAGTGCAGCACTCCCTCAGCACCGGCCCTCTGACAGTGCCGCACTCTCTCAGTACTGACCCTCTGACAGTGCGGCAGTCCCTCAGTACTGACCCTCTGACAGAGCAGCACTCCCTCAGTACTGACCCTCTGACAGTGCAGCACTCCCTCAGTACTGACCCTCTGAAGGTGCGGCACTCCCTCAGTACTGACCCTCTGACAGTGCAGCACTCCGTCAGTACTGACCCTCTGACAGTGCAGCACTCCCTCAGTACTGACCCTCTGACAGTGCGGCACTCCCTCAGCACTGACTCCCTGACAGTGCGGCACTCACTCAGTACTGACCCTCTGACAGTGCGGCACTCCCTCAGTACTGACCCTCTGGGAAGTGCAGCTCTCCCTCAGTACAGACCCTCTGACAGTGCAGCCCTCCCTCAGTACTGACTCTCTGACAGTGCAGCACTCCCTCAGTACTTACCCTCTGACAGTGCGGCACTCTCTCAGCACTGACCCTCTGGCTGTCCGGCACTCCCTCAGTACTGACCCTCTGACAGTGCAGCACTCCCTCAGTACTGACCCTCTGACAGTGCAGCACACACTCAGTACTGACCCTCTGACAGTGCAGCACTCCCTCAGTACTGACCCTCTGACAGAGCTGCACTCCCTCAGTACTGACCCTCTGACAGTGCAGCACTCCCTAAGTACTGACTCTCTGACAGTGCAGCACTCCCTCAGTACTGACCCTCTGACAGTGCAGTGATCCCTCAGTACTGACCCTCAGACAGTGCAGCACTCCCTCAGTACTGACCCTCTGACAGTGCAGCACTCCCTCAGTACTGACCCTCTGACAGTGCAGCACTCCTTCAGAACTGACCCTCCGACAGTGCGGCACTCTCCCAGTACTGACCCTCTGACAGTACGGCACTCCCCCAGTACTGACCCTCTGACAGTGCAGCACTCTCTCAGTACTGACCCTCTGAAAGTGCAGCACTCCCTCAGTACTGACCCTCTGACAGTGCGGCACTCCCTCAGTACTGATCCTCTGACAGTGCAGCACTCCCTCAGTACTGACCCTCTGCAATCCGGCACTCGCTCAGTACTGACCCTCTGAAGGTGCGGCACTCCCTCAGTACTGACCCTCTGACAGTGCAGCACTACGTCAGTACTGACCCTCTGACAGTGCGGCACTCCCTCAGTACTGCCCCTCTGACAGTGCAGCACTCCCTCAGTACTGATCCTCGGACAGTGCAGCACTCCCTCAGTACTGACCCTCTGCGTTGCGGCACTCCCTCAGTACTGACCCTCTGAAGGTGCGGCACTCCCTCAGTACTGACCCTCTGACAGTGCAGCTCTCCGTCAGTACTGACCCTCTGACAGTGCAGCACTCCCTCAGTACTGACCCTCTGACAGTGCGGCACTCCCTCAGCACTGACTCTCTGACAGTGCGGCACTCCCTCAGTACTGACCCTCTGGGAAGTGCAGCTCTCCCTCAGTACTGACCCTCTGACAGTGCAGCACTCCCTCAGTACTGACCCTCAGACAGTGCGGCACATCCTCAGTACTGACCCTCTGACAGTGCAGCACTCCCTCAGTACTGACCCTCTGACAGTGCAGCTCTCCCTCAGTACTGACCCTCTGACAGTGCAGCGCTCCCTCAGTACTGACCCTCTGACAGTGCAGCACTCCCTCAGTACTGACCCTCTGACAGTGCAGCACGCCCTCAGTACTGACCCTCTGACAGTGCAGCACTCCCTCAGTACTGACTCTCTGACAGTGCAGCACTCCCTCAGTACTGACCCTCTGACAGTGAAGCACTCCCTCAGTACTGACCCTCTGACAGTGCAGCAATCCCTCAGTACTGACCCTCTGACAGTGCAGCGCTCCCTCCGTACTGACCTTCTGACAGTGCAGCACTCCCTCAGTACTGACCCTCTGACAGTGCAGCACTCCCTCAGTACTGACCCTCTGACTGTGCAGCACTCCCTCAGTACTGACCCTTTGACAGTGAGGCACTCCCTCAGTACTGAATCTCTAACAGTGCAGCACTCCCTCAGTACTGACCCTCTGACAGTGCAGCACACCCTCAGTACTGACCCTCTGACAGAGCGGCACTCCCTCAGTGCTGACCCTCTGACAGTGCAGCACTCCCTCAGCACTGACCCTCTGACAGAGCGGCACTCCCTCAGTGCTGACCCTCTGACAGTGCAGCACTCCCTCAGTACTGACCCTCTGAAAGTGCAGCACTCCCTCAGTACTGACGCTCTGTCAATGCGGCACTCCCTCAGTGCTGACCCTCTGACAGTGCAGCACTCCCTCAGTGCTGACCCTCTGACAGTGCAGCACTCCCTCAGTACTGACCCTCTGACAGTGCAGCACTCCCTCAGTACTGACCCTCTGACAGTGCAGCACTCACTCAGTACTGACCCTCTGACAGTGCAGCACTCACTCAGTACTGACCCTCTGACAGTTCAGCGCTCCCTCAGTACTGACCCTCTGACAGTGCAGCACTCACTCAGTACTGACCCTCTGACAGTGCAGCACTCACTCAGTACTGACCCTCTGACAGTGCAGCACTCACTCAGTACTGACCCTCTAACAGTGCAGCACTCCCTCAGAGCTGACCTCTGAAAGTGCAGCGCTCCCTCAGTACTGACCCTCTAACAGTGCAGCACTCCCTCAGTACTGACCCTCTGACAGTGCAGCACTCACTCAGTACTGACCCTCTGACAGTGCAGCACTCACTCAGTACTGACCCTCTGACAGTTCAGCGCTCCCTCAGTACTGACCCTCTGACAGTGCAGCACTCACTCAGTACTGACCCTCTGACAGTGCAGCACTCCCTCAGTACTGACCCTCTGACAGTGCGGCCCTCCCTCAGTACTGACCCTCTGACAGTGCAGCACTCCCTCAGTACTGACCCTCTGACAGTGCGGCACTCCCTCAGTACTGACGCTCTGACAGTGCGGCACTTCCTCAGTACTGACCCTCTGACAGTGCAGCGCTCCCTCAGCACTGACCCTCTGACAGTGCAGCACGCCCTCAGTACTGACCCTCTGACAGTGCAGCACTCCCTCAGCACTGACCCTCTGACAGTGCAGCACTCCCTCAGTACTGACCCTCTGACAGTGCGGCACTCCCTCAGTACTGACCCTCTGACAGTGCAGCGCTCCCTCAGTACTAACCCTCTGACAGTGCAGCACTCCCTCAGTACTGACCCTCTGACAGTGCGGCACTCCCTCAGCACTGACTCTCTGACAGTGCGGCACTCCCTCAGTACTGACCCTCTGACAGTGCGGCACTCCCTCAGTACTGACCCTCTGACAGTGCAGCGCTCCCTCAGTACTGACCCTCTGACAGTGCAGCGCTCCCTCAGCACTGACCCTCTGACAGTGCGGCACTCCCTCAGTACTGACCCTCTGACAGTGCAGCACTCCCTCAGTACTGACCCTCTGACAGTGCCGCAGTCCCTCAGTACTGACCCTCTGACAGTGCGGCACTCCCTCAGTACTGACCCTCTGACAGTGCAGCACTCCCTCAGTACTGACCCTCTGACAGTGCAGCACTCCCTCAGTACTTACCCTCCGACAGTGCGGCACTCCCTCAGCACTGACTCTCTGACAGTGCGGCACTCACTCAGTACTGACCCTCTGACAGTGCGGCACTCCCTCAGTACTGACCCTCTGACAGTGCGGCACTCCCTCAGTACTGACCCTCTGACAGTGCAGCGCTCCCTCCGTACTGACCTTCTGACAGTGCAGCACTCCCTCAGTACTGACCCTTTGACAGTGCAGCACTCCCTCAGTACTGACCCTCTGACAGTGCGGCACTCCCTCAGTACTGAATCTCTAACAGTGCAGCACTCCCTCAGTACTGACCCTCTGACAGTGCAGCACTCCCTCAGCACTGACCCTCTGACAGAGCGGCACTCCCTCAGTGCTGACCCTCTAACAGTGCAGCACTCCCTCAGTACTGACCCTCTGAAAGTGCAGCACTCCCTCAGTACTGACGCTCTGACAGTGCGGCACTCCCTCAGTGCTCACCCTCTGACAGTGCAGCACTCCTTCAGCACTGACCCTCTAACAGTGCAGCACTCCCTCAGTGCTGACCCTCTGAAAGTGCAGCGCTCCCTCAGTACTGACCCTCTAACAGTGCAGCACTCCCTCAGTACTGACCCTCTGACAGTGCAGCACGCCCTCAGTACTGACCCTCTGACAGTGCAGCACTCCCTCAGTACTGACTCTCTGACAGTGCAGCACTCCCTCAGTACTGACCCTCTGACAGTGAAGCACTCCCTCAGTACTGACCCTCTGAGAGTGCGGCACTCCCTCAGTACTGACCCTCTGACAGTGCAGCGCTCCCTCCGTACTGACCTTCTGACAGTGCAGCACTCCCTCAGTACTGACTCTCTGACAGTGCAGCACTCCCTCAGTACTGACCCTCTGACTGTGCAGCACTCCCTCAGTACTGACCCTTTGACAGTGCGGCACTCCCTCAGTACTGAATCTCTAACAGTGCAGCACTCCCTCAGTACTGACCCTCTGACAGTGCAGCACTCCCTCAGCACTGACCCTCTGACAGAGCGGCACTCCCTCAGTGCTGACCCTCTGACAGTGCAGCACTCCCTCAGTACTGACCCTCTGAAAGTGCAGCACTCCCTCAGTACTGACGCTCTGTCTGTGCGGCACTCCCTCAGTGCTCACCCTCTGACAGTGCAGCACTCCCTCAGCACTGACCCTCTAACAGTGCAGCACTCCCTCAGAGCTGACCCTCTGAAAGTGCAGCGCTCCCTCAGTACTGACCCTCTAACAGTGCAGCACTCCCTCAGTACTGACCCTCTGACAGTGCAGAACGCCCTCAGTACTGTCCCTCTGACAGTTCAGCGCTCCCTCAGTACTGACCCTCTGACAGTGCAGCACACCCTCAGTACTGACCCTCTGACATTGCAGCACTCCCTCAGTACTGACCTTGTGACAGTGCAGCACTCCCTCAGTACTGACTCTATGACAGTGGAGCACTCCCTCAGTACTGACCCTCTGACAGTGCAGCACTCCCTCAGTACTGACCCTCTGACAGTGCGGCACTCCCTCAGTACTGACCCTCTGACAGTGCAGCACTCCCTCCGTACTGACCCTCTGACAGTGCGGCACGCCCTCAGTACTGACCCTCTGACAGTGCAGCACTCCCTCACTACTGAACCTCTGACAGTGCAGCACTCCCTCAGTACTGACCCTCTGACAGTGCAGCGCTCCCTCAGTACTGAATTTCTGACAGTGCAGCACTCCCTCAGTACTGACCCTCTGACAGTGCAGCACTCCCTCAGCACTGACTCTCTGACAGTGCAGCACGCCCTCAGTACTGACCCTCTGACAGTGCAGCACTCCCTCAGCACTGACCCTCTGACAGTGCAGCACTCCCTCAGTACTGACCCTCTGACAGTGCGGCACTCCCTCAGGACTGACCCTCTGACAGTGCAGCGCTCCCTCAGTACTAACCCTCTGACAGTGCAGCACTCCCTCAGTACTGACCCTCTGTCAGTGCGGCACTCCCTCAGCACTGACTCTCTGACAGTGCGGCACTCCCTCAGTACTGACCCTCTGACAGTGCGGCACTCCCTCAGTACTGACCCTCTGACAGTGCAGCGCTCCCTCAGTACTGACCCTCTGACAGTGCAGCACTCCCTCAGCACTGACCCTCTGACAGTGCGGCACTCCCTCAGTACTGACCCTCTGACAGTGCAGCACTCCCTCAGTACTGACCCTCTGACAGTGCCGCAGTCCCTCAGTACTGACCCTCTGACAGTGCAGCACTCCCTCAGTACTGACCCTCTGACAGTGCGGCACTCCCTCAGTACTGACCCTCTGACAGTGCAGCACTCCCTCAGTACTGACCCTCTGACAGTGCAGCACTCCCTCAGTACTTACCCTCCGACAGTGCGGCACTCCCTCAGCACTGACTCTCTGACAGTGCGGCACTCACTCAGTACTGACCCTCTGACAGTGCGGCACTCCCTCAGTACTGACCCTCTGACAGTGCGGCACTCCCTCAGTACTGACCCACTGACAGTGCAGCGCTCCCTCCGTACTGACCTTCTGACAGTGCAGCACTCCCTCAGTACTGACCCTTTGACAGTGCAGCACTCCCTCAGTACTGACCCTCTGACAGTGCGGCACTCCCTCAGTACTGAATCTCTAACAGTGCAGCACTCCCTCAGTACTGACCCTCTGACAGTGCAGCACTCCCGCAGCACTGACCCTCTGACAGAGCGGCACTCCCTCAGTGCTGACCCTCTGACAGTGCAGCACTCCCTCAGTACTGACCCTCTGAAAGTGCAGCACTCCCTCAGTACTGACGCTCTGACAGTGCGGCACTCCCTCAGTACTGACCCTCTGACATTGCAGCACTCCCTCAGTGCTGACCTTGTGACAGTGTTGCACTCCCTCAGTACTGACTCTCTGACAGTGCAGCACTCCCTCAGTACTGACCCTCTGACAGTGCAGCACTCCCTCAGTACTGACCCTCTGACAGTGCGGGCCTCCCTCAGTACTGACCCTCTGACAGTGCGGCCCTCCCTCAGTACTGACCCTCTGACAGTGCAGAACGCCCTCAGTACTGTCCCTCTGACAGTGCGGCACTCCCTCAGTACTGACCCTCTCACAGTGCAGCACTCCCTCAGTACTGACTCTCTGATAGTGTGGCACTCCCTCAGTGCTGACCGTCTGACAGTGCAGCACTCACTCAGTACTGACCCTCTGACAGTGCGGCGCTCCCTCAGCACTGACCCTCTGACAGTGCAGCACGCCCTCAGTACTGACCCTCTGACAGTGCAGCACTCCCTCAGCACTGACCCTCTGACAGTGCCGCACTCCCTCAGTACTGACCCTCTGACAGTGCGGCACTCCCTCAGTACTGACCCTCTGACAGTGCAGCACTCCCTCAGTACTGACCCTCTGACAGTGCAGCATTCCCTCTGTACTGACCCTCTGACAGTGCAGCGCTCCCACAGCACTGACCCTCTGACAGTGCGGCACTCCCTCAGTACTGACCCTCTGACAGTGCAGCATTCCCTCTGTACTGACCCTCTGACAGTGCGGCACTCCCTCAGTACTGACCCTCTGACAGTGCAGCATTCCCTCTGTACTGACCCTCTGACAGTGCCGCGCTCCCTCAATACTGACCCTCTGACAGTGCGGCGCTCCCTCAATACTGACCCTCTGACAGTGCAGCGCTCCCACAGCACTGACCCTCTGACAGTCCGGCACTCCCTCAGCACTGACCATCTGACAGTGCAGCACTCCCCCAGTACTGACCCTCCGACAGTGAGGCACTCCCCCAGTACTGACCCTCTGACAGTGCGGCACTCCCCCAGTACTGACCCTCTGACAGTGCAGCACTCCCTCAGTACTGACCCCCTGACAGTGCAGCACTCCCCCAGTACTGACCCTCTTACAGTGCGGCACTCCCTCAGCACTGACCCTCTGACAGTGCGGCACTCCCTCAGCCCTGACCCTCTGACAGTGCAGCACTCCCCCAGTACTGACCCTCCGACAGTGAGGCACTCCCCCAGTACTGACCCTCTGACAGTGCGGCACTCCCCCAGTACTGACCCTCTGACAGTGCAGCACTCCCTCAGTACTGACCTCCTGACTGTGCAGCACTCCCCCAGTACTGACCCTCTGACAGTGCGTCACTCCCTCAGTGCTGACCCTCTGACAGTGCAGCACACCCTCAGTACTGAGGTTGTGACAGTGCAGCACTCCCTCAGTACTGACCCTCTGACAGTGCAGCACTCCCTCACTACTGACCCTCTGACAGTGCAGCACTCCCTCAGCACTGACCCTCTGACAGTGCGGCACTCCCTCAGTACTGACCCTCTGACAGTGCGGCACTCCCACAGTACTGACTCTCTGACAGTGCAGCTCTCCCTCAGGACTGACCCTCTGAGAGTGCAGCACTCCCTCAGTACTGACCGTCTGACAGTGCGACACTCCCTCAGTACTGACCCTCTGACAGTGCGGCACTCCCTCAGTACTGACCCTCTGACAGTGCGGCACTCCCTCAGCACTGACCCTCTGACAGTGCAGCACTCCCTCAGTACTGACCCTCTGACAGTGCGGCACTCCCTCAGCACTGACCCTCTGACAGTGCCGCACTCCCTCAGTACTGACCCTCTGACAGTGCAGCACTCCCTCAGCACTGACCCTCTGACAGAGCAGCACTCCCTCAGTACTGACCCCCTGACAGTGCAGCACTCCCCCAGTACTGACCCTCTGACAGTGCAGCACTCCCTCAGTACTGACCCTCCGACAGTGCGGCACTCCCTCAGCACTGACCCTCTGACAGTGCGGCACTCCCTCAGCACTGACCCTCTGACATTGCAGCACTCCCTCAGTACTGACCCTCCGACAGTGCGGCACTCCCCCAGTACTGACCCTCTGACAGTGCGGCACTCTCTCAGTACTGACCCTCTGACAGTGCAGCACTCCCTCAGTACTGACCCTCTGACAATGCGGCACTCCATCAGTACTGACTCTCTGACAGTGCAGCACTCCCTCAGTACTGACCCTCTGCAGTGCAGCACTCCCTCAGTACTGACCCTCTGACATTGCGGCACTCCCTCAGTACTGACCCTCTGAAGGTGCGGCACTCCCTCAGTACTAACCCTCTGACAGTGCGGCGCTTCCTCAGTACTGACCCTCTGACAGTGCAGCACTCCCTCAGTACTGACCCTCTGTTAGTGCAGCACACACTCAGTACTGACCCTCTGACAGTGCAGCACTCCCTCAGTACTGATCCGCGGACAGTGCAGCACTCCCTCAGTACTGACCCTCTGCAGTGCGGCACTCCCTCAGTACTGACCCTCTGAAGGTGCGGCACTCCCTCGGTACTGACCCTCAGACAGTGCGGCACTCCCTCAGTCCTGACCCTCTGACAATGCAGCACTCCCTCAGTACTGACCCTCTGACAGTGCAGCACTCCCTCAGTACTGACCCTCTGACAGTGCAGCCCTCCCTCAGCACTGACTCTGTGACAGTGCAGCCCTCCCTCAGCACTGACTCTCTGACAGTGCGGCACTCCCTCAGTACTGACCCTCCGACAGTTCAGCACTCCCTCAGTACTGACCCTCCGACAGTGCAGCACTCCCTCAGTACTGACCCTCTGACAGTGCGGCACTCCCTCAGTACTGACCCTCTGACAGTGCGGCTCTCCCTCAGTACTGACTCTCTGACAGTGCAGCACTCCCTCAGTACTGACTCTCTGACAGTGCAGCACTCCCTCAGTACTGACCCACTGACAGTGCGGCACTCCCTCAGTACTGACCCTTTGACAGTGCAGCACTCCCTCAGTACTGACCGTCTGACAGTGCGGCACTCCCTCAGTACTGACCCTCTGACAGTGCAGCTCTCCCTCAGTACTGACTCTCTGAGCAGCACTCCCTCAGTACTGACCCTCTGACAGTGCGACACTCCCTCAGTACTGACCCTCTGACAGTGCGGCATTCCCTCAGTACTGACCTTCTAACATTGCAGCGCTCCCTCAGTACTGACTCTCTGACAGTGCAGCACTCCCTCAGTACTGACCCACTGACAGTGCAGCACTCCCTCAGTACTGACCCACTGACAGTGCAGCACTCCCTCAGTAGTGACCCTCTGACAGTGCGGCCCTCCCTCAGTACTGACCCTCTGACATTGCGGCCCTCCCTCAGCACTGACCCTCTGACAGTGCGGCACTCCCTCAGTACTGACCCTCTGACAGTGCAGCTCTCCCTCAGTACTGAGATTGTGACAGTGCAGCACTCCCTCAGTACTGACCCTCTGACAGTGCAGCACTCCCTCAGTAGTGACCCTCTGACAGTGCGGCCCTCCCTCAGTACTGTCCCTCTGACATTGCGGCCCTCCCTCAGCACTGACCCTCTGACAGTGCGGCACTCCCTCAGTACTGACCCTCTGACAGTGCAGCACTCCCTCAGTACTGACCCTCTGACAGTGCAGCACTCTCTCAGTACTGACCCTCTGACAGTGCAGCACTCCCTCAGTACTGACCATCTGACAGTGCAGCTCTCCCTCAGTACTGAGCTTGTGACAGTGCAGCACTCCCTCAGTACTGACCCTCCGACAGTGCAGCACTCCCTCAGTACTGACCCTCTGACAGTGCGGCACTCCCTCAGTACTGACCCTCTGACAGTGCAGCACTCCCTCAGTACTGACCCTCTGACAGTGCAGCTCTCCCTCAGTACTGACTCTCTGACAGTGCAGCACTCCCTCAGTACTGACCCACTGACATTGCGGCCCTCCCTCAGTACTGACCCTCTGACAGTGCGGCATTCCCTCAGTACTGACCTTCTAACATTGCAGCACTCCCTCAGTACTGACCCTCTGACAGTGCAGCACTCCCTGAGTACTGACCCTCTGACAGTGCAGCACTCCCTCACTACTGACCCTCTGACAGTGCAGCACTCCCTCAGTACTGACCCTCTGACAGTGCGGCACTCCCTCAGTACTGACCGTCTGACAGTGCGGCACTTCCTCAGTACTGACCCTCTGACAGTACGGCGCTCCCTCAGTACTGACCCTCTGACAGTGCAGCACACCCTCAGTACTGACCGTCTGACAGTGCGTCACTCCCTCAGTGCTGACCGTCTGACAGTGCAGCACTCCCTCAGTACTGACCCTCTGACAGTGCAGCACTCCCTCACTACTGACCCTCTGACAGTGCAGCACTCCCTCAGTACTGACCCTCTGACAGTGCAGCACTCCCTCAGTACTGAGCTTGTGACAGTGCAGCACTCCCTCAGTACTGACCCTCTGACAGTGCAGCACTCCCTCACTACTGACCCTCTGACAGTGCAGCACTCCCTCAGTACTGACCCTCTGACAGTGCAGCGCTCCCTCAGTACTGACTTTCTGACAGTGCAGCACTCCCTCAGCACTGACCCTCTGACAGTGCAGCACTCCCTCAGTACTGACCCTCTGACAGTGCAGCACTCCCTCACTACTGACCCTCTGACAGTGCAGCACTCCCTCAGTACTGACCCTCTGACAGTGCAGCGCTCCCTCAGTACTGACTTTCTGACAGTGCAGCACTCCCTCAGCACTGACCCTCTGACAGTGCGGCACTCCCTCAGTACTGACCCTCTGACAGTGCGGCGCTCCCTCAGTACTGACTTTCTGACAGTGCAGCACTCCCTCAGCACTGACCCTCTGACAGTGCAGCACTCCCTCAGCACTGACCCTCTGACAGTGCAGCACGCCCTCAGTACTGACCCTCTGACAGTGCAGCACTCCCTCAACACTGACCCTCTGACAGTGCCGCACTCCCTCAGTACTGACCCTCTGACAGTGCGGCACTCCCTCAGTACTGACCCTCTGACAGTGCGGCACTCCCTCAGTACTGACCCTCTGACAGTGCGGCACTCACTCAGTACTGACCCTCTGACAGTGCAGCATTCCCTGAGTACTGACCCGCTGACAGTGCGGCACTCCCTCTGTACTGACCCTCTGACAGTGCCGCGCTCCCTCAATACTGACCCGCTGACAGTGCAGCACGCCCTTGGTACTGACCCTCTGACAGTGCAGCACTCCCTCAGTACTGAACCTCTGACAGTGCGACACTCCCTCAGTACTGACCCTCTGACAGTGCAGCGCTCCCACAGCACTGACCCTCTGACAGTGCGGCACTCCCTCAGTACTGACCCTCTGACAGTGCGGCACTCCCTCAGCCCTGACCCTCTGACAGTGCGGCACTCCCTCAGTGCTGACCCTCTGACAGTGCAGCACTCCCCCAGTACTGACCCTCCGACAGTGAGGCACTCCCCCAGTACTGACCCTCTGACAGTGCGGCACTCCCCCAGTACTGACCCTCTGACAGTGCAGCACTCCCTCAGTACTGACCCCCTGACAGTGCAGCACTCCCCCAGTACTGACCCTCTGACAGTGAGGCACTCCCTTAGCACTGACCTTCTGACAGTGCGGCACTCCCTCAGCACTGACCCTCTGACAGTGAAGCACTCCCTCAGTACTGACCCTCCGACAGTGCGGCACTCCCCCAGTACTGACCCTCTGACAGTGCGGCACTCCCCCAGTACTGACCCTCTGACAGTGCAGCACTCTCTCAGTACTGACCCTCTGACAGTGCAGCACTCCCTCAGTACTGACCCTCT
This sequence comes from Scyliorhinus torazame, assembly GCF_047496885.1. Classification (NCBI taxonomy): domain Eukaryota; kingdom Metazoa; phylum Chordata; class Chondrichthyes; order Carcharhiniformes; family Scyliorhinidae; genus Scyliorhinus; species Scyliorhinus torazame. The sequence goes on along the minus strand of NC_092710.1, from coordinate 14,877,911 downwards.
GACAATGCGGCACTCCCTCTGTACTTATCCTCTGACAGTGCAGCACTCCCTCAGTACCGACCCTCTGCAGTGCGGCACTCCCTCAGTACTGACTCTCTGACATTGCGGCACTCCCTCAGTACTGACCCTCTGAAGGTGTGGCACTAGCTCAGTACTAACCCTCTGACAGTGCGGCACTCCCTCAGGACTGACCCTCTGATAGTGCAGCGCTCCCTCAGTACTGCCCCTCTGACAATGCGGCACTCCCTCAGTACTTATCCTCTGACAGTGCAGCACTCCCTCAGTACTGACCCTCTGCAGTGCGGCACTCCCTCAGTACTGACTCTCTGACATTGCGGCACTCCCTCAGTACTGACCCTCTGAAGGTGTGGCACTAGCTCAGTACTAACCCTCTGACAGTGCGGCACTCCCTCAGGACTGACCCTCTGATAGTTCAGCGCTCCCTCAGTACTGCCCCTCTGACAGTGCAGCACACCCTCAGTACTGACCCTCTGACAGTGCAGCACTCCCTCAGTACTGATCCTCGGTCAGTGCAGCGCTCCCTCAGTACTGACCCTCTGCAGTGCGGCACTCCCTCAGTACTGACCCTCTGAAGGTGCGGCACTCCCTCAGTACTGACCCTCTGACAATGCAGCGCTCCCTCAGCACTGACCCTCTGACAGTGCAGCACTCCCTCAGTACTGAACCTCTGCAGTGCAGCCCTCCCTCAGCACTGACTCTCTGACAGTGCAGCACTCCGTCAGTACTGACCCTCTGACAGTGCAGCACTCCCTCTGTACTGACTCTCTGACAGTGCAGCCCTCCCTCAGTACTGACCCTCTGACAGTGCAGCACTCCCTCAGTACTGACCCTCTGGCTGTGCGGCATTCCCTCAGTACTGACGCTCTGACAGTGCAGCACTCCCTCAGTACTGACCCTCTGACAGTGCAGCACACCCTCAGTACTGACCCTCTGACAGTGCAGCACTCCCTCAGTACTGACCCTCTGACAGAGCTGCACTCCCTCAGTACTGACCCTCTGACAGTGCAGCACTCCCTAAGTACTGACTCTCTGACAGTGCAGCGCTCCCTCAGTACTGACCCTCTGACAGTGCAGCACTCCCTCAGTACTGACCCTCTGACAGTGCAGCACGCCCTCAGTACTGACCCTCTGACAGTGAAGCGCTCCCTCAGTACTGACCCTCTGACAGTGCAGCACTCCCTCAGTACTGACTCTCTGACAGTGCAGCACTCCCTCAGTACTGACCCTCTGACAGTGCAGCCCTCCCTCAGTACTGACCCTCTGACAGTGCAGCACTCCCTCAGTACTAACCCTCTGACAGTGCATCACTCCCTCACTACTGACCCTCTGACAGTGCAGCACTCCCTCAGTACTGACCCTCTAACAGTGCAGCACTCCCTCAGTACTGACCCTCTGACAGTGCAGCACTCCCTCAGTACTGACCCTCTGAAGGTGTGGCACTAGCTCAGTACTAACCCTCTGACAGTGCGGCACTCCCTCAGGACTGACCCTCTGATAGTGCAGCGCTCCCTCAGTACTGCCCCTCTGACAATGCGGCACTCCCTCAGTACTTATCCTCTGACAGTGCAGCACTCCCTCAGTACTGACCCTCTGCAGTGCGGCACTCCCTCAGTACTGACTCTCTGACATTGCGGCACTCCCTCAGTACTGACCCTCTGAAGGTGTGGCACTAGCTCAGTACTAACCCTCTGACAGTGCGGCACTCCCTCAGGACTGACCCTCTGATAGTGCAGCGCTCCCTCAGTACTGCCCCTCTGACAGTGCAGCACACCCTCAGTACTGACCCTCTGACAGTGCAGCACTCCCTCAGTACTGACTCTCTGACAGTGCAGCACTCCGTCAGTACTGACCCTCTGACAGTGCGGCACTCCCTCAGTACTGACCCTCTAACAGTGCAGCACTCCCTCAGTACTGACCCTCTGACAGTGCAGCACTCCCTCAGTACTGACCCTCTGACAGTGCGCCACTCCCTCAGTACTGACCCTCTGACAGTGCGGCCCTCCCTCAGTACTGACCCTCTGACAGTGCAGCACGCCCTCAGCACTGACCCTCTGATAGTGCGGTGCTCCCTCAGTGCTGACCCTCTGACAGTGCGGCACTCCCTCAGTACTGACCCTCTGACAGTGCAGCACTCCCTCAGTACTGACCCTCTGACAGTGCTGCACACCCTCAGCACTGACCCTCTGACAGTGCGGCCCTCCCTCAGTACTGACCCTCTGACAGTGCGGCACTCCCTCAGTACTGACCCTCTGACTGTGCAGCACTCCCTCAGTACTGATCCTCTGACTGTGCGGCACTCCCTCAGTACTGACCCTCTGACTGTGCGGCACTCCCTCAGTACTGACCCTCTGACAGTGCGGCACTCCCTCAGTACTTACCCTCTGACATTGCAGCACTCCCTCAGTACTGACCCTCTGACAGTGCAGCACTCCCTCAGTACTGGCCCTCTGACAGTGCGGCTCTCCCTCAGTACTGACCATCTGACAGTGCCGCGCTCCCTCAATACTGACCCTCTGACAGTGCGGCCCTCCCTCAGTCCTGACGCTCTGACAGTGCAGCAGGCCCTCAGCACTGATCCTCTGACAGTGCGGCACTCCCTCAGTACTGACCCTCTGACAGTGCAACTCTCCCTCAGTACTGACCCTCTGACAGTGCGGCACTCCCTCAGTACTGACCCTTTGACAGTGCAGCACTCCCTCAGTACTGACCGTCTGACAGTGCGGCACTTCCTCAGTACTGATCCTCTGACAGTACGGCGCTCCCTCAGTACTGACCCTCTGACAGTGCAGCACTCCCTCAGGACTGACCGTCTGACAGTGCGTCACTCCCTCAGTGCTGACCCTCTGACAGTGCAGCACACCCTCAGTACTGAGCTTGTGACAGTGCAGCACTCCCTCAGTACTGACCCTCTGACAGTGCGGCACTCCCTCAGTAGTGACCCTCTGACAGTGCGGCCCTCCCTCAGTACTGACCCTCTGACAGTGCGGCCCTCCCTCAGCACTGACCCTCTGACAGTGCGGCACTCCCTCAGTACTGACCCTCTGACAGTGCGGCACTCCCTCAGTACTGACCCTCTGACAGTGCGGCACTCCCTCAGTACTGAGCTTGTGACAGTGCAGCACTCCCTCAGTACTGACCCTCTGACAGTGCAGCACTCCCTCACTACTGGCCCTCTGACAGTGCAGCACTCCCTCAGTACTGACCCTCTGACAGTGCGGCACTCCCTCAGTACTGACCCTTTGACAGTGCAGCACTCCCTCAGAACCGACCCTCTGACAGTGCAGCACTCCCTCAGTACTGACCGTCTGACAGTGCATCACTCCCTCAGTGCTGACCCTCTGACAGTACGGCGCTCCATCAGTATTGACCCTTTGACAGTGCAGCACTCCCTCAGTACTGACCGTCTGACAGTGCAGCACACCCTCAGTACTGAGCTTGTGACAGTGCAGCACTCCCTCAGTACTGACCCTCTGACAGTGCAGCACTCCCTCACTACTGACCCTCTGACAGTGCAGCACTCCCTCAGTACTGACCCTCTGACAGTGCAGCAGTCCCTCAGTACTGACTTTCTGACAGTGCAGCACTCCCTCAGCACTGACCCTCTGACAGTGCAGCACTCCCTCAGTACTGACCCTCTGACAGTGCAGCACTCCCTCAGCACTGACCCTCTGACAGTGCAGCACGCCCTCAGTACTGACCCTCTGACAGTGCAGCACTCCCTCAGTACTGACCCTCTGACAGTGCAGCACTCCCTCAGTACTGACCCTCTGACAGTGCGGCACTCCCTCAGTACTGACCCTCTGACAGTGCAGCACTCCCTCGGTACTGACCCTCTGACAGTGCGGCAGTCCCTCAGCACTGACCCTCTGACAGTGCGGCACTCCCTCAGTACTGACCCTCTGACAGTGTGGCACTCCCTCAGCACTGACCCACTAACAGTGTGGCACTCCCTCAGTACTGACCCTCTGACAGTGCAGCACTCCCTCAGTACTGACCCTCTGACAGTGCGGCAGTCCCTCAGCACTGACCCTCTGACAGTGCGGCACTCCCTCAGTACTGACCCTCTGACAGTGCAGCTCTCCCTCAGTACTGACCCTCTGACAGTGCAGCACTCCCTCAGTACTGACGCTCTGACAGTGCAGCGCTCCCTCAGTACTGACCCTATTACAGTGCGGCACTCCCTCAGTACTGACCCTCTGACAGTGCAGCACTCCCTCAGTACTGACCCTATTACAGTGCGGCACTCCCTCAGTACTGACCCTCTGACAGTGCAGCACTGCCTCAGTACTGACCCTCTGACAGTGCAGCGCTCCCTCAGTACTGACCCTCTGACAGTGCAGCACTCCCTCAGTACTGACCCTCTGACAGTGCGGCACTCCCTCAGTACTGACCCTCTGACAGTGCCGCGCTCCCTCAATACTGACCCTCTGACAGTGCGGCACTCCCTCAGTACTGACCCTCTGACAGTGCGGCACTCCCTCAGTACTGACCCTCTGACAGTGCAGCGCTCCCACAGCACTGACCCTCAGGCAGTGCGGCACTCCCTCAGTACTGACCCTCTGACAGTGCGGCGCTCCCTCAGCCCTGACCCTCTGACAGTGCAGCACTCCCCCAGTACTGACCCTCCGACAGTGAGGCACTCCCCCAGTACTCACCCTCTGACAGTGCGGCACTCCCCCAGTACTGACCCTCTGACAGTGCAGCACTCCCTCAGTACTGACCCCCTGACAGTGCAGCACTCCCCCAGTACTGACCCTCTGACAGTGCGGCACTCCCTCAGCACTGACCCTCTGACAGTGCAGCACTCCCTCAGCACTGACCCTCTGACAGTGAAGCACTCCCTCAGTACTGACCCTCCGACAGTGCGGCACTCCCCCAGTACTGACCCTCTGACAGTGCGGCACTCCCCCAGTACTGACCCTCTGACAGTGCAGCATTCTCTCAGTACTGACCCTCTGACAGTGCAGCACTCCCTCAGTACTGACCCTCTGACAATGCGGCACTCCCTCAGTACTGATCTTCTGACAGTGCAGCACTCCCTCAGTACTGACCCTCTGCAGTGCGGCACTCCCTCAGTACTGAACCTCTGACATTGCGGCACTCCATCAGTACTGACCCTCTGCCAGTGCAGCACTCCCTCATTTCTGACCCTCTGATAGTGCAGCACTCCCTCAGTACTGACCCTCTGACAGTGCAGCACTCCCTCAGTCCTGATCCTCGGACAGTGCAGCACTCCCTCAGTACTGACCCTCTGACAGTGCAGCACTCCCTCAGTCCTGATCCTCGGACAGTGCAGCGCTCCCTCAGTACTGACCCTCTGACAGTGCAGCACTCCCTCAGTACTGACCCTCTGCAGTGCAGCACTCCCTCAGTACTGACCCTCTGACAGTGCGGCACTCCCTCAGTACTGACTCTCTGACAGTGCAGCACTCCCTCAGTACTGACCCTCTGACAGTGCAGCACTCCCTCAGTACTGACCCTCTGACAGTGCAGCCCTCCCTCAGCACTGACTCTCTGACAGTGCGGCACTCCCTCAGCACTGACTCTCTGACAGTGCAGCCCTCCCTCAGCACTGACCCTCTGACAGTGCAGCACTCCCTCAGTACTGACCCTCTGACAGTGCGGCACTCCCTCAGTACTGACCCTCTGACAGTGCAGCACTCCCTCAGTCCTGATCCTCGGACAGTGCAGCACTCCCTCAGTACTGACCCTCTGCAGTGCGGCACTCCCTCAGTACTGACCCTCTGACAGTGCGGCACTCCCTCAGTACTGACCCTCTGACAGTACGGCACTCCCTCAGTACTGACCCTCTGACAGTGCGGCACTCCCTCAGTACTGACCCTCTGACAGTGCGGCACTCCCTCAGTACTGACCCTCTGACAGTGCAGCACTCCCTCAGTACTGACCCTCTGACAGAGAGGCACTCCCTCAGTACTGACCCTCTGACAGTGCAGCACTCCCTCAGTACTGACCCTCTGACAGTGCGGCACTCCCTCAGTACTGATCCTCTGAGAAGTGCAGCTCTCCCTCAGTACTGACTCTCTGACAGTGCGGCACTCCCTCAGTACTGACCCTCTGACAGTGCAGCACTCCGTCAGTACTGACCCTCTGACAGTGCAGCACTCCCTCAGTACTGACCCTCTGACAGTGCAGCGCTCCCTCAGTACTGACCCTCTGACAGTGCGGCACTCCCTCAGTACTGACTCTCTGACAGTGCAGCACTCCCTCAGTACTGACCCTCTGACAGTGCAGCACTCCCTCAGTACTGACCCTCTGACAGTGCAGCACTCCCTCAGTACTGACCCTCTGACAATGCATCACTCCCTCAGTACTGACCCACTGACAGTGCGGCCCTCCCTCAGTACTGACCCTCTGACAGTGCGGCACTCCCTCAGTACTGACCCTCTAACAGTGCAGCACTCCCTCAGTACTGACCCTCTGACAGTGCAGCACTCCCTCAGTACTGACCCTCTGACAGTGCGCCACTCCCTCAGTACTGACCCTCTGACAGTGCGGCCCTCCCTAAGTACTGACCCTCTGACAGTGCAGCACTCCCTCAGCACTGACCCTCTGACAGTGCGGTGCTCCCTCAGCGCTGACCCTCTGACAGTGCGGCACTCCCTCAGTACTGACCCTCTGACAGTGCTGCACACCCTCAGCACTGACCCTCTGACAGTGCGGCCCTCCCTCAGTACTGACCCTCTGACAGTGCGGCACTCCCTCAGTACTGACCCTCTGACTGTGCAGCACTCCCTCAGTACTGATCCTCTGATAGTGCAGCGCTCCCTCAGGACTGACCGTCTGACAGTGCGGCACTTGCTCAGTACTGACCCTCTGACAGTACGGCGCTCCCTCAGTACTGACCCTCTGACAGTGCAGCACTCCCTCAGTACTGACCGTCTGACAGTGCGTCACTCCCTCAGTACTGACCCTCTGACAGTGCGGCACTCCCTCAGTACTGACCCTCTGACAGTGCATCACTCCCTCAGTACTGACCCTCTGACAGCGCAGCACTCCCTCAGTACTGACTCTCTGACAGTGCAGCACTCCGTCAGTACTGACCCTCTGACAGTGCGGCACTCCCCCAGTACTGACCCTCTAACAGTGCAGCACTCCCTCAGTACTGACCCTCTGACAGTGCAGCACTCCCTCAGTACTGACCCTCTGACAGTGCGCCACTCCCTCAGTACTGACCCTCTGACAGTGCGGCCCTCCCTCAGTACTGACCCTCTGACAGTGCAGCACGCCCTCAGCACTGACCCTCTGATAGTGCGGTGCTCCCTCAGTGCTGACCCTCTGACAGTGCGGCACTCCCTCAGTACTGACCCTCTGACAGTGCTGCACACCCTCAGCACTGACCCTCTGACAGTGCGGCCCTCCCTCAGTACTGACCCTCTGACAGTGCGGCACTCCCTCAGTACTGACCCTCTGACTGTGCAGCACTCCCTCAGTACTGATCCTCTGACTGTGCGGCACTCCCTCAGTACTGACCCTCTGACTGTGCGGCACTCCCTCAGTACTGACCCTCTGACAGTGCGGCACTCCCTCAGTACTGACCCTCTGACATTGCAGCACTCCCTCAGTACTGACCCTCTGACAGTGCAGCACTCCCTCAGTACTGGCCCTCTGACAGTGCGGCTCTCACTCAGTACTGACCATCTGACAGTGCCGCGCTCCCTCAATACTGACCCTCTGACAGTGCGGCCCTCCCTCAGTCCTGACGCTCTGACAGTGCAGCACGCCCTCAGTACTGATCATCTGACAGTGCGGCACTCCCTCAGTACTGACCCTCTGACAGTGCAACTCTCCCTCAGTACTGACCCTCTGACAGTGCGGCACTCCCTCAGTACTGACCCTTTGACAGTGCAGCACTCCCTCAGTACTGACCGTCTGACAGTGCGGCACTTCCTCAGTACTGATCCTCTGACAGTACGGCGCTCCCTCAGTACTGACCCTCTGACAGTGCAGCACTCCCTCAGGACTGACCGTCTGACAGTGCGTCACTCCCTCAGTGCTGACCCTCTGACAGTGCAGCACACCCTCAGTACTGAGCTTGTGACAGTGCAGCACTCCCTCAGTACTGACCCTCTGACAGTGCGGCACTCCCTCAGTAGTGACCCTCTGACAGTGCGGCCCTCCCTCAGTACTGACCCTCTGACAGTGCGGCCCTCCCTCAGCACTGACCCTCTGACAGTGCGGCACTCCCTCAGTACTGACCCTCTGACAGTGCGGCACTCCCTCAGTACTGACCCTCTGACAGTGCGGCACTCCCTCAGTACTGAGCTTGTGACAGTGCAGCACTCCCTCAGTACTGACCCTCTGACAGTGCAGCACTCCCTCACTACTGGCCCTCTGACAGTGCAGCACTCCCTCAGTACTGACCCTCTGACAGTGCGGCACTCCCTCAGTACTGACCCTTTGACAGTGCAGCACTCCCTCAGAACCGACCCTCTGACAGTGCAGCACTCCCTCAGTACTGACCGTCTGACAGTGCATCACTCCCTCAGTGCTGACCCTCTGACAGTACGGCGCTCCCTCAGTACTGACCCTTTGACAGTGCAGCACTCCCTCAGTACTGACCGTCTGACAGTGCAGCACACCCTCAGTACTGAGCTTGTGACAGTGCAGCACTCCCTCAGTACTGACCCTCTGACAGTGCAGCACTCCCTCACTACTGACCCTCTGACAGTGCAGCACTCCCTCAGTACTGACCCTCTGACAGTGCAGCACTCCCTCAGTACTGACTTTCTGACAGTGCAGCACTCCCTCAGTACTGACCCTCTGACAGTGCAGCACTCCCTCAGCACTGACCCTCTGACAGTGCAGCACGCCCTCAGTACTGACCCTCTGACAGTGCAGCACTCCCTCAGTACTGACCCTCTGACAGTGCAGCACTCCCTCAGTACTGACCCTCTGACAGTGCGGCACTCCCTCAGTACTGACCCTCTGACAGTGCAGCACTCCCTCAGTACTGACCCTCTGACAGTGCGGCAGTCCCTCAGCACTGACCCTCTGACAGTGCGGCACTCCCTCAGTACTGACCCTCTGACAGTGCAGCACTCCCTCAGTACTGACCCTCTGACAGTGCGGCAGTCCCTCAGCACTGACCCTCTGACAGTGCGGCACTCCCTCAGTACTGACCCTCTGACAGTGCAGCTCTCCCTCAGTACTGACCCTCTGACAGTGCAGCTCTCCCTCAGTACTGACCCTCTGACAGTGCAGCACTCCCTCAGTACTGACGCTCTGGCAGTGCAGCTCTCCCTCAGTACTGACCCTCTGACAGTGCGGCACTCCCTCAGTACTGACCCTCTGACAGTGCAGCACTCCCTCAGTACTGACCCTCTGACAGTGCGGCACTCCCTCAGTACTGACCCTCTGACAGTGCGGCACTCCCTCAGTACTGACCCTCTGACAGTGCAGCACTGCCTCAGTACTGACCCTCTGACAGTGCAGCGCTCCCTCAGTACTGACCCTCTGACAGTGCAGCACTCCCTCAGTACTGACCCTCTGACAGTGCGGCACTCCCTCAGTACTGACCCTCTGACAGTGCCGCGCTCCCTCAATACTGACCCTCTGACAGTGCAGCACTCCCTCAGTACTGACCCTCTGACAGTGCAGCACTCCCTCAGTACTGACCCTCTGACAGTGCGGCACTCCCTCAGTACTGACCCTCTGACAGTGCGGCACTCCCTCAGTACTGACCCTCTGACAGTGCAGCACTGCCTCAGTACTGACCCTCTGACAGTGCAGCACTCCCTCAGTACTGACCCTCTGACAGTGCGGCACTCCCTCAGTACTGACCCTCTGACAGTGCCGCGCTCCCTCAATACTGACCCTCTGACAGTGCGGCACTCCCTCAGTACTGACCCTCTGACAGTGCAGCACTGCCTCAGTACTGACCCTCTGACAGTGCAGCACTCCCTCAGTACTGACCCTCTGACAGTGCGGCACTCCCTCAGTACTGACCCTCTGACAGTGCCGCGCTCCCTCAATACTGACCCTCTGACAGTGCGGCACTCCCTCAGTACTGACCCTCTGACAGTGCGGCACTCCCTCAGTACTGACACTCTGACAGTGCAGCGCTCCCACAGCACTGACCCTCAGGCAGTGCGGCACTCCCTCAGTACTGACCCTCTGACAGTGCGGCACTCCCTCAGCCCTGACCCTCTGACAGTGCAGCACTCCCCCAGTACTGACCCTCCGACAGTGAGGCACTCCCCCAGTACTGACCCTCTGACAGTGCGGCACTCCCCCAGTACTGACCCTCTGACAGTGCAGCACTCCCTCAGTACTGACCCCCTGACAGTGCAGCACTCCCCCAGTACTGACCCTCTGACAGTGCGGCACTCCCTCAGCACTGACCCTCTGACAGTGCAGCACTCCCTCAGCACTGACCCTCTGACAGTGAAGCACTCCCTCAGTACTGACCCTCCGACAGTGCGGCACTCCCCCAGTACTGACCCTCTGACAGTGCGGCACTCCCCCAGTACTGACCCTCTGACAGTGCAGCATTCTCTCAGTACTGACCCTCTGACAGTGCAGCACTCCCTCAGTACTGACCCTCTGACAATGCGGCACTCCCTCAGTACTGATCTTCTGACAGTGCAGCACTCCCTCAGTACTGACCCTCTGCAGTGCGGCACTCCCTCAGTACTGAACCTCTGACAGTGCGGCACTCCCTCAGTACTGACCCTCTGACAGTGCAGCACTCCCTCAGTACTGACCCTCTGACAATGCGGCACTCCCTCAGTACTGATCTTCTGACAGTGCGGCACTCCCTCAGTACTGAACCTCTGACAGTGCGGCACTCCCTCAGTACTGAACCTCTGACAGTGCGGCACTCCCTCAGTACTGACCCTCTGACAGTGCAGCACTCCCTCATTTCTGACCCTCTGATAGTGCAGCACTCCCTCAGTACTGACCCTCTGACAGTGCAGCACTCCCTCAGTCCTGATCCTCGGACAGTGCAGCACTCCCTCAGTACTGCCCCTCTGACAGTGCAGCACACCCTCAGTACTGACCCTCTGACAGTGCAGCACTCCCTCAGTACTGGCCCTCTGACAGTGCGGCTCTCACTCAGTACTGACCATCTGACAGTGCAGCGCTCCCTCAGTACTGACCCTCTGACAGTGCCGCGCTCCCTCAATACTGACCCTCTGACAGTGCGGTGCTCCCTCAGCGCTGACCCTCTGACAGTGCGGCACTCCCTCAGTACTGACCCTCTGACAGTGCTGCACACACTCAGCACTGACCCTCTGACAGTGCGGCCCTCCCTCAGTACTGACCCTCTGACAGTGCGGCACTCCCTCAGTACTGACCCTCTGACAGTGCAGCACTCCCTCAGTACTGATCCTCTGATAGTGCAGCGCTCCCTCAGGACTGACCGTCTGACAGTGCGGCACTTGCTCAGTACTGACCCTCTGACAGTACGGCGCTCCCTCAGTACTGACCCTCTGACAGTGCAGCACTCCCTCAGTACTGACCGTCTGACAGTGCGTCACTCCCTCAGTACTGACCCTCTGACAGTGCGGCACTCCCTCAGTACTGACCCTCTGACAGTGCATCACTCCCTCAGTACTGACCCTCTGACAGCGCAGCACTCCCTCAGTACTGACCCTCTGACAGTGCAGCACACCCTCAGTACTGAGCTTGTGACAGTGCAGCACTCCCTCAGTACTGACCCTCTGACAGTGCAGCACTCCCTCAGTACTGACCCTCTGACAGTGAAGCGCTCCCTCAGTACTGACCCTCTGATAGTACAGCACTCCCTCAGTACTGACTCTCTGACAGTGCAGCACTCCCTCAGTACTGATCCTCTGACAATGCATCACTCCCTCAGTACTGACCAACTGACAGTGCGGCTCTCCCTCAGTACTGACCCTCTGACAGTGCGGCACTCCCTCAGTACTGACCCTCTAACAGTGCAGCACTCCCTCAGTACTGACCCTCTGACAGTGCAGCACTCCCTCAGTACTGACCCTCTGACAGTGCGCCACTCCCTCAGTACTGACCCTCTGACAGTGCGGCCCTCCCTAAGTACTGACCCTCTGACAGTGCAGCACGCCCTCAGCACTGACCCTCTGACAGTGCGGTGCTCCCTCAGTGCTGACCCTCTGACAGTGCGGCACTCCCTCAGGACTGACCGTCTGACAGTGGGTCACTCCCTCAGTGCTGACCCTCTGACAGTGCAGCACACCCTCAGTACTGAGCTTGTGACAGTGCAGCACTCCCTCAGTACTGACCCTCTGACATTGCAGCACTCCCTCAGTACTGACCCTCTGACAGTGCAGCACTCCCTCAGTACTGACCCTCTGACAGTGCAGCACTCCCTCAGTACTGACCCTCTGACAGTGCGGCACTCCCTCAGTACTGACCCTCTGACCGTGCAGCACTCCCTCAGTACTGACCCTCTGACATTGCAGCACTCCCTCAGTACTGACACTCTGACAGTGCGGCACTCCCTCAGTACTGACCCTCTGACAGTGCATCACTCCCTCAGTACTGACCCACTGACAGTGCGGCCCTCCCTCAGTACTGACCCTCTGACAGTGCATCACTCCCTCAGTACTGACCCACTGACAGTGCGGCCCTCCCTCAGTACTGACCCTCTGACAGTGCAGCGCTCCCTCAGTACTGACCCTCTGACAGTGCAGCTCTCCCTCAGTACTGACCCTCTGACAGTGCGGCCCTCCCTAAGTACTGACCCTCTGACAGTGCAGCACGCCCTCAGCACTGACCCTCTGACAGTGCGGTGCTCCCTCAGTGCTGACCCTCTGACAGTGCGGCACTCCCTCAGTACTGACCCTCTGACAGTGCTGCACACCCTCAGCACTGACCCTCTGACAGTGCGGCCCTCCCACAGTACTGACCCTCTGACAGTGCGGCACTCCCTCAGTACTGACCCTCTGACTGTGCAGCACTCCCTCAGTACTGATCCTCTGATAGTGCAGCGCTCCCTCAGTCCTGACCCTCTGACTGTGCGGCACTCCCTCAGTACTGACCCTCTGACTGTGCAGCACTCCCTCAGTACTGATCCTCTGATAGTGCAGCACTCCCTCAGTACTGACCCTCTGACAGTGCGGCACTCCCTCAGTACTGACTCTCTGACAGTGCAGCACTCCCTCAGTACTGACCCTCTGACATTGCAGCACTCCCTCAGTACTGACCCTCTGACAGTGCAGCACTCCCTCAGTACTGACCCTCTGACAGTGCGGCACTCCCTCAGTACTGACCCTCTGACAGTGCAGCACTCCCTCAGTTCTGACCCTCTGACAGTGCGGCCCTCCCTCAGTCCTGACGCTCTGACAGTGCAGCAGGCCCTCAGTACTGATCCTCTGACAGTGCGGCACTCCCTCAGTACTGACCCTCTGACAGTGCAACTCTCCTTCAGTACTGACCCTCTGACAGTGCGGCACTCCCTCAGTACTGACCCTTTGACAGTGCAGCACTCCCTCAGTACTGACCGTCTGACAGTGCGGCACTTCCTCAGTACTGACCCTCTGACAGTACGGCGCTCCCTCAGTACTGACCCTTTGACAGTGCAGCACTCCCTCAGTACTGACCCTCTGACAGTACAGCACTCCCTCAGTCCTGACGCTCTGACAGTGCAGCACCCCCTCAGTACTGACCCTCTGACAGTGCAGCACTCCCTCAGTACTGACCCTCTGACAGTACAGCACTCCCTCAGTCCTGACGCTCTGACAGTGCAGCACCCCCTCAGTACTGACCCTCTGACAGTGCAGCACTCCCTCAGTACTGACCCTCTGACAGTGCGGCACTCCCTCAGTACTGACCCTCTGACAGTGCAGCACTCCCTCAGTACTGACCCTCTGACAGTGCGGCACTCCCTCAGTACTGACCCTCTGACAGTGCGGCACTCCCTCAGTACTGACCCTCTGACAGTCGGCACTCCCTCAGTACTGACCCTCTGACAGTGCGGCACTCCCTCAGTACTGACCCTCTGACAGTGCAGCACTCCCTCAGTACTGACCCTCTGACAGTGCAGCGCTCCCTCAGTACTGACCCTCTGACAGTGTAGCACTCCCTCAGTACTGACCCTCTGACAGTGCGGCACCCCCTCAGTGCTGACCCTCTGACAGTGCAGCACTCCCTCAGTACTGACCCTCTGACAGTGCGGCACTCACTCAGTACTGACCCTCTGACAGTGCGGCACTCCCTCAGTACTGACCCTCTGACAGTGCAGCACTCCTTCAGTACTGACCCTTTGACAGTGCGGCACCCCCACCTTCAGCTACGCTGCCACCATACCACACATTGACTCTCCACTTACTCCAAACTCTGTAGCTTGCAGCTTGAAGCCCTCAGTACCCTGCACAGGCTCTTGAGGCCTCTGTCCCCCAACCTGTTCTCCCTCAGCTGCAGTTCCCTCAATGACTCATTGCAAGACAGGGCGGCTGAAAGATCTCCCGCACAGACCTCCGTCAGTCCATTGTTAACCATCCTGCAATTGAAAGACAGATTACAATCAGACTCATAGGAGATGATAGCTAGAGAAACATCCAGCCCCTTCTCCAGCCCGTTACACAGGATCAGGAGGCCCCATCCAGCCCCTTCTCCAGCCCGTTACACAGGATCAGGAGGCCCCATCCAGCCCCTTCTCCAGCCCGTTACACAGGAACAGGAGGAGGCCCCATTCAGCCCCTTCTCCAGACTGTTACACAGGAACGGGAGGCCCCATTCAGCCCCTTCTCCAGCCTGTTACACAGGAACAGGAGAAGGCCCCATTCAGCCCCTTCTCCAGCCTGTTCCACAGGAACAGGATGAGGCCCCATTCAGCCCCTTCTCCAGCCAGTTACACAGGAACAGGAGAAGGCCCCATTCAGCCCCTTCTCCAGCCTGTTACACAGGAACAGGAGTAGGCCCCATTCAGCCCCTTTTCCAGCCTGTTACACAGGAACAGGAGGAGGTCCCATTCAGCCCCTTCTCCAGCCAGTTACACACGAACAGGAGGGGGCCCCATTCAGCCCCTTCTCCAGCCTGTTACACAGGAACAGGAGAAGGCCCCATTCAGCCCCTTCTCCAGCCTGTTCCACAGGAACAGGATGAGGCCCCATTCAGCCCCTTCTCCAGCCAGTTACACAGGAACAGGAGAAGGCCCCATTCAGCCCCTTTTCCAGCCTGTTACACAGGAACAGGAGGAGGTCCCATTCAGCCCCTTCTCCAGCCAGTTACACAGGAACAGGAGGAGGCCCCATTCAGCCCCTTCTCCAGCCCGTTACACAGGAACAGGAGGAGGCCCCATTCAGCCCCTTCTCCAGCCCGTTACACAGGAACAGGAGGAGGCCCCATTCAGCCCATTCTCCAGCCTGTTACACAGGAACAGGAGGAGGCCCCATTCAGCCCCTTCTCCAGCCTGTTACACAGGAACAGGAGGAGGCCCCATTCAGCCCCTTCTCCAGCCTGTTACACAGGAACAGGAGGAGGCCCCCATCCAGCCCCTTCTCCAGCCCGTTACACAGGAACAGGAGGAGGCCCCATCCAGCCCCTTCTCCAGCCTGTTACACAGGAACAGGAGGAGGCCCCATTCAGCCCCTTCTCCAGCCCGTTACACAGGAACAGGAGGAGGCCCCATTCAGCCCCTTCTCGAGCCCGTTACACAGGAACAGGAGGAGGCCCCATTCAGCCCATTCTCCAGCCTGTTACACAGGAACAGGAGGAGGCCCCATTCAGCCCCTTCTCCAGCCTGTTACACAGGAACAGGAGGAGGCCCCATTCAGCCCATTCTCCAGCCTGTTACACAGGAACAGGAGGAGGCCCCATTCAGCCCTTCTCCAGCCTGTTACACAGGAACAGGAGGCCCCATTCAGCTCTTTCTCCAGCCTGTTACACAGGGACAGGAGAAGGCCCCATTCAGCCCCTTCTCCAGCCTGTTACACGGGAACAGGAGGAGGCCCCATTCAGCCCCTTCTCCAGCCTGTTACACAGGAACAGGAGGAGGCCCCATTCAGCCCATTCTCCAGCCCGTTACACAGGGACAGGAGGAGGCCCCATTCAGCCCCTTCTCCAGCCTGTTACACAGGAACAGGAGGAGGCCCCATTCAGCCCGTTCTCCAGCCCGTTACACAGGAACAGGAGGAGGCCCCATTCAGCCCCTTCTCCAGCCTGTTACACGGGAACAGGAGGAGGCCCCATTCAGCCCCTTCTCCAGCCTGTTACACAGGAACAGGAGGAGGCCCCATTCAGCCCCTTCTCCAGCCCGTTACACAGGGTCAGGAGGATGCCCCATTCAGCCCCTTCTCCAGCCTGTTACACAGGAACAGGAGGAGGCCCCATTCAGCCCCTTCTCCAGCCTGTTACACAGGAACAGGAGGAGGCCCCATTCAGCCCCTTCCCCAGCCTGTTACACAGGAACAGGAGGAGGCCCCATTCAGCCCCTTCTCCAGACTGTTACACAGGAACAGGAGGAGGCCCCATTCAGCCCCTTCTCCAGCCTGTTACACAGGAACAGGAGGAGGCCCCATTCAGCCCCTTCTCCAGCCCGTTACACAGGAACAGGAGGAGGCCCCATTCAGCCCCTTCTCCAGCCTGTTACACAGGAACAGGAGGAGGCCCCATTCAGCCCCTTCCCCAGCCTGTTACACGGGAACAGGAGGCCCCATTCAGCCCCTTCTCCAGCCTGTTACACAGGAACAGGAGGAGGCCCCATTCAGCCCCTTCTCCAGCCCGTTACACAGGAACAGGTGGAGGCCCCATTCAGCCCCTTCGCCAGCCCGTTACACAGGAATAGGTGGACACCCCATTCAGCCCCTTCTCCAGCCTGTGACAAGGTAACAGGAGGAGGCCTCATTCAGCCCCTTCTCCAGCCCGTTACACAGGGACAGGAGGAGGCCCCATTCAGCCCCTTCTCCAGCCTGTTACACAGGAACAGGAGGAGGCCCCATTCAGCCCCTTCTCCAGCCTGTTACACAGGAACAGGAGGCGACCCCGTTCAGCCCCTTCTCCAGCCTTTTACACAGGAACAGGAGGAGGCCCCATTCAGCCCCTTCTCCAGCCTGTTACACAGGAACAGGAGGAGGCCCCATTCAGCCCCTTCTCCAGCCTGTTACACAGGAACAGGAGGAGACCCCGTTCAGCCCCTTCTCCAGCCTTTTACACAGGAACAGGAGGAGGCCCCATTCAGCCCCTTCTCCAGCCTGTTACACAGGAACAGGAGGCCCCCTTCAGACCCTTCTCCAGCACGTTACACCGGAACAGGAGGAGGCCCCATTCAGCCCCTTCTCCAGCCCGTTACACAGGAATAGGTGGACACCCCATTCAGCCCCTTCTCCAGCCTGTGACAAGGGAACAGGAGGAGGCCCCATTCAGCCCCTTCTCCAGCCAGTTACACAGGAACAGGAGGAGGCCCCATTCAGCCCCTTCTCCAGCCTGTTACACAGGAACATGAGGAGACCCCATTCAGCCCCTTCTCCAGCCTGTTACACAGGAACAGGAGGAGGCCCCATTCAGCCCCTTCTCCAGCCTGTTACACAGGGACAGGAGGAGGCCCCATTCATCCCTTTCTCCAGCCTTGATGTGGAGATGCCGGCGTTGGACTGGGGTGAGCTCAGTACGAAGTCTTACAACACCAGGTTAAATTCCAACAGGTTTGTTTCGATGTCACTAGTTTTCGGAGCGCTGCTCCTTCCTCAGGTGAATGAAGAGGTATGTTCCAGAAACACATATATAGACAAATTCAAAGATGCCAAACAATGCTAGGAATGCGAGCATTAGCAGGTGATTAAATCTTTACAGATCCAGAGATGGGGTAACCCCAGGTTAAAGAGGTGTGAATTGTCTCAAGCCAGGACAGTTGGTAGGATTTCGCAGGCCAGATGGTGAGGGATGAATGTAATGCGACATGAATCCCAGGTCCCGGTTGAGGCCGCACTCATGTGTACGGAACTTGTCTATAAGTTTCTGCTCGGCGATTCTGCGTTGTCGCGGGTCCTGAAGGCCGCCTTGGAGAACGCTTACCCGGAGATCAGAGGCTGAATGCCCTTGACTGCTGAAGTGTTCCCCGACTGGAAGGGAACATTCCTGCCGGATGATTGTCGCACGATGTCCGTTCATTCGTTGTCGCAGCGTCTGCATGGTCTCGCCAATGTACCACGCTTCGGGACATCCTTTCCTGCAGCGTATGAGGTAGACAACGTTGGCCGAGTCGCACGAGTATGTACCGTGTTCCTGGTGGGTGGTGTTCTCACGTGTAATAGTGGTATCCATGTCAATGATCTGGCACGTCTTGCAGAGATTGCCATGGCAGGGTTGTGTGGTGTCGTGGTCACTGTTCTGAAGACTGGGTAGTTTGCTGCAAACAATGGTTCGTTTGAGGTTGCGCGGTTGTTTGAAGGCAAGTAGTGGGGGTGTGGGGATGACCTTGGCAAGATGTTCATCTTCATCAATGACGTGTTGAAGGCTGTGAAGACGATGACGTAGTTTCTCCGCTCCGGGGAAGTACTGGACGACGAAGGGTATTCTGTCGGTTGTGTCCCATGTTTGTCTTCGGAGGAGGTCGGTCCGGTTTTTCGCTGTGGCGCGTTGGAACTGTCGATCGATGAGTCGAGTGCCATATCCCGTTCGTACGAGGGCATCTTTCAACGTCTGTAGATATCTGTTACGTTTCTCCTCATCTGAGCAGATCCTGTGTATACGGAGCGCTTGTCCATAGGGGATGGCTTCTTTAATGTGTTTAGGGTGGAAGCTGGAGAAGTGGAGCATCATGAGGTTATCCGTGGGTTTGCGGTAAAGCGAAGTGCTGAGGTGACCGTCCTTGATGGAGACGAGTGTGACCAAGAATGCAACTGATTTTGGAGAGTAGTCCATGGTGAGTCTCATGGTTGGATGGAACTTATTGATGTCATCGTGTAGTCGTTTCAGTGATTCTTCGCCGTGGGTCCAAAGGAAAAAAATGTCATCGATGTATCTGGTGTATAACATCGGTTGAAGGTCCTGTGCGGTGAGTAGGTCTTGTCAAACTTGTGCATGAAGATGTTGGCGTATTGGGGAGCGAATTTGGTCCCCATGGCTGTTCCGTGTGTCTGGATGAAGAACTTGTTGTCGAAGGTGAAGACGTTGTGATCCAGAATGAAGCAGATGAGTTGCAGAATTGCGTCTGGAGATTGGCAGTTGTCGGTGTTGAGTACTGAGGCTGTTGCAGCAATGCCGTCGTCATGGGGGATGCTGGTGTAGAGTGCCGAGACGTCCATCGTGACGAGGAATGTTCCTGGTTCAACTGGTCCATGGGTGCTGAGTTTCTGTAGGAAGTCCGTCGTGTCGCGACAGAAGCTGGGTGTACCTTGTACGATGGGTTTCAAGATGCCCTCGATGTAGCCACAGAGGTTCTCACACAGGGTCCCATTGCCTGATACGATAGGACGGCCTGGTGTGTTGGCCTTATGTAGTTGGTCTTTCTCCAGCCTGTTACACAGGAACAGGAGGAGGCCCCATTCAGCCCCTTCTCCAGCCCGTTACACAGGAACAGGAGGAGGCCCCATTCAGCCCCTTCTCCAGCCTGTTACACAGGAACAGGAGGAGGCCCCATTCAGCCCCTTCTCCAGCCTGTTACACAGGAACAGGAGGAGGACTCATTCAGTCCCTTCTCCAGCCTGTTACACAGGAACAGGAGGAGGCCCCATTCAGCCCCTTCTCCAGCCTGTTACACAGGGACAGGAGGAGGCCCCATTCAGCCCCTTCTCCAGCCCGTTACACAGGAACACGAGGAGGCCCCATTCAGCCCCTTCACCAGCCTGTTACACAGGAACAGGAGGAGGCCCCATTCATCCCTTTCTCCAGCCTGTTACACAGGAACAGGAGGAGGCCCCATTCAGCCCCTTCTCCAGCCTGTTACACAGCAACAGGAGGAGGCCCCATTCAGCACCTTCTCCAGCCTGTTACACAGGAACAGGAGGAGGCCCCATTCAGCCCCTTCTCCAGCCTGTTACACAGGAACAGGAGGTGGCCCCATTCAGCCCCTTCTCCAGCCCGTTACACGGGAACAGGGGGCCCCATTCAGCCCCTTCTCCAGCCTGTTACACAGGAACAGGAGGTGGCCCCATTCAGCCCCTTCTCCAGCCCGTTACACGGGAACAGGAGGCCCCATTCAGCCCCTTCTCCAGCCTGTTACACGGGAACAGGAGGAGGCCCCATTCAGCCCCTTCTCCAGCCTGTTACACAGGAACAGGAGGAGGCCCCATTCAGCCCCTTCTCCAGCCCGTTACACAGGAATAGGTGGACACCCCATTCAGCCCCTTCTCCAGCCTGTGACAAGGGAACAGGAGGAGGCCTCATTCAGTCCCTTCTCCAGCCCGTTACACAGGGACAGGAGGAGGCCCCATTCAGCCCCTTCTCCAGCCTGTTACACAGGAACAGGAGGTGGCCCCATTCAGCCCCTTCTCCAGCCCGTTACACGGGAACAGGAGGCCCCATTCAGCCCCTTCTCCAGCCTGTTACACAGGAACAGGAGGAGGCCCCATTCAGCCCCTTCTCCAGCCCGTTACACAGGAATAGGTGGACACCCCATTCAGCCCCTTCTCCAGCCTGTGACAAGGGAACAGGAGGAGGCCTCATTCAGTCCCTTCTCCAGCCCGTTACACAGGGACAGGAGGAGGCCTCATTCAGCCCCTTCTCCAGCCTGTTACACAGGGACAGGAGGAGGCCCCATTCAGCCCCTTCTCCAGCCCGTTACACAGGGACAGGAGGAGGCCTCATTCAGCCCCTTCTCCAGCCCGTTACACAGGGACAGGAGGAGGCCCCATTCAGCCCCTTCTCCAGCCCGTTACACAGGGACAGGAGGAGGCCAGTTTCAGCCCCTTCTCCAGCCTGTTACACAGGGACAGGAGGAGGCCCCATTCAGCCCCTTCTCCAGCCTGTTACACAGGGACAGGAGGAGGCCCCATTCATCCCTTTCTCCAGCCTTGATGTGGAGATGCTGGCGTTGGACTGGGTTGAGCACAGTAAGACGTTGTACAACACCAGGTTAAAGTCCAACAGGTTTGTTTCGATGTCACTAGTTTTCGGAGCGCTGCTCCTTCCTCAGGTGAATGAAGAGGTATGTTCAAGAAACACATATATAGACAAATTCAAAGATGCCAAACAATGCTAGGAATGCGAGCATTAGCAGGTGATTAAATCTTTACAGATCCAGAGATGGGGTAACCCCAGGTTAAAGAGGTGTGAATTGTATCAAGCCAGGACAGTTGGTAGGATTTCGCAGGCCAGGTGGTGGGGGATGAATGTAATGTGACATGAATCCCAGGTCCCGGTTGAGGCCGCACTCATGTGTACGGAACTTGGCTATAAGTTTCTGCTCGGCGATTCTGCGTTGTCGCGGGTCCTGAAGGCCGCCTTGGAGAACGCTGACCCGGAGATCAGAGGCTGAATGCCCTTGACTGCTGAAGTGTTCCCCGACTGGAAGGGAACATTCCTGCCTGGTGATTGTTGCGCGATGTCCGTTCATTCGTTGTCGCAGCGTCTGCATGGTCTCGCCAATGTACCACGCTTCGGGACATCCTTTCCTGCAGCGTATGAGGTAGACAACGTTGGCCGAGTCGCACGAGTATGTACCGCGTACCTGGTGGGTGGTGTTCTCACGTGTAATAGTGGTATCCATGTCGATGATCCGGCACGTCTTGCAGAGATTGCCATGACAGGGTTGTGTGGTGTCGTGGTCACTGTTCTGAAGACTGGGTAGTTTGCTGCAAACAATGGTTCGTTTGAGGTTGCGCAGTTGTTTGAAGGCAAGTAGTGGGGGTGTGGGGATGACCTTGGCAAGATGTTCATCGTCATCAATGACGTGTTGAAGGCTGTGAAGACGATGACGTAGTTTCTCCGCTCCGGGGAAGTACTGGACGACGAAGGGTATTCTGTCGGTTGTGTCCCATGTTTGTCTTCGGAGGAGGTCGGTCCGGTTTTTCGCTGTGGCGCGTTGGAACTGTCGATCGATGAGTCGAGTGCCATATCCCATTCGTACGAGGGCATCTTTCAGCGTCTGTAGGTGTCTGTTACGCTCTTCCTCGTCTGAGCAGATCCTGTGTATACGGAGCGCTTGTCCATAGGGGATGGCTTCTTTAATGTGTTTAGGGTGGAAGCTGGAGAAGTGGAGCATCATGACGTTATCCGTGGGTTTGCGGTAAAGCGAAGTGCTGAGGTGACCGTCCTTGATGGAGACGAGTGTGTCCAAGAATGCAACTGATTTTGGAGAGTAGTCCATGGTGAGTCTGATGGTTGGATGGAACTTATTGATGTCATCGTGAAGTCGTTTCAGTGATTCTTCGCCGTGGGTCCAAAGGAAAAAAATGTCATCGATGTATCTGGTGTATAACATCGGTTGAAGGTCCTGTGCGGTGAGTAGGTCCTGTTCAAACTTGTGCATGAAGATGTTGGCGTATTGAGGTGCACATTTGGTCTCCGTGGCTGTTCCGTGCGTCTGGATGAAGAACTTGTTGTCGAAGGTGAAGACGTTGTGATCCAGAATGAAGCGGATGAGTTGCAGAATTGCGTCTGGAGATTGGCAGTTGTCGGTGTTGAGTACTGAGGCTGTTGCAGCAATGCCGTCGTCATGGGGGATGCTGGTGTAGAGTGCCGAGACGTCCATTGTGACGAGGAATGTTCCTGGTTCAACTGGTCCATGGGTGCTGAGTTTCTGTAGGAAGTCCGTCGTGTCGCGACAGAAGCTGGCTGTACCTTGTACGATGGGTTTCAAGATGCCCTCGATGTAGCCACAGAGGTTCTCACACAGGGTCCCATTGCCTGAAACGATAGGGCGGCCTGGTGTGTTGGCCTTATGTAGTTGGTCTTTCTCCAGCCTGTTACACAGCAACAGGAGGAGGCCCCATTCAGCCCCTTCTCCAGCCTGTTACACAGCAACAGGAGGAGGCCCCATTCAGCCCCTTCTCCAGCCTGTTACACAGGAACAGGAGGAGGCCCCATTCAGCCCCTTCTCCAGCCCATTACACGGGAACAGGAGGAGGCCCCATTCAGCCCCTTCTCCAGCCCGTTCCACAGGAACAGGAGGAGGCCCCATTCAGCCCCTTCTCCAGCCCGTTCCACAGGAACAGGAGGAGGCCCCATTCAGCCCCTTCTCCAGCCTGTTACACGGGAACAGGAGGAGGCCCCATTCAGCCCCTTCTCCAGCCTGTTACACAGGAACAGGAGGAGGCCCCATTCAGCCCCTTCTCCAGACCGTTACACGGGAACAGGAGGAGGCCCCATTCAGCCCCTTCTCCAGCCTGTTACACAGGAACAGGAGGAGGCCCAATTCAGCCCCTTCTCCAGCCCGTTACACGGGAACAGAAGGAGGCCCCATTCAGGCCCTTCTCCAGCCTGTTACACAGGAACAGGAGGAGGCCCCATTCAGCCCCTTCTCCAGCCTGTTACACAGGAACAGGAGGAGGCCCAATTCAGCCCCTTCTCCAGCCCGTTACACAGGAACAGGAGGAGGCCCCATTCAGCCCCTTCTCCAGCCTGTTACACAGGAACAGGAGGATGCCACAATCAGCCCCTTTTCCAGCCAGTTACACAGGAACAGGAGGAGGCCCCATTCACCCCCTTCTCCAGCCTGTTACACAGGAACAGGAGGAGGCCCCATTCAGCCCCTTCTCCAGCCTGTCACACAGGAACAGGAGGAGGCCCCATTCAGCCCCTTATCCACCTGTTACACAGGAACAGGAGGAGGCCCCATTCAGCCGCTTCTCCAGCCTGTTCCACAGGAACAGGAGGAGGCCCCATTCAGCCCCTTCGCCAGCCAGTTACACAGGAATAGAAGGAGGCCCCATTCAGCCCCGTCTCCAGCCTGTGACACAGGAACAGGAGGAGGCCCCATTCAGCCCCTTCTCCAGCCCGTTACACAGGATCAGGAGGAGGCCCCATTCAGCCCCTTCTCCAGCCTGTTACACAGGGTCAGGAGGAGGCCCCATTCAGCCCCTTCTCCAGCCTATTACACAGGAACAGGAGGATGCCCCATTCAGCCCCTTCTCCAGCCCGTTACACAGGAACAGGAAGAGGCCCCATTCAGCCCCTTCTCCAGCCTATTACACAGGAACAGGAGGATGCCCCATTCAGCCCCTTCTCCAGCCCGTTACACAGGATCAGGAGGAGGCCCCATTCAGCCCCTTCTCCAGCCTGTTACACAGGGTCAGGAGGAGGCCCCATTCAGCCCCTTCTCCAGCCCGTTACAGAGGAACAGGAGGATGCCCCATTCAGCCCCTTCACCAGCCCGTTACACAGGAACAGGAGGAGGCCCCTTCAGCCCCCTGTCCAGCCCATTACACAGGAACAGGAGGAGGCCCCATTCAGCCCCTTCTCCAGCCCGTTACACAGGAACAGGAGGAGGCCTCATTCAGCCCCTTCTCCAGCCTGTTACACAGGAACAGGAGGAGGCCCCATTCAGCCTCTTCTCCAGCCTGTTACACAGGAACAGGAGGAGGCCCCATTCAGCCCCTTCTCCAGCCTGTTACACAGGAACAGGAGGAGGCCCCATTCAGCCCCTTCTCCAGCCTGATACACAGGGACAGGAGGAGGCCCCATTCAGCCCCTTCTCCAGCCTGTTACACAGGAACAGGAGGAGGCCTCATTAAGCCCCTTCTCCAGCCTGTTACACAGGAACAGGAGGAGGCCCCATTCAGCCCCTTCTCCAGCCTGTGACACAGGAATAGGAGGAGGCCCCATTCAGCCCCTTCTCCAGCCTGTTACACAGGAACAGGAGAAGGCCCCATTCAGCCCCTTCTCCAGCCCATTACACAGGAACAGGAGGAGGCCCCATTCAACCCCATCTCCAGCCCGTTACACAGGAACAGGAGGGGGCCCCATTCACCCCCTTCTCCAGCCTGTTACACAGGAACAGGAGGAGGCCCCATTCAGCCCCTTCTCCAGCCCGTTACACAGGAACAGGAGGGGGCCCCATTCACCCCCTTCTCCAGCCTGTTACACAGGAACAGGAGGAGGCCCCATTCAGCCCCTTCTCCAGGCTGTTACACAGGGACAGGAGGAGGCCCCATTCAGCCCCTTCTCCAGCCTGTTACACAGGAACAGGAGGAGGCCCCATTCAGCCTCTTCTCCAGCCTGTTACACAGGAACAGGAGGAGGCCCCATTCAACCCCATCTCCAGCCCGTTACACAGGAACAGGAGGGGGCCCCATTTTCCCCCTTCTCCAGCCTGTTACACAGGAACAGGAGGAGGCCCCATTCAGTCCCTTCTCCAGCCTGTTACACAGGGACAGGAGGAGGCCCCATTCAGCCGCTTCTCCAGCCTGTTCCACAGGAACAGGAGGAGGCCCCATTCAGCCCCTTCGCCAGCCAGTTACACAGGAATAGAAGGAGGCCCCATTCAGCCCCGTCTCCAGCCTGTGACACAGGAACAGGAGGAGGCCCCATTCAGCCCCTTCTCCAGCCCGTTACACAGGATCAGGAGGAGGCCCCATTCAGCCCCTTCTCCAGCCTGTTACACAGGGTCAGGAGGAGGCCCCATTCAGCCCCTTCTCCAGCCTATTACACAGGAACAGGAGGATGCCCCATTCAGCCCCTTCTCCAGCCCGTTACACAGGAACAGGAAGAGGCCCCATTCAGCCCCTTCTCCAGCCTATTACACAGGAACAGGAGGATGCCCCATTCAGCCCCTTCTCCAGCCCGTTACACAGGATCAGGAGGTGGCCCCATTCAGCCCCTTCTCCAGCCTGTTACACAGGGTCAGGAGGAGGCCCCATTCAGCCCCTTCTCCAGCCCGTTACAGAGGAACAGGAGGATGCCCCATTCAGCCCCTTCACCAGCCCGTTACACAGGAACAGGAGGAGGCCCCTTCAGCCCCCTGTCCAGCCCATTACACAGGAACAGGAGGAGGCCCCATTCAGCCCCTTCTCCAGCCCGTTACACAGGAACAGGAGGAGGCCTCATTCAGCCCCTTCTCCAGCCTGTTACACAGGAACAGGAGGAGGCCCCATTCAGCCTCTTCTCCAGCCTGTTACACAGGAACAGGAGGAGGCCCCATTCAGCCCCTTCTCCAGCCTGTTACACAGGAACAGGAGGAGGCCCCATTCAGCCCCTTCTCCAGCCTGATACACAGGGACAGGAGGAGGCCCCATTCAGCCCCTTCTCCAGCCTGTTACACAGGAACAGGAGGAGGCCTCATTAAGCCCCTTCTCCAGCCTGTTACACAGGAACAGGAGGAGGCCCCATTCAGCCCCTTCTCCAGCCTGTGACACAGGAATAGGAGGAGGCCCCATTCAGCCCCTTCTCCAGCCTGTTACACAGGAACAGGAGAAGGCCCCATTCAGCCCCTTCTCCAGCCCATTACACAGGAACAGGAGGAGGCCCCATTCAACCCCATCTCCAGCCCGTTACACAGGAACAGGAGGGGGCCCCATTCACCCCCTTCTCCAGCCTGTTATACAGGAACAGGAGGAGGCCCCATTCAGCCCCTTCTCCAGCCCGTTACACAGGAACAGGAGGGGGCCCCATTCACCCCCTTCTCCAGCCTGTTACACAGGAACAGGAGGAGGCCCCATTCAGCCCCTTCTCCAGGCTGTTACACAGGGACAGGAGGAGGACCCATTCAGCCCCTTCTCCAGCCTGTTACACAGGAACAGGAGGAGGCCCCATTCAGCCTCTTCTCCAGCCTGTTACACAGGAACAGGAGGAGGCCCCATTCAACCCCATCTCCAGCCCGTTACACAGGAACAGGAGGGGGCCCCATTTACCCCCTTCTCCAGCCTGTTACACAGGAACAGGAGGAGGCCCCATTCAGTCCCTTCTCCAGCCTGTTACACAGGGACAGGAGGAGGCCCCATTCAATCCCTTCTCCAGCCCGTTACACAGGATCAGGAGGAGGCCCCATTCAGCCCCTACTCCAGCCTGCTACACAGGAACAGGAGGAGGCCCCATTCAGCCCTTTCTCCAGCCTGTTACACAGGAACAGGAGGAGGCCCCATTCAGTCCCTTCTCCAGCCTGTTACACAGGGACAGGAGGAGGCCCCATTCAACCCCTTCTCCAGCCTGCTACACAGGAACAGGAGGAGGCCCCATTCAGCCCTTTCTCTAGCCTGTTACACAGGACCAGGTGGAGGCCCCATTCAGCCCCTTCTCCAGCCCGTTACACAGGAACAGGAGGAGGCCCCATTCAGCCTCTTCTCCAGCCAGTTACACAGGAACAGGAGGAGGCCCCATTCAGCCCCTTCTCCAGCCTGTTACACAGGAACAGGAGGAGGCCCCATTCAGCCCCTTCTCCAGCCCGTTACACAGGAACAGGAGGAGGCCCCATTCAGCGCCTTCTCCAGCCCGTTACACAGGAACAGGAGGAGGCCCCATTCAGCCGCTTCTCCAGCCCGTTACACAGGAACAGGAGGGGGCCCCATTCAGCCCCTTCTCCAGCCAGTTACACAGGAACAGGAGGAGGCCCTATTCAGCCCCTTCTCCAGCCCGTTACACAGGAACAGGAGGGGGCCCCATTCACCCCCATCTCCAGCCTGTTACACAGGAACAGGAGGCCCCATTCAGCCCCTTCTCCAGTCTGTTACACAGGAACAGGAGGGGCCCCATTCACCCCCTTCTCCAGCCTGTTACACAGGAACAGGAGGAGGCCCCATTCAGCCCTTTCTCCAGCCCGTTACACAGGAACAGGAGGAGGCCCCATTCACCCCCTTCTCCAGCCTGTTACACAGGAACAGGAGGATGCCCCATTCAGCCCCTTCTCCAGCCTGTTACACAGGAACAGGAGGAGGCCCCATTCAGCCCCTTCTCCAGCCTGTTACACAGGAACAGGAGGGGGCCCCATTCAGCCCCTTCTCCAGCCCGTTACACAGGAACAGGAGGAGGCCCCATTCAGCCCCTTCTCCAGCCTGTTACACAGGAACAGGAGGAGGCCCCATTCAGCCCCTTCTCCAGCCTGTTACACAGGAACAGGAGGGGGCCCCATTCAGCCCCATCTCCAGCCTGTTACACAGGAACAGGAGGCCCCATTCAGCCCCTTCTCCAGTCTGTTACACAGGAACAGGAGGGGCCCCATTCACCCCCTTCTCCAGCCTGTTACACAGGAACAGGAGGAGGCCCCATTCAGCCCTTTCTCCAGCCCGTTACACAGGAACAGGAGGGGCCCCATTCACCCCCTTCTCCAGCCTGTTACACAGGAACAGGAGGATGCCCCATTCAGCCCCTTCTCCAGCCTGTTACACAGGAACAGGAGGAGGCCCTATTCAGCCCCTTCTCCAGCCCGTTACACAGGAACAGGAGGAGGCCCCATTCAGCCCCTTCTCCAGCCCGTTACACAGGAACAGGAGGGGGCCCCATTCAGCCCCTTCTCCAGCCTGTTACACAGGAACAGGAGGAGGCCCCATTCAGCCCCTTCTCCAGCCAGTTACACAGGAACAGGAGGAGGCCCAATTCAGCCCCTTCTCCAGCCCGTTACACGGGAACAGAAGGAGGCCCCATTCAGGCCCTTCTCCAGCCTGTTACACAGGGACAGGAGGAGGCCCCATTCAATCCCTTCTCCAGCCTGTTACACAGGAACAGGAGGAGGCCCCATTCAGCCCCTTCTCCAGCCTGTTACACAGGAACAGGAGGAGGCCCCATTCAGCCCCTTCTCCAGCCTGCAACACAGGAACAGGAGGAGGCCCCATTCCACCCCTTCTCCAGCCCGTTACACAGGAATAGAAGGAGGCCCCATTCAGCCCCGTCTCCAGCCTGTGACACAGGAACAGGAGGAGGCCCCATTCAGCCCCTTCTCCAGCCCATTACACAGGATCAGGAGGACGCCCCATTCAGCCCCTTCTCCAGCCTGTTACACAGGAACAGGAGGAGGCCCCATTCAGCCCCTTCTCCAGCCTGTTACACAGGAACAGGAGGAGGCCCCATTCAGCCCCTTCTCCAGCCTGCAACACAGGAACAGGAGGAGGCCCCATTCAGCCCCTTCTCCAGCCTGTCACACAGGAACAGGAGGAGGCCCCATTCAGCCCCTTATCCACCTGTCACACAGGAACAGGAGGAGGCCCCATTCAGCCGCTTCTCCAGCCTGTTCCACAGGAACAGGAGGAGGCCCCATTCAGCCCCTTCGCCAGCCAGTTACACAGGAATAGAAGGAGGCCCCATTCAGCCCCTTCTCCAGCCCGTTACACAGGAACAGGAGGAGGCCCCATTCAGCCCCTTCTCCAGCCCGTTACACAGGAACAGGAGGGGGCCCCATTCAGCCCCTTCTCCAGCCTGTTACACAGGAACAGGAGGAGGCCCCATTCAGCCCCTTCTCCAGCCTGTTACACAGGAACAGGAGGAGGCCCCATTCAGCCCCTTCTCCAGCCCGTTACACGGGAACAGGAGGAGGCCCCATTCAGCCGCTTCTCCAGCCCGTTACACAGGAACAGGAGGAGGCCCCATTCAGCCCCTTCTCCAGCCCGTTACACAGGAACAGGAGGAGGCCCCATTCAACCCCTTCTCCAGCCCGTTACACAGGAACAGGAGGAGGCCGCATTCAGCCCCTTCTCCTGTCCGTTACACAGGAACAGGAGGAGGCCCCATTCAGCCCCCTCTCCAGCCCATTACACAGGAACAGGAGGAGGCCCCATTCAGCCCCTTCTCCAGCCCGTTACACAGGAACAGGAGGAGGCCACATTCACCCCCTTCTCCAGCCTGTTACACAGGAACAGGAGGAGGCCCCATTCAGCCCCTTCTCCAGCCTGTTGCACAGGAACATGAGGAGGCCCCATTCAGCCCCTTCTCCAGCCTGTTACACAGGAACAGGAGGAGGCCCCATTCAGCCCCTTCTCCAGCCCGTTACACAGGAACAGGAGGGGGCCCCATTCACCCCCTTCTCCAGCCTGTTACACAGGAACAGGAGGAGGCCCCATTCAGCCCCTTCTCCAGCCTGTTACACAGGGACAGGAGGAGGCCCCATTCAGCCCCTTCTCCAGCCTGTTACACAGGAACAGGAGGAGGCCCCATTCAGCCTCTTCTCCAGCCTGTTACACAGGAACAGGAGGAGGCCCCATTCAGCCCCTTCTCCAGCCTGTTACACAGGAACAGGAGGAGGCCCCATTCAGCCCTTCTCCAGCCTGTTACACAGGGACAGGAGGAGGCCCCATTCAATCCCTTCTCCAGCCTGTTACACAGGAACAGGAGGAGGCCCCATTCAGCCCCTTCTCCAGCCCGTTACACAGGAACAGGAGGAGGCCCCATTCAGCCCCTTCTCCAGCCCGTTACACAGGAACAGGAGGGGGCCCCATTCACCCCCATCTCCAGCCTGTTACACAGGAACAGGAGGAGGCCCCATTCAGCCCTTTCTCCAGCCCGTTACACAGGAACAGGAGGGGGCCCCATTCACCCCCTTCTCCAGCCTGTTCCACAGGAACAGGAGGAGGCCCCATTCAGCCCCTTCTCCAGCCTGTTACACAGGAACATGAGGAGGCCCCATTCAGCCCCTTCTCCAGCCTGTTACACAGGAACAGGAGGAGGCCCCATTCAGCCTCTTCTCCAGCCTGTTACACAGGAACAGGAGGAGGCCCCATTCAGCCCCTTCTCCAGCCCGTTACACAGGAACAGGAGGGGGCCCCATTCAGCCCCTTCTCCAGCCCGTTACACAGGATTAGAAGGTGGCCCCATTCAGCCCCTTCTCCAGCCCGTTACACAGGAACAGGAGGAGGCCACATTCACCCCCTTCTCCAGCCTGTTACACAGGAACAGGAGGAGGCCCCATTCAGCCCCTTCTCCAGACTGTTACACAGGAACATGAGGAGGCCCCATTCAGCCCCTTCTCCAGCCTGTTACACAGGAACAGGAGGAGGCCCCATTCAGCCCCTTCTCCAGCCCGTTACACAGGAACAGGAGGGGGCCCCATTCACCCCCTTCTCCAGCCTGTTACACAGGAACAGGAGGAGGCCCCATTCAGCCCCTTCTCCAGCCTGTTACACAGGAACAGGAGGAGGCCCCATTCAGCCCTTCTCCAGCCTGTTACACAGGGACAGGAGGAGGCCCCATTCAATCCCTTCTCCAGCCTGTTACACAGGAACAGGAGGAGGCCCCATTCAGCCCCTTCTCCAGCCCGTTACACAGGAACAGGAGGAGGCCCCATTCAGCCCCTTCTCCAGCCCGTTACACAGGAACAGGAGGGGGCCCCATTCACCCCCATTTCCAGCCTGTTACACAGGAACAGGAGGAGGCCCCATTCAGCCCTTTCTCCAGCCCGTTACACAGGAACAGGAGGGGGCCCCATTCACCCCCTTCTCCAGCCTGTTCCACAGGAACAGGAGGAGGCCCCATTCAGCCCCTTCTCCAGCCTGTCACACAGGAACATGAGGAGGCCCCATTCAGCCCCTTCTCCAGCCTGTTACACAGGAACAGGAGGAGGCCCCATTCAGCCTCTTCTCCAGCCTGTTACACAGGAACAGGAGGAGGCCCCATTCAGCCCCTTCTCCAGCCCGTTACACAGGAACAGGAGGGGGCCCCATTCAGCCCCTTCTCCAGCCCGTTACACAGGATTAGAAGGTGGCCCCATTCAGCCCCTTCTCCAGCCCGTTACACAGAAACAGGAGGAGGCCACATTCACCCCCTTCTCCAGCCTGTTACACAGGAACAGGAGGAGGCCCCATTCAGCCCCTTCTCCAGCCTGTTACACAGGAACATGAGGAGGCCCCATTCAGCCCCTTCTCCAGCCTGTTACACAGGAACAGGAGGAGGCCCCATTCAGCCCCTTCTCCAGCCCGTTACACAGGAACAGGAGGGGGCCCCATTCACCCCCTTCTCCAGCCTGTTACACAGGAACAGGAGGAGGCCCCATTCAGCCCCTTCTCCAGCCTGTTACACAGGGACAGGAGGAGGCCCCATTCAGCCCCTTCTCCAGCCTGTTACACAGGAACAGGAGGAGGCCCCATTCAGCCTCTTCTCCAGCCTGTTACACAGGAACAGGAGGAGGCCCCATTCAGCCCCTTCTCCAGCCTGTTACACAGGAACAGGAGGAGGCCCCATTCAGCCCTTCTCCAGCCTGTTACACAGGGACAGGAGGAGGCCCCATTCAATCCCCTCTCCAGCCTGTTACACAGGAACAGGAGTAGGCCCCATTCAGCCCCTTCTCCAGCCTGTTACACAGGAACAGGAGGAGGCCCCATTCAGCCCCTTCTCCAGCCTGCTACACAGGAACAGGAGGAGGCCCCATTCAGCCCCTTCTCCAGCCCATTACACAGGAATAGAAGGAGGCCCCATTCAGCCCCGTCTCCAGCCTGTGACACAGGAACAGGAGGAGGCCCCATTCAGCCCCTTCTCCAGCCCGTTACACAGGATCAGGAGGACGCCCCATTCACCCCCTTCTCCAGCCTGTTACACAGGAACAGGAGGAGGCGCCATTCAGCCCCTTCTCCAGCCCGTTACACAGGAACAGGAGGAGGCCCCATTCAGCCGCTTCTCCAGCCCGTTACACAGGAACAGGAGTGGGCCCCATTCACCCCCATCTCCAGCCTGTTACACAGGAACAGGAGGAGGCCCCATTCAGCCCTTTCTCCAGCCCGTTACACAGGAACAGGATGAGGCCCCATTCAGCCCCTTCTCCAGCCCGTTACACAGGAACAGGAGGAGGCCCCATTCAGCCCCTTCTCCAGCCCGTTACACAGGAACAGGAGGGGGCCCCATTCACCCCCTTCTCCAGCCTGTTCCACAGGAACAGGAGGAGGCCCCATTCTGCCCCTTCTCCAGCCTGTTACACAGGAACATGAGGAGGCCCCATTCAGCCCTTTCTCCAGCCCGTTACACAGGAACAGGAGGGGGCCCCATTCACCCCCTTCTCCAGCCTGTTCCACAGGAACAGGAGGAGGCCCCATTCAGCCCCTTCTCCAGCCTGTTACACAGGAACAGGAGGAGGCCCCATTCAGCCTCTTCTCCAGCCTGTTACACAGGAACAGGAGGAGGCCCCATTCAGCCCCTTCTCCAGCCCGTTACACAGGAACAGGAGGGGGCCCCATTCAGCCCCTTCTCCAGCCCGTTACACAGGATTAGAAGGTGGCCCCATTCAGCCCCTTCTCCAGCCCGTTACACAGGAACAGGAGGAGGCCACATTCACCCCCTTCTCCAGCCTGTTACACAGGAACAGGAGGAGGCCCCATTCAGCCCCTTCTCCAGCCTGTTACACAGGAACATGAGGAGGCCCCATTCAGCCCCTTCTCCAGCCTGTTACACAGGAACAGGAGGAGGCCCCATTCAGCCCCTTCTCCAGCCCGTTACACAGGAACAGGAGGGGGCCCCATTCACCCCCTTCTCCAGCCTGTTACACAGGAACAGGAGGAGGCCCCATTCAGCCCCTTCTCCAGCCTGTTACACAGGGACAGGAGGAGGCCCCATTCAGCCCCTTCTCCAGCCTGTTACACAGGAACAGGAGGAGGCCCCATTCAGCCTCTTCTCCAGCCTGTTACACAGGAACAGGAGGAGGCCCCATTCAGCCCCTTCTCCAGCCTGTTACACAGGAACAGGAGGAGGCCCCATTCAGCCCTTCTCCAGCCTGTTACACAGGGACAGGAGGAGGCCCCATTCAATCCCCTCTCCAGCCTGTTACACAGGAACAGGAGTAGGCCCCATTCAGCCCCTTCTCCAGCCTGTTACACAGGAACAGGAGGAGGCCCCATTCAGCCCCTTCTCCAGCCTGCTACACAGGAACAGGAGGAGGCCCCATTCAGCCCCTTCTCCAGCCCATTACACAGGAATAGAAGGAGGCCCCATTCAGCCCCGTCTCCAGCCTGTGACACAGGAACAGGAGGAGGCCCCATTCAGCCCCTTCTCCAGCCCGTTACACAGGATCAGGAGGACGCCCCATTCACCCCCTTCTCCAGCCTGTTACACAGGAACAGGAGGAGGCGCCATTCAGCCCCTTCTCCAGCCCGTTACACAGGAACAGGAGGAGGCCCCATTCAGCCGCTTCTCCAGCCCGTTACACAGGAACAGGAGTGGGCCCCATTCACCCCCATCTCCAGCCTGTTACACAGGAACAGGAGGAGGCCCCATTCAGCCCTTTCTCCAGCCCGTTACACAGGAACAGGATGAGGCCCCATTCAGCCCCTTCTCCAGCCCGTTACACAGGAACAGGAGGAGGCCCCATTCAGCCCCTTCTCCAGCCCGTTACACAGGAACAGGAGGGGGCCCCATTCACCCCCTTCTCCAGCCTGTTCCACAGGAACAGGAGGAGGCCCCATTCAGCCCCTTCTCCAGCCTGTTACACAGGAACATGAGGAGGCCCCATTCAGCCCTTTCTCCAGCCCGTTACACAGGAACAGGAGGGGGCCCCATTCACCCCCTTCTCCAGCCTGTTCCACAGGAACAGGAGGAGGCCCCATTCAGCCCCTTCTCCAGCCTGTTACACAGGAACATGAGGAGGCCCCATTCAGCCCCTTCTCCAGCCTGTTACACAGGAACAGGAGGAGGCCCCATTCAGCCTCTTCTCCAGCCTGTTACACAGGAACAGGAGGAGGCCCCATTCAGCCCCTTCTCCAGCCCGTTACACAGGAACAGGAGGGGGCCCAATTCAGCCCCTTCTCCAGCCCGTTACACAGGATTAGAAGGAGGCCCCATTCAGCCCCTTCTCCAGCCCGTTACACAGGAACAGGAGGAGGCCACATTCACCCCCTTCTCCAGCCTGTTACACAGGAACAGGAGGAGGCCCCATTCAGCCCCTTCTCCAGCCTGTTACACAGGAACATGAGGAGGCCCCATTCAGCCCCTTCTCCAGCCTGTTACACAGGAACAGGAGGAGGCCCCATTCAGCCCCTTCTCCAGCCCGTTACACAGGAACAGGAGGGGGCCCCATTCACCCCCTTCTCCAGCCTGTTACACAGGAACAGGAGGAGGCCCCATTCAGCCCCTTCTCCAGCCTGTTACACAGGGACAGGAGGAGGCCCCATTCAGCCCCTTCTCCAGCCTGTTACACAGGAACAGGAGGAGGCCCCATTCAGCCTCTTCTCCAGCCTGTTACACAGGAACAGGAGGAGGCCCCATTCAGCCCCTTCTCCAGCCTGTTACACAGGAACAGGAGGAGGCCCCATTCAGCCCTTCTCCAGCCTGTTACACAGGGACAGGAGGAGGCCCCATTCAATCCCTTCTACAGCCTGTTACACAGGAACAGGAGGAGGCCCCATTCAGCCCCTTCTCCAGCCTGTTACACAGGAACAGGAGGAGGCCCCATTCAGCCCCTTCTCCAGCCTGCTACACAGGAACAGGAGGAGGCCCCATTCAGCCCCTTCTCCAGCCCGTTACACAGGAATAGAAGGAGGCCCCATTCAGCCCCGTCTCCAGCCTGTGACACAGGAACAGGAGGAGGCCCCATTCAGCCCCTTCTCCAGCCCGTTACACAGGAACAGGAGGAGGCCCCATTCAGCCGCTTCTCCAGACCGTTACACAGGAACAGGAGGGGGCCCCATTCACCCCCATCTCCAGCCTGTTACACAGGAACAGGAGGAGGCCCCATTCAGCCCTTTCTCCAGCCCGTTACACAGGAACAGGAGGGGGCCCCATTCACCCCCTTCTCCAGCCTGTTCCACAGGAACAGGAGGAGGCCCCATTCAGCCCCTTCTCCAGCCTGTTACACAGGAACATGAGGAGGCCCCATTCAGCCCCTTCTCCAGCCTGTTACACAGGAACAGGAGGAGGCCCCATTCAGCCTCTTCTCCAGCCTGTTACACAGGAACAGGAGGAGGCCCCATTCAGCCCCTTTTCCAGCCCGTTACACAGGAACAGGAGGGGGCCCCATTCAGCCCCTTCTCCAGCCCGTTACACAGGATTAGAAGGAGGCCCCATTCAGCCCCGTCTCCAGCCTGTGACACAGCAACAGGAGGAGGCCCCATTCAGCCCCTTCTCCAGCCTGTTACACAGGGTCAGGAGGAGGCCCCATTCAGCCCCTTCCCCAGCCTATTACACAGGAACAGGAGGAGGCCCCATTCAGCCCCTTCTCCAGCCTGTTACACAGGAACAGGAGGAGGCCCCATTCAGCCCCTTCTCCAGCCCGTTACACAGGAACAGGAGGAGGCCCCATTCAGCCCCTTCTCCAGCCTGTTACACAGGAACAGGAGGATGCCCCATTCACCCCTTCTCCAGCCTGTTACACAGGAACAGGAGGAGGCCCCATTCAGCCCCTTCTCCAGCCCGTTACACGGGAACAGGAGGAGGCCCCATTCAGCCGCTTCTCCAGCCCGTTACACAGGAACAGGAGGAGGCCCCATTCAACCCCTTCTCCGGCCGGTTACACAGGAACAGGAGGAGGCCCCATTCAGCCCCTTCTCCAGCCTATTACACAGGAACAGGAGGATGCCCCATTCAGCCCCTTCTCCAGCCCGTTACACAGGAACAGGAGGAGGCCCCATTCAGCCCCTTCTCCTGTCCGTTACACAGGAACAGGAGGAGGCCCCATTCAGCCCCCTCTCCAGCCCATTACACAGGAACAGGAGGAGGCCCCATTCAGCCCCTTCTCCAGCCCGTTACACAGGAACAGGAGGAGGCCACATTCACCCCCTTCTCCAGCCTGTTACACAGGAACAGGAGGAGGCCCCATTCAGCCCCTTCTCCAGCCTGTTACACAGGAACAGGAGGAGGCCCCATTCAGCCCTTCTCCAGCCTGTTACACAGGGACAGGAGGAGGCCCCATTCAATCCCTTCTCCAGCCTGTTACACAGGAACAGGAGGAGGCCCCATTCAGCCCCTTCTCCAGCCTGTTACACAGGAACAGGAGGAGGCCCCATTCAGCCCCTTCTCCAGCCTGCTACACAGGAACAGGAGGAGTCCCCATTCAGCCCCTTCTCCAGCCCGTTACACAGGAACAGGAGGAGGCCCCATTCAGCCCCTTCTCCAGCCTGTTACACAGGAACAGGAGGAGGCCCCATTCAGCCCCTTCTCCAGCCCGTTACACAGGAACAGGAGGAGGCCCCATTCAGCCCCTTCTCCAGCCTATTACACAGGAACAGGAGGGGGCCCCATTCAGCCCCTTCTCCAGCCCGTTACACAGGAATAGAAGGAGGCCCCATTCAGCCCCGTCTCCAGCCTGTTACACAGAAACAGGACACCCCATTCAGCCCCTTCTCCAGCCCGTTACACAGGAACAGGTGGAGGCCCCATTCAGCCCCTTCTCCAGCCTGTTACACAGGGTCAGGAGGAGGCCCCATTCAGCCCCTTCCCCAGCCTATTACACAGGAACAGGAGGAGGCCCCATTCAGCCCCTTCTCCAGCCTGTTGCACAGGAACAGGAGGAGGCCTCATTCAGCCCCTTCTCCAGCCCGTTACACAGGAACAGGAGGAGGCCCCATTCAGCCCCTTCTCCAGCCTGTTACACAGGAACAGGAGGAGGCCCCATTCAGCCGCTTCTCCAGCCCGTTACACAGGAACAGGAGGGGCCCCATTCACCCCCTTCTCCAGCCTGTTACACAGGAACAGGAGGATGCCCCATTCAGCCCCTTCTCCAGCCTGTTACACAGGAACAGGAGGAGGCCCCATTCAGCCCCTTCTCCAGCCCGTTACACAGGAACAGGAGGAGGCCCCATTCAGCCCCTTCTCCAGCCCGTTACACAGGAACAGGAGGGGGCCCCATTCACCCCCTTCTCCAGCCTGTTACACAGGAACAGGAGGAGGCCCCATTCAGCCCCTTCTCCAGCCTGTTACACAGGGACAGGAGGAGGCCCCATTCAGCCCCTTCTCCAGCCCGTTACACAGGAACAGGAGGAGGCCCCATTCAGCCCCTTCTCCAGACTGTTACACCTCTTTACAAGTGTGTATTTCAGAAAAATCCCCAGGTATCCCACGTTGCGACCACCTTTTCCAACTCCATCCCTGATCCGCCCATTTCCACCTTCGTAACTTCAACCGACATCACCCAGTCTCTGCATACCCACTCTGGATGCCCTCAACCAAACCCCTGCCCCCTCCAGACCCGCCCATCCCGCCCCACCACCCTCTGCTCACCCACATCCCACCGTCCGTAACCTTCCGATCCCCCACATCTATCCAGCAAATGTCCGTTCAGCCATCACCTCTCCGTGTTCGCCGACCCACACTGACTCCGGCTCCCGAAGGAGCCCCTCCTTTGATTCTAAATTCCTCCCTATCTCTGTAACCTCCTCCAGCCCCTACAACCCTCCCTATCTCTGTAACCTCCTCCAGCCCCTACACCCCTCCCTATCTCTGGAACCTCCACCAGCCCCTACAACCCTCCCTATCTCTGGAACCTCCTCCAGCCCCTACACCCCTCCCTATCTCTGGAACCTCCTCCAGCCCCCTACAGCACTCCCTATCTCTGTAACCTCCTCGAGCCACTACAACCCTCCCTATCTCTGTAACCCCCTCCAGCCCCAACAACCCTCCCTATCTCTGGAACCTCCTCCAGCCCCTACACCCCTGCCTATCTCTGTAACCTCCTCCAGCCCCTACAACCCTCCCTATCTCTGTAACCTCCTCCAGCCCCTACAACCCTCCCTATCTCTGTAACCTCCTCCAGCCCCTACAACCCTCCCTATCTCTGTAACCTCCTCCAGCCCCTACAACCCTCCCTATCTCTGTAACCTCCTCCAGCCCCTACACCCCTCCCTCTCTCTGTAACCTCCTCCAGCCCCTACAACCCTCCCTATCTCTGTAACCTCCTCCAGCCCCTACAACCCTCCCTATCTCTGTAACCTCCTCCAGCCCCTACAACCCTCCCTATCTCTGTAACCTCCTCCAGCCCCGACAACCCTCCCTATCTCTGTAACCTCCTCCAGCCCCTACAACCCTCCCTATCTCTGTAACCTCCTCCAGCCCCGACAACCCTCCCTATCTCTGTAACCTCCTCCAGCCCCTACAACCCTCCCTATCTCTGTAACCTTCTCCAGCCCCTACAACCCTCCCTATCTCTGTAACCTCCTCCAGCCCCTACAACCCTCCCTATCTCTGTAACCTCCTCCAGCCCTGACAACCCTCCCTTTCTCTGTAACCTCCTCCAGCCCTTACAACCCTATCTCTGTAACCTCCTCCAGTCCCCACAACCCTCCCTATCTCTGTAACCTCCTCCAGCCCCTACAACCCTCCCTATCTCTGTAACCTCCTCCAGCCCCTACAACCCTCCCTTTCTCTGTAACCTCCTCCAGCCCTTACAACCCTATCTCTGTAACCTCCTCCAGCCCCTACAACCCTCCCTTTCTCTGTAACCTCCTCCAGCCCTTGCAACCCTATCTCTGTAACCTCCTCCAGTCCCCACAACCCTCCCTATCTCTGTAACCTCCTCCAGCCCCCACAACCCTCCCTATCTCTGTAACCTCCTCCAGCCCCTACAACCCTCCCTTTCTCTGTAACCTCCTCCAGCCCTTACAACCCTATCTCTGTAACCTCCTCCAGTCCCCACAACCCTCCCTATCTCTGTAACCTCCTTCAGCCCCTACAACCCTCCCTTTCTCTGTAACCTCCTCCAGCCCTTACAACCCTATCTCTGTAACCTCCTCCAGTCCCCACAACCCTCCCTATCTCTGTAACCTCCTCCAGCCCCTACAACCCTCCCTATCTCTGTAACTTCCTCCAGCCCCGACAACCCTCCCTATCTCTGTAACCTCCTCCAGCCCCTACAACCCTCCCTTTCTCTGTCACCTCCTCCAGCCCTTACAACCCTCTCTCTGTAACCTCCTCCAGTCCCCACAACCCTCCCTGTCTCTGTAACCTCCTCCAGCCCCCACAACCCTCCCTATCTCTGTAACCTCCTCCAGCCCCTACAACCCTCCCTTTCTCTGTAACCTCCTCCAGCCCTTACAACCCTATCTCTGTAACCTCCTCCAGTCCCCTACAACCCTCCCTATCTCTGTAACCTCCTCCAGTCCCCACAACCCTCCCTATCTCTGTAACCTCCTCCAGCCCCTACAACCCTCCCTATCTCTGTAACCTCCTCCAGCCCCTACAACCCTCCCTTTCTCTGTAACCTCCTCCAGCCCTTACAACCCTATCTCTGTAACCTCCTCCAGCCCCTACAACGCTCCCTATCTCTGTAACCTCCTCGAACTGGGAAGAGTGCAGAAGAGATTTGCAAGGATGTCACCAGGACTCAAGGGACTGAGTTGCAGGCAGCGGTTGGACAGAATGGGACCGTTATCTTTGGAGCGGAGGAGACTGAGGTATAATCTTATAGAGGGGTGGAAGGTCATGGGAGGCACGGGTCGGGTGAAGCAATGAGTTTTTTCCGAGGGTTGGGGAATGGAGGACTGGGGGGCATAGGTCGAAGTGTGGAGGGGAACGAATTAATGTGAACCTGAGGAGCAAATGTATTTATACAGTGGGTGCATGTTGGAATGAGCTGGAGGAGGAATTGTTTGAGGCAGGGACATTGACAACATTTATAAGAGATTTGGACAGATACGTGGATAGGACAGGTTGACGCCGGAGTGGTTCGCGCAGTTCCAGCCGGCGCAGAAGGGCCGGCGTGGTCTCGCGCATACGCAGACCCGCCGGCGTATTTCCGCGCATGCGCGGGGGTCCCCTTCTCCGCGCCCGCCCCCGGGCACTCTGGTGGAGCCCTACAGGAGCCCGCCGCCGAGGAAAGAGGGCCCTCACGGAACCAGCCCCCCCCCCCCCCCCCCCCCGCTGATTGGTAGGCCCCGATCGCGGGCCAGGCCTCCCCCCCGAGGTCGGAGCCCACCTGCCCCAGGGCGGTTCCCCGCACACTCACCTTCCAGGTCCCGCCGTGTGTGACGCGAGTAATCCACGCCGGCGGGACTGGGCAAAACCTGCCGGCCATTCGGCCCATCGGAGAATCGCCTGGGGGAGGGGGGCGGGGGGGGGGGGGGCGCTGTCAACAGCCCCCGACCGGCATGGTGGGAATCCCGCCGACGCCCGGAAAACGGCGCCGGAGAATACGGAAGCTGGCGGCGGGGCAGGATTCGCGCCTCCCCCCCCCCCTCCCCGGGATACTCCGACCCGGCGGAGGGGGGGGGGGGTCGGAGAATCCATGTTCGATAGCTCCTGCTTCCCTCCCTATCTCCGAGACCTTCTCCAGCCCTGCCGGATCTCTGAGCTCCTCCAATCCCAGCCTCTTGAATCGGCGGCCATGCCTTCCGCTGCCTGGGATCCCGAGCTCTGGGATACGCCCTCTATACCTCTCCACCTCTCTGTCTCTCTCCCTCTCTCCTCCTTTACGATTCATCTTAAGACCACCCTATTTATCGACTCCTATTTATTGACTATAGCTCCGCCTTCAACACCATAATCCCAGCCAAGCACATACCAAAACTCCAAAACCTAGGACTTGGCTCCTCCCTCTGCAACTGGATCCTCGATTTTCTGACCCACAATCAGTATGAATGAACAACAACACCTCCTCCACAATAGTCCTCAACACCGGCGCCCCGAAAGGCTGCGTACTTAGCCCCCTACTCTACTCCCTGTACACACACGACTGCGTGGCAAAACTTGGTTCCAACTCCATCTACAAGTTTGCTGACGATACGACCATAGTGGGCCGGATCTCGAATAACGATGAGTCCGAATACAGGCGGGAGATAGAGAACCTAGTGGAGTGGTGTAGCGACAACAATCTCTCCCTCAATGCCAGCAAAACTAAAGAGCTGGTCATTGACTTCAGGGAGCAAAGTACTGTACACACCCCTGTCAGCATCAACGGGGCCGAGGTGGGGATGGTTAACAGCTTCAAATTCCTAGGGGTGCACATCTCCAAAAATCTGTCCTGGTCCACCCACGTCGACGCTACCTCCAAGAAAGCACAACAGCGTCTATACTTCCTCAGGGAACTAAGGGAATTCAGCATGTCCACATTGACTCTTACCAACTTTTACAGATGCACCATAGAAAGCATCCTATCGGGCTGCGTCACAGCCTGGTATGGCAACTGCTCGGCCCAGGACCGCAAGAAACTTCAGAGAGTCATGAACACGGCCCAGTCCATCACACGAACCTGCCTCCCGTCCATTGACTCCGTCTGTACCTCCCGCTGCCTGGGGAAAGCGGGCAGCATAATCAAAGACCCCTCCCACCCGGCTTACTCACTCTTCCAACTTCTTCCATCGGGCAGGAGATACAGAAGTCTGAGAACAGGCACGAACAGACTCAAAAACAGCTTCTTCCCCACTGTCACCAGACTCCTAAACGACCCTCTTATGGACTGACCTCATTAACACTACACCCTGTATGCTTCATCCGATGCCGGTGTTTATGTAGTTACATTGTATATGTTGTGTTGCCCTATTATGTATTTTCTTTTATTCCCTTTTCTTCCCATGTACTTAATGATCTGTTGAGCTGCTCGCAGAAAAATACTTTTCACGGTACCTCGGTACACGTGACAATAAACAAATCCAATCCAATCTTCGTCCAGACTGTTGGTCACCTCTCCACCTATCACCTCACGTGGCATATACCCAATCTATTTTTTGACAATTGCGACCATGAATCAAGCAAGGAGCATCTTGCTGCATTAAACCTAGTTATTCTAAACCTTAATAAACCTTTAGTTGGTCCCCAGTTGGAGTGTCGTGTCCACTCTGGGCGACCATGGATGTTGAGCCTCGGTGATTGGGGTCGTTGTCCTCGGAGCGGAGGAGGTTAAGGGGGAGAATTGATTGAATCGAGGCGTTCGAAATCAGGAAGGGCGGGGTGAGTGGGGGGGGGGGGGGGGGGGGGGGGAGCCATTGCCGCTGTCGAAAGAAGCAACGACCCCCCTGAGGCGAATCTTTTTCCTTCTGCGAGGGGAGGCCGCAGCGGAGGGCCGATCCAACTGTGGCTTTCCACAGGGAATGGGACCATTGGGCTGGATTTTCCGGGTTCGCCCCAGCCCTGCGAGATTCCCCACTCCCGCCGCTGGTCAATGGGATTTCCCGTTGAAGCCCCCCCCCCCCCCCCCCCCCCCCCCCCCCCCCCCCCCCGCCTTTGGGAAACCCACAGGCAGGAAGAGAAACCCCCCCCGCCCAAAAAAAACCAGAGTCCCAACTCCCGGAGAATCCCGGCCTTGATCTGGAAAGGGAAAGGGGGGGTGGGGGGCTTGTTTGGAACTTACCCGAGCGTCTGCAGTTTACACTTGGGCCTCTTCAAAGCCGCCGCCAGGAACGCGGCCCCTGGGTCACCCAGTTTGATGTGGTTCAGCCTGAGGGCACAGAAAGAGGGATGACGCTGACGACGCACAGGTTCCGTCCCGTCCAACCCGCCGCCCGGCCCCCAACCCTGCCAGGAAAATAGCCCCCCCCATGCTCATGCAGGGAGAGGGTGGGCGTGAATACTCGATGAGTTGCCGTGAATACTCGATGTCGCTGGGTGATGTGAGCCCTGACCGAATCCCGGGCCTACTTGACGTGGTTCAGGATTCGAAGAGGCCTTACCCCCATCCCCACCCCCACCCCCCACTCCCCTAATCTCCCCAGAGTGGGTTATGGGTGTTTAGTCAGGCGATTCGCCTTCGCCTCATCAAATGAGGGCCCGGGTTAAGCGGGAAAGCTCCAATCTCTTTCATCCTGCCCCCTAGGCTCAGGAGACGTGAACTAGGCCTCACAGCCTGA
This sequence comes from Scyliorhinus torazame, assembly GCF_047496885.1. Lineage (NCBI taxonomy): Eukaryota > Metazoa > Chordata > Chondrichthyes > Carcharhiniformes > Scyliorhinidae > Scyliorhinus > Scyliorhinus torazame. The sequence goes on along the minus strand of NC_092710.1, from coordinate 14,834,445 downwards.
GTACAAGGCCAGGTCCGTTTCCAACCGAGAGGAGGAGAACATTTCTCATTCCAGAGGGCTGTGAGTCATGACAGGAAATAGGGAGAGGAGTAAACCACTCGGCCCCCTCGAGCCTGCTCCAATATTTAATACGATCGCGGCTCATCCTCTGCCTCAATTCCAGCGAAGGCTGAGTGAACAGGCTTAGGCTGAACCAGGCATGCTGAGGCCTAGTGAGCAGCCTGAGGCCTAGTGAGCAGGCTGCAGGCTATAAAAAGCAGGTTAAGGCTTAGTGATCAGGCCAAAATCTAGTGAGCAGGTTTGAGGCCTGTGGCAAGCATGCTGAGGCCTAATAGGCAGGCTGAGGTCTATGGGGAGCAGGCCAAGGCCGAGTGAACTAGCTGAGGATATTGCAAGCAGGTTAAGGCTTAGTGATCAGGCTAGTGCCTATAGCAAGCAGGCCGAGGCTTGGCGAGCAGATTGAGGAGTATAAAAGCAGGTTAAGGCCTAGTGAGCAGGCTGAGGAATATAGCAATCAGGCTGAGGCCTAGTGAGCAGGCTGAGGAATATAGCAAGCAGGTTGAGGCCTAGTGAGCATGCTGAGGACTATAGTAAGCAGGCTGAGGCCTAGTGAGCAGGCGAGGAATATAGCAAGTAGGCTGAGGCCTAGTGAGCATGCCGAGGATTATAGCAAGCAGGCTGAGGCCTAGTGAGTGGGCTGAGGACTATAACGAGCAGGCTGGGCTTAGTGAGTAGGCTGAGGACTATAACGAGCAGGCTGGGGCTTAGTGAGCAGGCTGAAGACTATAGCAAGCTGGCTGAGGCCTAGTGAGCCTGTGCACGAACAGGTGGGTGAGCCAAGGAGACATACCTCAGGATCTTGCAGCGGTGGAGGGCAGGGCTCAGCCGGGCCAGGCCCTCGCTGGTTATTTGGCAGTTCTCCAGGTCCAGTTCCTCTAGGGCCTCAGAGAGGTGGATGAGCGATGAGAGGACGGTGCAGTCCATGGAGGCGAGGCTCAGGGCCTGTTGGCAGGACGCCCGGCCCTCCCCGAGCCTGAGCACCTCCAGCGAGCCCAGGCTGGCCTGGACCAGCCTCTTGCTCTGTGTCTCGAGCAGCTCATAGAGGGCGTCCATCAGGCCCAGGCCATTCCTCCCCCCCTTCTCCAGGATCTCGGCCTTCAGCCAGGCCGAAGCCTGGGCGGCGGTTCGGGCCTGCAGCTGGCCGAGGGCCTCTTCCAGGGGCCAGCCTGCCCCGGGGGTGGAGAGGCCGGCCACGAAGCGCAGGAAGAGCTGGTAGCGGCCATCGGGTTGGCAACGGGCCTGCGCCAGGAGGTCGGGGATGCTTGCGCCCGATTGGGGGGCCAGGTACAGGGCCAGGGCTGCCAGGAAGTCCTGCAAGGTGGGGTGGCGGAACGCGTGGACACTATCGGCTCCGAGACCCCGTGCGCCGAGGACCTCACCCCCGACCAGGATCTCCGCAAGGTAGCCCTGAGCAAACTGAGCGGCCTTGAGCCTGTGGGTCGCCAACAGTTTCCCAGAGAACAGGGTATTCCCGCCCCTGCCCAGGGCATCTAGTGCCAATTTTCCCAGTTTGACGAAAGTATCCCGGGGGATGGTGATGGCTCGACCATACCCCCTCACTACCTGGAGAAGGTAGCTGGTCAACAGTTGGGTGATGGTCTTGGGTAGTGGGGGGGCAGTGGAGGAGGCCATGGACCCGGGACCTGACTGATTCGCCAGGCTGGAGCCCAGTGAGGCAGCGGCCAGTTGGCAGGACATGGCCTCGTGGCCCATGGTTCCCAGCACCGGGCCCTGCCCATCCAAGTGGCGAAGGACCTCCAGGGCCAGCCGGGCATTGCCCAAGAACATCTCCAGGTGGGCGCTGCGCTCTGTCGCCGAGAAGCCAAGGATCGCAGCCCAGGTGTCCACGGCCCGGGCCTCCTCCAGGTTTCGCAGGGCCGAGGGGCGGCCAGTGATGAGCACCGTGCAGCCGGGGAGCGTGGTGCCTCTCAGCAGGCCCCCCACGATGCCCGGGATCTCTTCCTTGTCGCCCGCCCCGTCCTCCGTTCTCCCCCGTGAGCTCCCTCCCAAATCCAAGCAGGCCCCAAACTCGTCCAGGCCGTCAAAGATGAAGAGCAGGCCCTCGGCCTGGCTCCACAGGGCATCCACCACGTCGGCCAAGTGGGCCCAGGCTTCCACCAACAAGGCCTTCAGGCTCGTCCGCTTCCCGAGCCTGGAGTTGAGGTCACGGAAACGGAAGGGGAAGAGGAACCGAAACTGGGGGTAGGACAGGCCCGAGGCCCAGTCACGTGCCAGCTTCCGCACGGCTGTGCTCTTGCCGGAGCCGGCCACGCCCGCCAAGGCCGCCCTCTTGCCCCGGCTGACCTCCGACCGCTCGTGGCTGCTGCCAGACAGCAGGCCGCCCAGATCTAGCTGAACAAGGGAACCGCCCTCCAGTGCTCGGACGCTCTCCTCCTGGACCCGCCACTTGTTGGTCAGTTCATGTCCGATCGCCTGCCGAGATCCTGGGATCATATCTACAAGAATGAGAGGCGTGTAGCTCTCATCCAGAGCCACCAGGCGCTGCCTCCCTGCGCGGCCTGGCTCGGAGAGGAGATCCATCCATTCGGTCACCTTCAGCAAAGAGGCCTTGTGCTGGCGTTCAACCTCTGTAATCGGAAGAGAAAACGGAAAAATAGGATAAGACGTTTCAAGGATGAACATCCACAAGCATTGGCCTCAAGAATATATCACTCCCTCAGTACTGACCCTCTGACAGTGCAGCACTCCCTCAGTACTGACCCTCTGACAGTGCGGCACTCCCTCAGTACTGACCCTCTGACAGTGCAGCACTCCCTCAGTACTGACCCTCTGACAGTGCAGCACTCCCTCAGTACTGACCCTCTGACAGTGCGGCACTCCCTCAGTACTGACCCTCTGACTGCGCAGCACTCCCTCAGTACTGACCCTCTGACAGTGCGGCACTCCCTCAGTACTGACCCTCTGACAGTGCAGCACTCCCTCAGTACTGACTCTCTGACAGTGCAGCACTCCCTCAGTACTGACCGTCTGACAATGCGGCACTCCCTCAGTACTGACCATCTGACAGTGCGGCACTCCCTCAGTACTGACCCTCTGACAGTGCGGCACTACCTCAGTACTGACCCTCTGACAGTGCAGCACTCCCTCAGTACTGACCCTCTGACAGTGCGGCACTCCCTCAGTACTGACCCTCTGACTGCGCAGCACTCCCTCAGTACTGGCCGTCTGACAATGCGGCACTCCCTCAGTACTGACCATCTGACAGTGCGGCACTCCCTCAGTACTGACCCTCTGACAGTGCGGCACTACCTCAGTACTGACCCTCTGACAGTGCAGCACTCCCTCAGTACCGACCTCTGACAGTGCAGCTCTCCCTCAGAACTGACCCTCTGACAGTGCGGCACTCCCTCAGTACTGACCCTCTGACAGTGCAGCACTCCCACAGTACTGACCCTCTGACAGTGCGGCACTCCCTCAGAACTGACCCTCTGACAGTGCGGCACTCCCTCAGTACTGACCCTCTGACAGTGCAGCGCTCCCTCAGTACTGACCCTCTGACAGTGCGGCGCTTCCTCAGTACTGAGCCTCTGACAGTGCCGCACTCCCGCAGTACTGACCCTCTGACAGTGCGGCTCTCCCTCAGTACTGACACTCTGACAGTGCGGCACTCCCTCAGTACTGACCCTCTGACAGTGCGGCACTCCCTCAGTACTGACCCTCTGACAGTGCGGCACTCCCTCAGTACTGACCCTCTGACAGTGCGGCACTCCCTCAGTACTGACCCTCTGACAGTGCAGCACTCCCTCAGTACTGACCCTCTAACAGTGCAGCACTCCCTCAGGACTGACCCTCTGACAGTGCAGAACTCCCTCAGTACTGACCCTCTGACAGTGCAGAACTCCCTCAGTAGTGACCCTCTGACAGTGCAGCACTCCCTCAGTACTGACCCTCTAACAGTGCAGCACTCCCTCAGTACTGGCCCTCTGACAGTGCAGCACTCCCTCAATACTGACCCTCTGACAGTGCAGCACTCCCTCAGTACTGGCCCTCTGACAGTGCAGAACTCCCTCAGCACTGACCCTCTGACAGTGCAGCACTCCCTCAGTACTGACCCTCTAACAGTGAAGCACTCCCTCAGTACTGGCCCTCTGACAGTGCAGCACTCCCTCAGTTCTGACCCTCTGACAGTGCGGCGCTCCCTCAGTACTGGCCCTCTGACAGTGCAGCACTCCCTCAGTACTGACCCTCTGACAGTGCAGCACTCCCTCAGTACTGACCCTCAGACAGTGCAGCACTCCCTCAGTTCTGACCCTCTGACAGTGCGGCACTCCCTCAGTACTGACCCTCTGACAGTGCGGCACTCCCTCATTTCTGACCCTCTGACAGTGCTGCACTCCCTCAGTACTGACATAGAACATAGAAAATACAGCACAGAACAGGCCCTTCGGCCCACGATGTTGTGCCGAACCTTTGTCCTAGATTTATCATAGATTATCATTGAATTTACAGTGCAGAAGGAGGCCATTCGGCCCTTTGAGTCTGCACCGGCTCTTGGAAAGAGCACCCTACCCAAACTCAACACCTCCACCCAACACCAAAGGCAATTTGGACATTAAGGGCAATTTATCATTGGCCAATTCACCTAACCCGCGCATCTTTGGACTGTGAGAGGAAACCGGAGCACCCGGAGGAAACCCACGCAGACACGGGGAGGACGTGCAGACTCCGCACAGACAGTGACCCAAGCCGGAATCGAACCTGGGACCCTGGAGCTGTGAAGCAATTGTGCTATCCACAATGCTACCGTGCTGCCCTTGAGAACAAATAAATCTACACTATATCATTTAACCGTAATCCATGTACCTATCCAATAGCTGCTTGAAGGTCCCTAATGTTTCCGACTCAACTACTTCCACAGGCAGTGCATTCCATGCCCCCACTACTCTCTGGGTAAAGAACCTACCTCTGATATCCCTCCTATATCTTCCACCTTTCACCTTAAATTTATGTCCCCTTGTAATGGTTTGTTCCACCCGGGGAAAAAGTCTCTGACTGTCTACTCTATCTATTCCCCTGATCATCTTATAAACCTCTATCAAGTCGCCCCTCATCCTTCTCCGTTCTAATGAGAAAAGGCCTAGCACCCTCAACCTTTCCTCGTAAGACCTACTCTCCATTCCAGGCAACATCCTGGTAAATCTTCTTTGCACCTTTTCCAAAGCTTCCACATCCTTCCTAAAATGAGGCGACCAGAACTGTACACAGTACTCCAAATGTGGCCTTACCAAAGTTTTGTACAGCTGCATCATCACCTCACGTCTCTTAAATTCAATCCCTCTGTTAATGAACGCGAGCACACAATAGGCCTTCTTCACAGCTCTATCCACTTGAGTGGCAACTTTCAAAGATGTATGAACATAGACCCCAAGATCGCTCTGCTCCTCCACAATGCCAAGAACTCTACCGTTAACCCTGTATTCCGCATTCATATTTGTCCTTCCAAAATGGACAACCTCACACTTTTCAGGGTTAAACTCCATCTGCCACTTCTCAGCCCAGCTCTGCATCCTATCTATGTCTCTTTGCAGCCGACAACAGCCCTCCTTACTATCCACAACTCCACCAATCTTCGTATCGTCTGCAAATTTACTGACCCACCCTTCAACTCCCTCATCCAAGTCATTAATGAAAATCACAAACAGCAGAGGTCCCAGAACTGATCCCTGCGGTGCGCCACTGGTAACTGGGATCCAGGCTGAATATTTGCCATCCACCACCACTCTCTGACTTCTATCGGTTAGCCAGTTCGTTATCCAACTGGCCAAATTTCCCACTATCCCATGCCTCCTTACTTTCTTCATAAGCCTACCATGGGGAACTTTATCAAATGCCTTACTAAAATCCATGTACACTACATCCACTGCTTTACCTTCATCCACATGCTTGGTCACCTCCTCAAAGAATTCAATAAGACTTGTAAGGCAAGACCTACCCTTCACAAATCCGTGCTGACTATCCCTAATCAAGCAGTGTCTTTCCAGATGCTCAGAAATCCTATCCTTCAGTACCCTTTCCATTACTTTGCCTACCACCGAAGTAAGACTAACTGGCCTGTAATTCCCAGGGTTATCCCTAGTCCCTTTTTTGAACAGGGGCATGACATTCGCCACTCTCCAATCCCCTGGTACCACCCCTGTTGACAGTGAGGACGAAAAGATCATTGCCAACGGCTCTGCAATTTCATCTCTTGCTTCCCATAGAATCCTTGGATATATCCCGTCAGGCCCGGGGGACTTGTCTATCCTCAAGTTTTTCAAAATGCCCAACACATCTTCCTTCCTAACAAGTATTTCCTTGAGCTTACCAATCTGTTTCACACTGTCCTCTCCAACAATATCGCCCCTCTCATTTGTAAATACAGAAGAAAAGTACTCGTTCAAGACCTCTCCTATCTCTTCAGACTCAATACACAATCTCCCGCTACTGTCCTTGATCGGACCTACCCTCGCTCTAGTCATTCTCATATTTCTCACATATGTGTAAAAGGCCTTGGGGTTTTCCTTGATCCTACCCGCCAAAGATTGTTCATGCCCTCTCTTAGCTCTCTTAATCCCTTTCTTCAGTTCCCTCCTGGCTATCTTGTATCCCTCCAATGCCCTGTCTGAACCTTGTTTCCTCAGCCTTACATCAGTCACCTTTTTCCTCTTAACAAGACATTCAACCTCTCTTGTCAACCATGGTTCCCTCACTCGACCATCTCTTCCCTGCCTGACAGGGACATACATATCAAGGACACGTAGCACCTGTTCCTTGAACAAGTTCCACATTTCATTTGTGTCCTTCCCTGCCAGCCTATGTTCCCAACTTATGCACTTCAATTCTTGTCTGACAACATCGTATTTACCCTTCCCCCAATTGTAAACCTTGCCCTGTTGCACGTACCTATCCCTCTCCATTACTAAAGTGAAAGTCACAGAATTGTGGTCACTATCTCCAAAATGCTCCCCCACTAACAAATCTATCACTTGCCCTGGTTCATTACCCAGTACTAAATCCAATATTGCCCCTCCTCTGGTCGGACAATCTACATACTGTGTTAGAAAAGCTTCCTGGACACACTGCACAAACACCACCCCATCCAAACTATTTGATCTAAAGAGTTTCCACTCAATATTTGGGAAGTTAAAGTCGCCCATGACTACTACCCTATGACTTCTGCACCTTTCCAAAATCTGTTTCCCAATCTGTTCCTCCACATCTCTGCTACTATTGGGGGGCCTATAGAAAACTCCTAACAAGGTGACTGCTCCTTTCCTATTTCTGACTTCAACCCATACTACCTCAATAGGGTGATACTCCTCGATCTGCCTTTCTGCAGCTGTTATACTATCTCTAATTAATAATGCCACTGCCTTCTGACAGTGCAGCGCTCCCTCAGTACTGACCCTCTGACAGTGCCGCACTCCCTCAGTACTGACCCTCTGACAGTGCGGGACTCCCTCAGTACTGACCCTCTGACAGTGCAGCTCTCCCTCAGTACTGACCCACTGACAGTGCAGCTCTCCCTCAGTACTGATGCCCTGATAGTGCAGCGCTCCCTCAGTACTGACCCTCTGACAGTGCGGCACTCCCTCAGTATTGACCCTCTGACAGTGCAGCGCTCCCTCAGTACTGACCCTCTGACAGTGCCGCACTCCCTCAGTACTGACCCTCTGACAATGCAGCACTCCCTCAGTACTGACCCTCTGACAGTGCGGCACTCCCTCAGTACTGACCCTCTGACAATGCAGCACTCCCTCAGTACTGACCCTCTGACAGTGCGGCACTCCCTCAGTACTGACCCTCTGACAATGCAGCACTCCCTCAGTACTGACCCTCTGACAGTGCGGCACTCCCTCAGTACTGACCCTCTGACAGTGCAGCACTCCCTCAGTACTGACCCTCTGACAGTGAAGCACTCCCTATGTACTGACCCTCTGACAGTGCAGCGCTCCCTCAGTACTGACCCTCTGACAGTGCAGCACAACCTCAGTACTGGCCCTCTGACAGTGCAGCACTCCCTCAGTACTGACCCTCTGTCAGTGCAGCACTCTCTCAGTACTGAACCTTTGACAGTGCAGCACTCCCTCAGTACTGACCCTCTGACAGTGCAGCACTCCCTCAGTACTGACCCTTAGACAGTGCAGCACTCCCTCAGTACTGACCCTCTGACAGTGCAGCACTCCCTCAGTACTGACCCCCTGACAGTGCAGCTCTCCCTCAGTACTGACCCTCTGACAGTGCGGCACTCCCTCAGTACTGACCCTCTGACAGTGCGGCACTCCCTCAGTACTGACCCTCTGACAGTGCGGCACTCCCTCAGTACTGACCCTCTGACAGTGCGGCACTCCCTCAGTCCTGACCCTCTGACAGTGCTGCACTCCCTCAGTACTGACCCTCTGACAGTGCAGCACTCCCTCATTACTGACCCTCTGACAGTGCGGCACTCCCTCAGCATTGACCCTCTGACAGTGCGGCACTCCCTCAGTACTGACCCTCTGACAGTGCAGCACTCCCTCAGTACTGGCCCTCTGACAGTGCAGCACTCCCTCAGTACTGACCCTCTGACAGTGCAGCTCACCCTCAGTACTGACCCTCTGACAGTGCGGCACTCCCTCAGTACTGACCCTCTGACAGTGCGGCACTCCCTCAGTATTGACCCTCTGACAGTGCGGCACTCCCTCAGTACTGACCCTCTGACAGTGCAGCACTCCCTCAGTACTGACCCTCTGACAGTGCGGCACTCCCGCAGTACTGACCCTCTGACAGATATCGTATTTCATGGTTGGGTCATGAAAGGTTTCGTTGATGGACTATTTATTTTCAAGTTCGTTTTCAAATCCTATGTTGTTGATTCATTCCTGGGACATGCTCTTTGCCTCGATGTTTCGCAATGATTACCCATCCCGAAATGCCCCTCGAGATGGGGAGGGTGGGGTTGAGCTGCTCTCCTGAATTCCAGTTCGTGGCGTGCTGAAGCACTTCAGAGAGGGGGCGCTCCCATTTCCCCTCTTCCCGTCAGTGCTCGATTTGAGTGTCAGGGTAGAGGTTATGCTTAGGGTCAGGGGGCCAAGGTGAGCAGTCAGGATCATGGGTAGGCTCAGGATGCTGGTCCTGTCGGAGGTTCGAAGGTCGGTCAGGCCTACATGAGGGAGGGAGTAGGCCCGGTCGAGCGTCCGGGTCGGTGTGTGGACGTTGCTGTCAGGGATTGGGGGGGGTTTGTAACTGGGGACCTTAACCGTGACCGCTGCTGGGGTTACTTGCCCGTGAGGCTGTGAGCGGCCTTCTGTGGCAGGGCAAGCCGGGCAAATTAGGCTTCGTCTCACTGAGGGCTTACCTTCAAGATCAGCCATGGCAGTAAGCAACGTTGTGACGTCCGCAAGCCAGGCAAGCTGAAGACAATAAATGTGCTTCTTCCCAGTCACCAGATGTTGCCAAGGAAGTCTGAAGCCTGCGTCTGTTCACCTGGAATGACAGAAGCGCACCAATTGACCACAAGGCCTCAATTTATCTTTTCTCACTGCCACATGACCTCAGCACTCTGTTTTCTTCATGAAGATGAGGCCTTGACCTCCCATTCAATGTCAACACAAGGCCTTTTACTACCTTTCCTTATAAACAGAAGGCTTTGGCCTACCTTTCGTTGTGGACACAAGGCCTTCCTCACCACCACCAGGACTCAGCCTGCCTACTGCCACAAGCCTATCATTCTACCACAAGGCTTTGGCCTACCTTCCTCACGAACACCAGGCCTTGACCCACTTGACCACGAGGGCTCACCTACCTTTCCCACTTCCATGAACCCTCGGCCTACTCTTCCTCCTTCACAGAAGGCCTCAGCCTTTCTTTCCTCCCGACAACAAAGCCCCGCCCCCAATTCCTCATCAGTGGAAGGTCTAGCTCAGCTTCCCTCCCTCATTGACGTGAGGGCCTCAGCCTCCCCTTTCTCACTGACAGAAGGCCTCGCATCCTGCCTTTGCTCACCAACACGAGGCATCAGCCGAACGTCCTCACTACCACACATGGCTTTCCTCACAACTACAAAGCTTGGCTGACCCTAACCCCCCGACAGGAGGCATGGGCCCACCTTTCCTGAGGGCCGAGTCTTCAGCCACATTTCTTCTCCATCTGACCACTGTTAGGAACGATTTGGGACTTCAAATTTAAGTTATATATTTAGTTATATATATTTACTGGTTGAGAAAGGTGGAAAAAGCTTTCATAAGAACATAAGAACTAGGAGCAGGAGTAGGCCATCTGGCCCCTCGAGCCTGCTCCACCATTCAATGAGATCATGGCTGATCTTTTGTGGACTCAGCTCCACTTTCCGGCCCGAACACCATAACCCTTAATCCCTTTATTCTTCAAAAAACTATCTTTATCTTAAAAACATTTAATGAAGGAGCCTCTACTGCTTCACTGGGCAAGGAATTCCATAGATTCACAACCCTTTGGGTGAAGAAGTTCCTCCTAAACTCAGTCCTAAATCTACTTCCCCTTATTTTGAGGCTATGCCCCCTAGTTCTGTTTTCACCTGCCAATGGAAACAACCTGCCCGCATCTATCCTATCTATCCCCTTCATAATTTTATATGTTTCTATAAGATCCCCCCTCATCCTTCTAAATTCCAACGAGTACAGTCCCAGTCTACACAACCTCTCCTCGTAATCCAACCCCTTCAGCTCTGGGATTAACCTAGTGAATCTCCTCTGCACACCCTCCAGTGCCAGTACGTCCTTTCTCCAGTAAGGAGACCAAAACATTTAGTTTTGTGAGTTGGTTGTGGGAGGTCTGGGATGGGAGTGTTACTCCGATCAAAAAGGTTAGGTTTTGGGGGGATTTGTTAGGAAACATGCCTTTTCAATGAGGTTTTAACAGCTCTTGAAGTAAAGGGACGAGTTACCCAGGATCCAGTGGTTCAATGCTTTGTGGAGGGTGGTGCGGGGGGGGGCAGGAACACACAAAGCAGAATAAAATGTGCTGTTGCCGGGCGACAGGGGTCGAGTGATACACGAGGAAGACACCGAGAAGGACATGGGAGGAGCTCAGGCAGTGTGTGCGTGCGTCAGGGAAGGGGAGGCCGCAGCCCGAAGCTCGCCCACAAGAAATACGGCGAGGCTTCTGGGGGGATGGAGCTTGGGAAACCCATGGATGCTCCGCTTTGCGGGCAGCGCGCTCCACGCCCACGGATTTCAAACAGTTTGCGACTGAGCCTGCCTTGGTGTTGAGATAGTGGTAAATCTTCACTGGGCTTTTTCGTTTTTGGAGGAAATTGCAACTGGTCTGATTAGTACGTTTGCAGACGACACAAAGGTTGGTGGAATTGCGGATAGCGATGAGGACTGTCGGAGGATACAGCAGGATTTAGATCGTTTGGAGACTTGGGCGGAGAGACGGCAGATGGAGTTTAATATGGACAAATGTGAGGTAATGCATTTTGGAAGTTCTAATGCAGGTAGGGAATATACAGTGAATGGTAGAACCCTCAAGAGTATTGACAGTCAGAGAGATCTCGGTGTACAGGTCCACAGATCACTGAAAGGGGCAACACAGGTGGAGAAGGTAGTCAAGAAGGCATAAGGCATGCTTGCCTTCATTGGCCAGGGCATCGAATATAAGAGTTGGCAAGTCTTGTTGCAGCTGTATAGAACCTTAGTTAGGCCACACTTGGATTATAGTGTTCAATTCTGGTCGCCACACTACCAGAAGGGTGTGGAGGCTTTAGAGAGGGTGCAGAAGAGATTTACCAGAATGTTGCCTGGTTTGGAGGGCATTAGCTGTGAGGAGCGGTTGAATAAACTCGGTTTGTTCTCACTGGAACGACGGAGGTTGAGGGGCGACCTGATAGAGGTCTACAAAATTATGAGGGGCATAGACAGAGTGGATAGTCAGAGGCTTTTCCCCAGGGTAGAGGGGTCAATTACTAGGGGGCATCGGTTTAAGGTGAGAGGGGCAAGGTTTAGAGTAGATGTACGAGGCAGGTTTTTTTACACAGAGGGTAGTGGGTGCCTGGAACTCGCTGCCGGAGGAGGTGGTGGGAGCAGGGACGATAGTGACATTTAAGGGGCATCTTGACAAATACATGAATAGGATGGGAATAGAGGGATACAGTTGCTCGTTTTAGCCTTAGTTTAATTGCTCTTGTTCTATCACCTTTGCTCACGAGTCGCCAGGTATCTTTCTGATACCACCACGTGGTTCAAGTCCGAGTAATGATTAATAATCCAACACACCGCTTAGTAAGAGTTAAATCAACGCTCATTTATTATATACAGCAATCAATACTTATACATTAATTCTACTTCTAAACTACTTCCTACAACTAACAGGCCAATACTTAACTTTGGAAATGGCCCACCAGGTCAGGGAAACGAATGGCCTTTCGAATGGGTTCTGAGCCTGCGGGATTCAAAAGCTGGTACAGGTCGATAGTCAGGAGTGTCTATCTGGTAGCGATCGTTGGAGTAAAACTTACGTTCTCTTGCAGAAGGGTCTCGAAGGGTGTGGAGAGGAGAAGAAGGGTCGATTTGAACTTGGCCCCTATTCTTATAGTCCCCAGGGGCTTCTCGCCTCTCGGGGCGGACCTCGTACCTGGTTCCAAGTGATTGGACTTGGTCCCAATCACTTGGTTCGATATGCTCCAATGCTGGAGCGATTCCTTGATCGAGGGGTGGTCGTTTACCTTTCTTTGTGTCAGCTCCTGCTGGCGCCGAAAGGTCTGGGTCGGCTTTGTGTTGCTAATTTGTAGCAATTGTTCCCGGGGATGGCTGCTTAAAATGCAGATGGCTGGGTTGTTGTGATGTTGATGGCTGCAGGTATCGGTCTGGGCTGACTCCCCCAGAGGCGAATACACTGTTTTACCTGCAGCTGTCCGTTTGAGTCCTGTTGGCTGATTTTCCCATCAGCCTCTTCCGTTCGCCATTTTAAATCGGGGTTTGGCCATTCTAATCGGGAGTCAGCCATTTTAAGTGGCTACAAGCCCTCCTTGTGATCCGAAAGCGAAGCGTGAAGGTTCACATCATTATTGTCACTTTCCATTCCCTGACCGGGGGGGGGGCGGGGGGGGGAGCACCTCCTACATGGCCTCTGCACTGACCATAGCTATGCACCAAAATTTTTAACTAACAATTCTAAGGGCGCTATGTCGGACAGGGACATGCATTACAAAATAACAAACTTGGAGCCTCTAATTTATCCTTAATATACTACCCTCACTAAACATTCCATTATCCTACCTTCCTCAATCATACAACAAAAATACAGCATTTCATATAATCTTTCCTGGCTTGACAGTCAAGCTCAGGATCACTTCATTTTTTTTTTTGCTCATGAAAAAGTTTTGCACATTTCTTTATTTACAACAACAACAATAAACGCAGGTGAATGCACTTTATTGTTTTATTATAGATCGCGGGGGTCAGGGGTCTGGTCGTAACCGAATATAGGGGATCGGATCCGATATACCGGGGTTCGAGCGCGGTACGCTCTCCTCCATTTACGGAGGCGCATAGTCTGCACGACACAGCAGAGTATCGCCAACGCTAACAGTGCTTCGATCACATAGGACAGGGAGTACCAGGTTATGAACCTGGCACACCAGGAGGATGCAGTGTCGCTGGTGACTGGGCTTTGGGTACTGCGGGGCAGTGAAACATTAACGGCAGGGAGGTTTGAAGTCATGGGGTTCGCGTTCACGAGCAACCAAATGTCCGAAAGCGAAATGTTGAGCACGATGAAGGAGGTCCTCCTGGCTGTCCTCTTTCCTTCTCTTTCTTCTCTTCTCTTTATTTTCTCCGGTCCTGGAGCTTCTGGAGTTCTGTAGAAACAAGCATCGTATCTGTAACTATCTTTGTTTAATATCCGGTATGCTAGTGCGTCTTTCCTTTGGGGCCAATTATTCCCTTATAATTGGTCACTATGTGTGACTCCCTCATTTTTTTTTTCAAAAACAAATTTTTAGGACACGGCACACTTCCCAGTGACGGACCAGTGCTGATTTACCATCCAAATGTTCCAGGATGTAAATAGCAGATGGCATCAACATAAAGGTCGCCTAAACAAATAAAAACTTTTTGAAATGAAAAATGTCAAATGAGGTGCGTATGGGCCGCGACGGGTAAGATTTGGATGGAGTCCCCGGGTAGGACGGCTACCAATGCCGTATCTCCGAGCGTGTTTGACCAACGGGGGGGGTCCCCAGGCAGGGCGGGTCTCACGCCGTTTCTCCACTGCCTGAGCAACCGCCAAGAACGGGCAAAAATGTAGTCATCGTGGTGGGGCTGCCGTAGTGGTTCTATCCCTTGAACCAGAAGAGCAGTTACGATCGGGCGTCTGATACCCGAACAACTATCAGCTGAAAAGCTAGTTCCGCTGAACAAGCGGCTGGAAAACTTCTCCTGTCGGACAAACATTAAACAAACGTACGAACAGCATAAAACATCCTGCAGGTTCCATCAGGAAGGACAACACTTTCCCCAAGCGTTTCCGTTAAACATCATCTGGACACCTCAGTTCTCGGTTGCGAACAGGGTCGCAAAGGGGTTGGCGGTTTGGGAGTCAGACCCAAGGTCGTCATCTTCTCCCGGGTGCCAAACTCTGGAGTGGATTAGGGCTGAAAGGGCTGCTTGGTGTGAGTTGGGGTCGCTCTCGTCGTTGCGGACGAGTCTGTAGGAGTTGTCGCGGTGCCAATGAGTTGTGTCGAGTTGTGTGGGTTCAAAGTCGGGGCCGTCCGTGTGGTTCGGTGGTCGGTGGTGGGGTTTATTTAGAAAAGTGATCAGGAAGGGATCTCTTGGATCGTAGTCGGAGTCGCTGAGTGTGGGTCCGGTTGCATGGGGATAGTAGGGAGGCCATCGTCCGAGTCACAGTCGCTGTCTCTGCTGCTGCAGTCTGTGGGCGTTCCGGGGCGGAGTGTAGATTTCGGGGGTGGAGTCGAGGTCGAGTCCGTGGCTGGGCTGGACGTGGTGGGGGTTGGTAGGGTTACGTTGGCTGTGGGCGGGGTGTGGTCTGCTGCGTCAAGCATGATGTGGTGGGCGTGGTTAGACTGTGCTCCATAAACCTTCAGCTGGTTTATATGAAACCATTCGGGTACTTTATTTTGTAAACGGATGGGCTTACTTTATCCGCAATGGAATACGGACCTGAGTATTTTGGAGACAGGAATGTGCTGGGGTTATATACAGACAGCATCACTTGCTGTCCGATATCGTACTCAGTCGCATGCACTGTCTTGTCGAAACAAGCCTTGCTCTGTTTCTTTTTGGTGCCCAATTTAACTGCGGCTGCTAACTGAGCCGTTTGTACATTACCAACTAATTGCTCCACGGCTTTCTCGTGGGTGAGGGCCGTTACTTCGGGGCTGGTCAGGTCTAAACCTAACAAGTATTCTGTCCCTTTCATGGGGCGTCCGGTCATGAGGGTGTGTGGGGTGTAACCTGTGGAGGTGGAAACAGTGTTACGCAGAAACAACAGCGCAAAGGGGAGGACTGAGTCCCAAGTGGTGTTCTGCTGGACCATTTTTCTGAGGGTGGATTTTAGGGTCCGATTCGTGCGCTCCACGATACCACTCGACTGGGGGTGGTACGCAATGTGGAATTTTTGGGTGATGCCAAATATCGTGAGGACGTTCTGCGTGACCCGTCCCGTAAAGTGAGAACCGTGGTCCGATTCAATACTGCGGGGTGTCCCCATCTTGTAAAGATGTGGTGGGTTAGGATCTTGGCTGTGGTTTTCGCGGTGTTGGTGCGGGCTGGAAATGCTTCCACCCACTTTGTAAAAGTGTCTATGACCACCAGAACATATTTATAGCCATTCCTGCAAGGGGGCAATGGACCTATAAAATCAATCTGGAGGTTAGTCCAGGGGCCGTTAACGGGTCGGGTGTGGCTGAGTTGGGCCTTTTTGGCATATTTGTCGGGGTTCTGCGCGCAGATAAGGCAATTCTCAATGTAATGGGATACATCTTCCTTTAGATTTGGCCACCAACAAAGCTGTTTGAGGTGGGCTGTAGTGGGATCGATTCCCTGATGTCCATGACCATCATGGAATAAACAAATCAATTGGTTCCTGTCCTGCTCAGGAACTACATAAAGGGTGTCCTTTAACATCGCACCGTCATGTGTGGTCAGTGTATTTCTGAACCTCTCGTAGGAGGCTGGAAACTTCCCTTTCACAATCTCAGTGAGAGCGCTATCCTGCTTCTGGGCCTCTAATAGATCCTCTATTCTAGTCTGTGTGACCTGAACTGCACTCACTGGCGCACTCACTGGCGTGCTTTCGGGGGGTTTCCAAAAATACCCATGCCTGGAACCTGTCTTAGCCAGTGCGTCGGCTTTTACATCCCCAGGGGGGGAGGAACGATGGTGGCTGCGGACTTTGATGATGCCAAAAGTCCTGTTCTGTGCTCTCTCTAAAATATGGCGGAGTAATGGAGCTGAGGGGAGGGGTTTCCCGTCCGCGGAAACAAATCCTCTTGCTTCCCACAGGGGCAGAAATTCCGTGAGGCTGTTACAGACATAGAGGCTGTCCGAGTATATGTCTGCTGGGCTGGGGAAGGAATCTGGGTGCTCTACTATGTACGCGATGGCCGCGAGCTCTGCTGCCTGCGGCCTAAGTGCCCGGGGAGTTTTAATGCTATTTCCTCGAGGGCACGTCCTCAACATAAATCCCGCAACCTGTTATGCGCTTCCCATCCAAGACTGTGGAAGATCCATCCACATAGATCTTAATGGGTTCACACGTGTCCGTGTGCGGGGGGCTCTGAGATGAATTTCCTATCTTTCTGGGGGGTGTTTTTGCTATAAAGGGGCCTGTGTTGTGGTGTGGAGAGATAATCTCACATTCATGGGGGGTTCCGGGGTACTGTAAATTGTCTGCTAAGTAGGTGTGTGTCTTTGTCCGTTTCACAGTGATGTCCCGTCCCTGCAAGAGAAGGGTCCATCTAGCTGCGCGTATTTGGCTGACGGTACCGTCCTTGAGTCGTCCGTCCAGTAAAAGTTGGGTGGGGGTGTGTTCGGTCAGAATGGTGATGGGGTTCAGTCCGGTAATGTATGAAAAGTACTGGACTGCCCAGAAAACTGCGAGCAGGTTCCTCTCACAGGCTGAAAATCCCTGCTCCACAGCATCTAAAAGTCGGGAGGCGTAAGCTACGGGTCTTAACTAGTCGTGCCGTTCCTGGAGGAGCACGGCCGAAAGGGTGCAGTCTGTGGTCGCTACCTCTATGGCGTAAGGGGAAAGCGGGTCTGGAACTTGTAGTGCCTGTTTTAGTGATTCCACAGCATCCGTCTGCTGCGGAAGCCATTCCCAGGGGTCTCCTTTCTTTAGGAAGTCGGAGAGGGGCGCTGCCTTGCTGGCGAAACCGTCAATGTGGTTTTGGCAGTAGCCAACCAGTCCTTAAAAACGACCGGAGGGCTGCAACGTTCTGGGGAAGGGGCAATTTAGCGATCGAGTCAATCCTTTTATGCTCGATCTCGCGTTTACCTTGCGTGATAATTGTTCCCAAATATACCACTTTTTCTTCCAAAATCTGGGCCTTTTGGGGGTTGACTTTACAACCAATGGAATGTAAGAGTTCCAGGAGTTCGGACAGAAGCTCAATGTGCTCTTCCTTGGTGTCTGTCTGCAGTAGTAGGTCGTCTACGTACTGGACCAGACATTCGGGGCGAGCGAATTTTGCTAGTCCATTTGCCAGCAGTCGGTGGAAAATGGAGGGGGAGTTGTGGAATCCTTGTGGCAGGCATGTCCACGTGTACTGCTGCACTCTGAAAGTGAAGGCAAATTTATGCTGGCACGCCTTTGCCAATGGAATGGACCAGAATCCGTTACTGATGTCCAAAACCGTGAAGTAGCGGGAATTGAGTCCCTGCTGGAGCAAGGTCTCGGGACTTGTTGCTACTGTGGGGGCTGCTGCGGGGGTGACTTTGTTGAGTTCCCGGTAATCGATGGTCAGTCCCCATGATCCATCGGGCTTTCTCACTGGCCAAATCGGGGCATTATTAGTGGAGGCTACTGATCTCAGTACGCCCTGCTCTAATAAGCTCTCTATAACTTTTAGGATTTCTCCTTCTGCCTCTAGGGGAAACCCGTACTGTTTTGGGGGTCTAGGGTCCGGTCCTGTGACTTGTACGGAGCCAGTCATCCGTCCACAGTCGTGTTTGTGGGTCGCGAATGCTGCCCTGTTCTTTTGCAGGACTGCCCTAACCCGCTTGTCCGTGCTAAGCGTGGTCGGGTTGAACCAAAACTCGCCCACTGCGCTAATTTTGTTCATGTAGTCCCCTATGGTGAGCGTTGCGGGGGCTCTAGCGGATTTCGCCATCTTCCAGACACACTGGTTGACTGGATCGAAGGATAGGTGGTGGGAATTCATGAAATCAATCCCCAGGATGTGTTCTGCTGTGTGGGGCAGGGCTACTAAAACTATGGGGTGCTTGGTGGTGATGTTGCCGATTTGAATGGATACGGGCTGTGATGTGTCCCTGCTGCGAGTGGCCTGTAAAGCCGCTGAGGGTGATTGTGGCTGTAGTGGGCCACGTGTCCTTTTGAAAAAGGGTGGAGGAATTTATGGTGGTGCAGGACCCTCCTGTGTCCCAGAGAAACTCGATAGGCTGTCCCCGAATCTTCGCTGCGACTACGGGTCGTCCTGACCTATCCCAAAGGGTATTGCAGACCCAACTGGGGGAGCCCGTACACCGTCAGCCTGTTTCGGTCAAGTCCGTCTGATCCGAACGGGCGCTAACGCTATGGATGGGCTCTGTCTTTTTCTTACTCAGAGTGCCTGTCTGTTGGGCTCTGTGTGGCTTTTTGGGGCCATTGCTCTCTTTCGCAAAATGTCCCAACTGTCCGCAGCTGTAACATTCTTGTGATTTGGGTGGGGGTGTTCTTTCCCTCATTTACCCAGGCGGGGGTGTGAGGTGTGGCTTTTACTGCCTGCATGTCTGCGGCGGCTTGCTTTTCCTCGGTGGTTTTAGCGGTGGGTTTATTCTGGACAGACTGCTCCCAAACGCGGGACAATCTTTTCACCACCCACTTCTCGTTCTGGGCCTCTTCTGAGGGATCATAACTATGACAGGTATTCTGCCCTGCCTCTGTGGCATGGGAGATAAGGGTGCGGGTCCGTTTGGCCATATTGTCTGGGGACAAATGGGCACGGTCTACGTCGCCGAAAACGGCTTCGAAGTGAATCCACAGGCGTCCTGCAAACGCTGTGGGGTGCTCAGACTTCTTCTGCCTACACTTATTTAGGCCATCTACGGGGTCACCCCGGTTATACCCGATCGCATCCAGGATCACGGTATGCATTTCTGCAAGGGTGCCTCCGCCTACATTCTGTGGGTCGGGAAGGGCTGCTGCTATCGATGGATCCAAACTTAGAACCATGAGCTTTACATGCTCTCTCTCATCCAGGCCGTACATGGTCGCCTGATGTTTGACGGTGGCAAAGAAATGGTGGGGGTCTGCGGCGGGGAGGAACGGTGTGATCTTCTCGCACGCGTCCTGTAATTGGGTCACTGTCAGGGGGGTGGAATATAGGAATTCCGCTTCGTCCAATGTGGCTGTGCGGTGAGTTGTTACAGGGTTCATTGGAACCTGAACTACCTGCTGTGTGGGGGGTGGGGGTGCTTTTTTCCTTTGGGGCTTTCCCTGCGCCCATGTTCCCTGAACATATCTCTGCGCTGTCTCCTGCAATTCTTCCCAATCAGGGCCGTCTTCCTGGTCTAACTTTTCCCCAAAGGTTTCCTGAAATCCTTTCTGGACAGAAAGCAGTGATTGCAGGTCTGCAATCTGCTTCCGGCACTTTGCATGGTCTATGGTGCTCTGTCTTTGTTCTGTGGTGGCAGCATGGAGCGCTCTCAAGGCTGCCTTGAGATCACTACATTGTTTCTGTAGCATCTCCACCTGCTTCTCTGTCTCTTTCTTTACCAGGACTGCACGCTGCGTGTCCTGATGGGCCTTTTCATACTGGGGTTGGAAACTGCTTAAATGCGCCAGACAAGACTGGTGACCCCGTTTGGCGTCAGCCACCTCTTCATCCTTTGCTGCCAATTTCCTCCTTCTCTTTCTCAACCTCGCATACATCAACTTTACTCATACGATGTATGCCCTCTACTTCTTTGCGGAGCATCTTGACGACCTCCTCTGTGCCTCGCAATTGTGCCAGACAGGACACGATTGCCATCGGCTTGCGAGCTTTCGCTAAGCTCTTTTTGTGGATCTCGCTCAGGTTCTCCCACCAAGTATGCCCATTACTTCTGGGACCTGATTCCTCATTATCGCAGAAATCATTCCACAGGGGCCATCCTATGCCCTTGAGATATTTCCGGATTTCCTCCTCCCAAATGGGACTCTGTCCCACTCTACTGCTGCTGGTCGCTGCGACCGCAAATTCCTCGGGGTTCATGAGGCGCTGCATTGCCTGCATGGCCATCTTTCCTATCCGCTTGCTTCGATTAGATTTGGAACAGGGGGCTAAGGTGGTGTCGTAGATGCGGGTACGGCTTGCGCTAATTTCCGAAAATACAGACTTCCGAGTTTTGACGCAACAAAAATCTATCAGTTTTACCTTATAGCCCTGTTAGTTACGCATGCATACACACACTTCCGAATTATGACTATTAATCAGAACTGCTTGAACACTTGTGGTTTTCTGTTTCCAATTGGATTCTAATTCAAAATTTCTTGGGTCCTCCCGGAGTGGTTTTCCACTTCTAGATCGGGTCCCACCAGAGTCGCCAAAATGTTGCTCGTTTTAGCCTTAGTTTATTTGCTCTAATTCTGTCACCTTTGCTCACGAGTCGCCAGGTATCTTTCTGATACCGCCACGTGGTTCAAGTCCGAGTAATGATTAATAATCCAACACACCGCTTAGTAAGAGTTAAATCAACGCTCATTTATTATATACAGCAATCAATACTTATACATTAATTCTACCTCTAAGCTACTTCCTACAACTAACAGGCCAATACTTAACTTTGGAAATGGCCCACCAGGTCAGGGAAACGAATGGCCTTTCGAATGGGTTCTGAGCCTGCGGGATTCAAAAGCTGGTACAAGTCGATAGTCAGGAGCGCCTATCTGGTAGCGATCGCTGGAGTAAAACTTACATTCTCTTGCAGAAGGGTCTCGAAGGGTGTGGAGAGGAGAAGAAGGGTCGATTTGAACTTGGCCCCTATTCTTATAGTCCCCAGGGGCTTCCTGCCTCTCGGGGCGGACCTCGTACCTGGTTCCAAGTGATTGGACTTGGTCCCAATCACTTGGTTCGATATGCTCCAATACTGGAGCGATTCCTTGATCGAGGGGTGGTCGTTTACCTCTCTTTGTGTCAGCTCCTGCTGGCGCCGAAAGGTCTGGGTCGACTTTGTGTGTCTATTTTGTAGCAATTGTTCCCGGGGATGGCTGCTTAAAATGCAGATGGCTGGGTTGTTGTGATGTTGATGGCTGCAGGTATCGGTCTGGGCTGACTCCCCCAGAGGCGAGTACACTGTTTTACCTGCAGCTGTCCGTTTGAGTCCTGTTGGCTGATTTTCCCATCAGCCTCTTCCGTTCGCCATTTTAAATCGGGGTTTGGCCATTCTAATCGGGAGTCAGCCATTTTACGTGGCTACAATACGGACCCAGGAAGTGTAGAAGATTTTAGTTTAGACGGGCAGCATGGTCGTCACGGGCTTGGAGGGCCGAAGGGCCTGTTCCTGTGCTGTACTTTTCTTTGTTCTTTTTATTGTTCCTTTGTGTGTCGCAGGGAAAAAAGGAATGGCCTCGAGTTTGAATCATTTTCTGGTTCCCTGAAGATATTTCCTGACCTTGTAGCCTGGTGAAATATCTTTCCTGCTTTCAGGAATTCTACAGGTTATAAGTACACCAGAGACTCCACTGCAACAGATTTCAGTTAACTGACATCCACTGTATCCAAAAACGAAACAAAGTTAGGGTCTATCGAACCAGGTTTCACTCTGGGATCTGACTTGTCCAATCATTGGCTGGGATCGAAAAACGATTGTCATGTGAGAGTACCTTTAAGAAATGGGTGTTTAAGAAATGTACCTTTAAGAAATGGGTGTTCATCAGTGATGTCAGAGAGGGGGTGGAGCTGGGCTGTCTGTCAGCTTTTTACTTTCGTTTTAGGCTGTTTGCTGCAGGGTGTGTTTTAGTTTCGTTTTCAGAGCTGGATAGCTGCAGTCACAGCCAGAAGGTGTATGAATCTCTCGCTGTAATCTAAAGATTGTAAATCGATCCTTTGGTGATTTAAAACTAATAACTGCTCTCAGTAGTGACTTTAACCTGATGTGCTTCTGTTTAAAGGTTTTGTTTAAGTCTTATGGATGTTAAAAGGACAGCTTAATGATTACTTAGTGTTGTATTAATTGGGGGTTGTATTTGAATTAATGGTTGCTAAGATTTTCACTGTATGTTTTAAAAAGGTCAATTTGAGTTCATAGAATAAACATTGTTTTGTTTAAAAAAAATACTTTTCCATTTCTGCTGTCCCACACCTGTAGAGTGGGCCGTGTGCTCCTCATACCGCAATCCATTAAAAGTTGTGGGTCAGGTGAACTCCATGATACACTTTGGGGTTCTCTAAACCCTGGCCCATAACAAATTGGGGGCTCGTCCGGGATAAAAGTCTATCTATTGGATTGGCTTAGTGAACTTAAAGACAGTGAGGGGTGAACATATTGTGGGTGCTTTTCAGGTGTGGTGTGGTGTGGTTTAAATAGGGAGTGTGTTGTGGACAATGGCTCTTTCAGAGGCTCTGAAGTTTTTGGGGGTGGAGACGGTCACACGCAGTACTTTACGGACAGAGACTAAAAGCAGACTGTTAGATTTGGCAAAAACATTTCAGTTAACATTACCTGACAAAATGCGAAAAGCCGAGGTAATTATGGCAGTGGCTAAGCATTTAAAGTTGCCTGAGATACAGTTTGACTCATTGGAAATGGCAAAAATTCAGTTACAAATTAAACAAATGGAACATGAGAAAGAATTAAAGCAGCTTGAATACGAAAGAGAGGAAAAAGAAAGAGAGAGAGTGGAAAGAGAAAGAGATGGAGAGGAAAAAGAAAAGGAGAGAGAAGAAAGGAGAAAAGAAAGAATAGCCCGAGCAGAATAAAAAGAAAGAGAAAGGTACAGATCAGGCAAAAAGATAAAGAGAGAGAGTTTAAACTTCATAAAATGGCCATGAAACATGACAGTCAGTTAAAATTGGCAGACGTAAAGGGAAACGTACAGTTAGATGATAGTGATGAGGATAGTGAGAAAGAGCGTCATAGTCGAAGGATTGGTGGAGATCTATTTAAATATGTCCAAGCATTGCCAAGTTTTGACGAGAAGGAGGTAGAAGCCTTTTTCATTTCATTTGAGAAGGTAGCTAAACAAATGAAATGGCCACAGGACATGTGGGTATTACTGATTCAAACAAAGCTGGTAGGTAGGGCTAGTGATGTGTTTGCATCACTACCGGAGGAGGTATCTGTAACGTATGAGGAGGTGAAGAAATCTATCTTAGGTGCATATGAACAAGTGACTGAAGCCTACAGGCAAAGGTTTAGAAAATTAAGGAAAGAATTTGGTCAAACATACATGGAGTTTGAAAGGCTCAAACAGTAATTTTGATAGGTGGATAAGGGCTTTGAAAATAGACCAAACGTATGAAGCTCTCAGAGAAATTATAGTTTTGGAGAAGTTTAAAAATTCAATTCCTGGTGTAGTGAGAACTCACGTGGAAGAGCAGAGGGTTAAAACTGCGAGATTAGCAGCAGAAATGGCAGATGATTATGAATTAGTTCATAAATCAAAGATTGGTTTCCGACATCAGTTTCAGCCGGTGAGGGATAGAAACTGGGGACATGAGAAATACTCAAGTGGTAAAGGTAAAGGTGATCTGATGGGAGACAATAAAGAGAGTGTACCTCAGGTTAAAAAAGAAATCCAGGAGGGTGGAAAAGAAATGAAAAGTTTCAAATGTTTTCACTGTAATAAACTAGGCCATGTAAAGTCACAGTGTTGGTGGTTGAAGAAAAGCACTGGGAAGGCTGATGTGGTAAAACAGGATAAGACAGTGGGGTTTGTTAGAGTGGTTAAAGGAAAGCCCAAGTGAAGCGAAGGAGGTGCAAAAGATTGTACAGTCTGATCAAGAGGTGATTGATAAGAAGGTGCCAGATCTCTTTAAAGAATTTACTTGTGTGGGTAAAGTTTACTCATGTGTATCAGGAGTATGTAAAGAAGTCACAACTTTAAGAGATACGGGAGCTAGTCAATCTTTAATGGAAAGGTATGAGTTATGTAGTTTGGGAAGAATGTTGCCAGAAAATGTGGCGATATGTGGAATTCAGGGTGAGAGGAGTAGTGTTCCATTATATAAGGTAAGGTTGGAAAGTCCAGTGAAGAGTGGTGAAGTGGTAGTAGGAGTAATAGATAAACTATCTTGTCCAGGAATACAGTTTATCTGGGGTAATGATATAGCTGGATCGCAGGTGGGAGTGATGCCTACTGTGGTTGATAAGCCAGTGGAAAATCAGTCAACTGAAGTGTTGAAGGACAAATATCCTGGGATTTTTCTGGATTGTGTAGTAACAAGGTCACAAAGTCACAGGTTAAGACAAGAGGAGAAATCAAAGAGTGAAGATGAAGTTGAAGTGCAATTAGAAACGATTTTTGATCAGATGGTTGAAAATGAACAAGAACAGGTGGAGGATGAGGCGGATATTTTTAGTTCAGGAAAATTGGCGGAGTTACAAAAGAAAGATGTAGAAATAAAACGGATGTATCAGAAAGCATATACAGAAGAGGAATCTGAGAGTATACCCGAGTGTTATTACCGTAAAAGTGATGTCTTGATGAGAAAATGGAGACCTGTACATATGCAGGCGGATGAAAAGTGGGAAGAGGTTCATCAAGTAGTATTGCTGGTAGGGTATAGAAAGGTGTTGCAAGTTGCACATGAGGTACCAGTGGGAGGTCATTTGGGAATAAGGAAAACTCAAGCTAAAATCCAGAAACATTTTTATTGGCCTGGACTACATAAAGATGTAATTATATTTTGTCGATCATGTCACACATGTCAAGTGATAGGGAAATCTCAAGCAGTGATAAAACCAGCGCCCTTAATACCCATTCCAGCATTTGAGGAACTTTTTACAAAGGTCCTGATCGATTGTGTAGGACCGCTTCCTAAAACAAAAAGTGGGAATCAATATCTTATGACTATAATGGATGTATCAATTGGATGTGATTATAATGGACCCTCTGACAGTGCAGCGCTCCCTCAGTACTGACCCTCTGACAGTGCGACACTCTCTCAGTACTAACACTCTGACAGTGCAGCGCTCCCTCAGTACTGACCCTCTGACAGTGCAGCACTCCCTCAGTACTGACCCTCTGACAGTGCAGCACTCCCTCAGTACTGACCCTCTGACAGTGCAGCACTCCCTCAGTACTGACCATCTGACAGTGCGGCACTCCCTCAGTACTGAACAACTGACAGTGCAGCGCTCCCTCAGTACTGACCCTCTGACAGTGCAGCACTCCCTCAGTACTGACCCTCTGGCAGTGCGGCACTCCCTCAGTACTGACCCTCTGACAGTGCAGCACTCCCTCAGTACTGACCCTCTGACAGTGCGGCACTCCCTCAGTACTGACCCTCTGACAGTGCGGCACTCCCTCAGTACTGACCCTCTGACAGTGCAGCACTCCCTCAGTACTGACCCTCTGACAGTGCAGCACTCCCTCAGTACTGACCCTCTGACAGTGCGGCACTCCCTCAGTACTGACCCTCTGACAGTGCAGCACGCCCTCAGTACTGACCCTCTGACAGTGCAACACTCCCTCAGTACTGACCCTCTGACAGTGCAGCACTCCCTCAGTACAGACCCTCTGACAGTGCGGCACTCCCTCAGTACTGACCCTCTGACAGTGCGGCACTCCCTCAGTACTGACCCTCTGACAGTGCCGCAATCCCTCAGTACTGACCCTCTGACAGTGCGGCACTCCCTCAGTACTGACCCTCTGGCAGTGCGGCACTCCCTCAGTACTGACCCTCTGACAGTGCAGCACTCCCTCAGTACTGACCCTCTGACAGTGCAGCACGCCCTCAGTACTGACCCTCTGACAGTGCAACACTCCCTCAGTACTGACCCTCTGACAGTGCAGCACTCCCTCAGTACTGACCCTCTGACAGTGCGGCACTCCCTCAGTACTGACCCTCAGACAGTGCGGCACTCCCTCAGTACTGACCCTCTGACAGTGCAGCACTCCCTCAGTACTGACCCTCTGACAGCGCAGCACTCCCTCAGTACTGACCCTCTGACAGTGCAGCACTCCCTCAGTACTGACCCTCTGACAGTGCTGCACTCCCTCAGTACTGACCCTCTGACAGTGCGGCACTCCCTCAGTACTGACCCTCTGACAGTGCAGCAGTCCCTCAGTACTCACCCTCTGACAGTGCAGGACTCTCTCAGTACTGACCCTCTGACAGAGCGGCACTCCCTCAGTACTGACCCTCTGACAGAGCGGCACTCCCTCAGTACTGACCCTCTGACAGTGCTGCAATCCCTCAGTACTGACCCTCTGACAGTGCAGCACTCCCTCAGTACTGACCCTCTGACAGTGCAGCACTCCCTCATTACTGACCCTCTGACAGTGCGGCACTCCCTCAGTACTGACCCTCTGACAGTGCAGCACTCCCTCAGTACTGACCCTCTGACAGTGCGGCACTCCCTCAGTACTGACCCTCTGACAGTGCAGCACTCCCTCAGCACTGATCCTCTGACAGTGCAGCACTCCCTCAGTACTGACCCTCTGACAGTGCAGCACTCCCTCAGTACTGACCCTCTGACAGTGCAGCACTCCCTCAGTACTGACCCTCTGACAGTGCAGCACTCCCTCAGTACTGACCCTCTGACAGTGCAGCACTCCCTCAGTACTGACCCTCTGACAGTGCCGCAATCCCTCAGTAGACAGAGGGAGAATTCAGAATGTCCAATTCACCTAACAGCACGTCTTTCGGGACTTGTGGGAGGAAACCGGAGCCCCCGGAGGAAACCCACGCAGACACGGGGAGAACGTGCAGACTCCGCACAGACAGTTGCCCAGCGGGGAATCGAACCCGGGACCCTGGAGCTGTGAAGGTACTGTGCCCCTGTGCCGGAGTCTTGCTCCAGCAGTTAAGGCCTTTGGTGAGACCACATCTAGAGTAAGGTGTCCAGATTTGGTCTCCGGACTTGGGAAAGTATATACTTGGCCTGAAGCGGTTCGAAGGCGATTTACTTTGATGATTCCTGGGGGTGACCTCAGGCGGGAATGCTGGGCGGAATGATGATTCAGAAGATTGAGACCTGAGCTGAGGGGGTGGGGGCGGGGGGGTGGGGGGGGTCCTCGACAGGGTGGATTCTGAGAGGATGTTTCCCCCTCGTGGGGGGGAGGGGCGAACGGAGAACGAGGGGGGGGGGGGGGGGGCACAGTTTATAAATAAAGGGGTCTCCCGTTGAAGAGGGGGACGAGGAGGAATTTCCTCTCTCGGAGGCTCGTTAGTCTGTGGGAATCTCTCGCTCCGAGAGCGGCGGAGGCTGCGGCCCACCCGATATAGTCAAGGCCCGAGTCAGGCCCTGTGTCGGTCGGCGAGGGGGTCGAGGGTGACGGGGGGGGTCGAGGGTGACGGGGGGGGGCCGAGGGTGACGGGGGGGGGGGGTGGGAGCAGGCAGCAAAGTGGAGCTGAGGCCACATCAGATCAGCCAGGATCTTAGTGAATGACGAAGTACGTTCAAGGGGTCGAACGCTCACTGCTGAGGGAGCGCCGCACTGTCAGAGGGTCAGTACTGAGGGAGGGCCGCACTGTCAGAGGGTCAGTGCTGAGGGAGCGCCGCACTGTCAGAGGGTCAGTACTGAGGGAGCGCCGCACTGTCAGAGGGTCAGTACTGAGGGAGTGCTGCACTGTCAGTGGGTCAGTACTGAGGGAGTGCCGCACTGTCAGAGGGTCAGTACTGAGGGAGCGCCGCACTGTCAGAGGGTCAGTACTGAGGGAGTGCTGCACTGTCAGAGGGTCAGTACTGAGGGAGTGCTGCACTGTCAGAGGGTCAGTACTGAGGGGGTGCTGCACTGTCAGAGGGTCAGTACTGAGGGAGTGCCGCACTGTCAGAGGGTCAGTACTGAGGGAGTGCTGCACTGTCAGGGGGTCGGTACTGAGGGAGGGTCGCACAGTCAGAGGGTCAGTACTGAGGGAGTGCTGCACTGTCAGAGGGTCAGTACTGAGGGGGTGCTGCACTGTCAGAGGGTCAGTACTGAGGGAGTGCCGCACTGTCAGAGGGTCAGTACTGAGGGAGTGCTGCACTGTCAGAGGGTCAGTACTGAGGGAGTGCTGCACTGTCAGAGGGTCAGTACTGAGGGAGTGCTGCACTGTCAGAGGGTCAGTACTGAGGGGGTGCTGCACTGTCAGAGGGTCAGTACTGAGGGAGTGCCGCACTGTCAGAGGGTCAGTACTGAGGGAGCGCCGCACTGTCAGAGGGTCAGTGCTGAGGGAGCGCCGCACTGTCAGAGGGTCAGTACTGAGGGAGTGCGGCACTGTCAGAGGGTCAGTACTGAGGGAGCGCCGCACTGTCAGAGGGTCAGTGCTGAGGGAGCGCCGCACTGTCAGAGGGTCAGTACTGAGGGAGCGCCGCACTGTCAGAGGGTCAGTATTGAAGGAGTGCTGCACTGTCAGAGGGTCAGTACTGAGGGAGTGCTGCACTGTCAGAGGGTCAGTACTGAGGGAGTGCGGCACTGTCAGAGGGTCAGTACTGAGGGATCGCTGCACTGTCAGAGGGTCAGTATTGAGGGTGTGCTGCACTGTCAGAGGGTCAGTACTGAAGGAGTGCTGCACTGTCAGAGGGTCAGTACTGAGGGAGTGCTGCACTGTCAGCGGGTCGGTACTGAGGGAGGATCGCACAGTCAGAGGGTGAGTACTGAGTGAGTGCCGCACTGTCAGAGGGTCAGTACTGAGGGAGTGCTGCACTGTCAGATGGTCAGTACTGAGGGAGTGCTGCACTGTCAGAGGGTCAGTACTGAGTGAGTGCCGCATTGTCAGAGGGTCAGTACTGAGCGAGTGCTGCACTGTCAGAGAGTCAGTACTGAGAGAGTGCTGCGCTGTCAGAGGGTCAGTACCGAGGGAGTGCTGCACTGTCAGAGGGTCAGTACTGAGGGAGTGCTGCACTGACAGAGGGTCAGTACTGAGGGAGTGCCGCACTGTCAGAGGGTCAGTACTGAAGGAGTGCTGCACAGTCAGAGGGTCAGTACTGAGGGAGTGCTGCACTGTCAGAGGGTCAGTACTGAGGGAGTGCTGCACTGTCAGAGGGTCAGTACTGAGGGAGTGCCGCACTGTCAGAGGGTCAGTACTGAGGGAGTGCTGCACAGTCAGAGGGTCAGTACTGAGGGAGTGCTGCACTGTCAGAGGGTCAGTACTAAGGGTTTGCTGCACTGTCAGAGGGTCAGTACTGAGGGAGAGCTGCACTGTCAGAGGGTCAGTACTGAGGGAGTGCCGCACTGTCAGAGGGTCAGCACTGAGGGAGTGCTGCACTGTCGGAGGGTCAGTACTGAGGGAGTGCTGCACTTTCAGGGGGTCAATACTGAGGGAGTGCTGCAGTGTCAGATGGTCAGTAGTGAGGGAGTGCCGCACTGTCAGAGGGTCAGTACTGAGGGAGTGATGCACTGTCAGAGGGTCAGTACGGAGGGAGTGCTGCACTGTCAGAGGGTCAGTACTGAGGGAGAGCCGCACTGTCAGAGGGTCAGTACTGAGGGAATGTTGCACTGTCAGAGGGTCAGTACTGAGGGAGTGCCGCACTGTCAGAGGGTCAGTACTGAGGGAGTGCCGCACTGTCAGAGGGTCAGTATGAGGGAGTGCCGCACTGTCAGAGGGTCAGTACTGAGGGAGTGCTGCACTGTCAGAGGGTCAGTATGAGGGAGTGCCGCACTGTCAGAGGGTCAGTACTGAGGGAGTGCCGCACTTTCAGAGGGGCTGTTAATTGTACGAGACTTACATCGAGAACCATATCTGCCTTTTTCTGCGTTGTTGAAACCCCCTTGCTGTGATTTGTAGCTGTAGATTCTGTTTATTTGCTGTAACCTGTTCTGATACATGCTTGTAATAAAATACATTTAAAAATAAAAAAAGTTAAGCTGTAGATTCCTCGGGCGCAATATGAATCTCAGGAGCAGGAGGATTGATGCCGAGACTGCCTGATGTGGGCCAGCATCGTGTTGGCTGGTTTGTGGGTGATCGCAGCATCGGAATAGTCGGTCGCGTTCGCTCCCTCACAAAGAGCCCGTGATGCCCGACCGCTGGGGAAACGGGACGTTTCTTAAACCCAGGGAGATGAGGACGTACCTGCGCCCTCGGAATGGGGGTCCTCCCGCAGCGTCTGCTGATGGTGCCTGGCGCTGGTTGCTGGCTGGGCGTGCGAGCGTTTCTCTCGCCTCGCTGCCTGTCGGAGAGAGGTGGTTCTCCCTACGTGCCGGCCTGTCCCTCCTTCACAGCTAACTAATGCTGCGTGAGGTTTCAGATCCTCTCGGTATCAAACCCTCGTCACGCCGAGCCCTCCCCAACACCCCCCTCCCCGGGACGACTGCCAAAATCCTCCTCCACCCAACGCATCCCGAGCTGGAATGTACTCCAGTTACATCAACTATCTTGATGTCGTGTCCAAGAATCCGCTCTCCTCACCTCTCGAGAAGGACACGCTTGCCCGAGAGCGAGTGCAACAAGAGAGGATCTAACCCCCGGCCCTTGACATTCAAAGGCATTCCCATCGCTGAATCCCCCACAATCCACATCCTGGGGGTTACCATTGATCACAAACTGAACTGGACCCAGCCACATTAATACTGCCATATTTCTACAGCGAGCCGGTGGGGGTTGGGGTCACCACCTCGGCCGGCCGACCCCTCCCCAAGCACCCAGTGGCACCCCAACACTATTCAGGACTGCCAAGCAACGCATTCATTCCCTCAGTACTGACCCACACTTATCCCTATTTCCCTCCTGCCCCCCCCACCAAAGATCATCCTCTCCCCTCCCACCTCCTCCTCCCCCTCGCGTGTCCCAGGTCATTATCAGTCTCTCCATCAAAACCACTCCATATCACCCACCCACGCCAGCGAAGGGGGAACAACTTGGCTGTTCACCTGGTCTGCACCAGTCGTAATCATGTGCACGCCCCTCTCGAATTCCACCCCCGCCGATCTCAGTCCCCCCCCCCCCCCAAGGAGGAAAACGCCACCTTCTCCACCCAAACCCAATCGATAAAATCCCCCTGGCTCCGTTCTGGTAAATCTCCTCCGCGACCCTCTCGAGGGCGCTCGCACCATCCCGAAAGTGGCCCAGAACGTGACCTAATGCTCCGGTCGGGGGGGGGGGGGGGGGCTCCAACTCGGGTTTGGTCGCGGTTCAGAGCGTTCACGTCCGGTTCTGAAGCCCGCGTTCCCCTATTGCTGCGCTAACCTCGTTCTGAAGACGTCTCGTCACCGACTGAGGCCCCCCCCCACCGCCCCCCTCCCCCCGCAGTCTCCTGCACCCCTGATCCCTCCTTCCCTGCACTCTCCCAGTGCAGACTCACAGAGGAACATATTAAAATCGGAATTAGGAGCAGATGTCGGCCGTTCGGCCCTTCGATCCTGCTCCGCCATTCGATCAGATCATGGCTGATCTCTTCCTGGTCGCAAACCCACCTCCCCACCTGTTCCCTGTACCCCTTTGGTCCGTTTTTTAAATCAGAAATATATCCATCTCCTTCTTGAACCCATTGAATGACTCAGACTCCACCGCACGCTGGGGCAGCGAGTTCCACAAATTCACCCCCCCCCCCCCCCTCCGAGAAGTAGTTCCTCCTCGTCTCAGTCCCAAATCGACCGCCTCTCAATCTGTTTCCGTGACCTGCCGTCCTAGATTGGCCCACAAGGGGGAGCGTTTGGCCTACGTTTACTTTGTCAATCCCCCTGGGTGTTTTATCAATCAGACACCGCGGGCCGCACGGTAGCACAGTGGTTAGCACAGTTGCAGCGCCAGGGTCCCGGGTTCGATTCCCGGCCCTGGGTCACTGTCTGTGCGGAGTCTGCACATCCTCCCCGTGTGTGAGTGGGTTTCCTCCGGGTTCTCCGGTTTCCTCCCACAGTCCAAGGATGTGCAGGTTAGGTGGATTGGCCGTGATAAATTGCCCTTAGTGTCCAAAATTGCCCTTAGTGTTGGGTGGGGTTACTGGGTTGCAGGGATAGGGTGGAGGTGTGGGCGTGAGTGGGGTGCTCTTTCCAAGGTGCCGGTGCGGACTCGATGGGCCGAATGGCCTCCTTCTGCACTGTAAATTCTATGAAAACCCACACACCGCTAGTCACCCAAGGCCGGGGGGGGGGGGGTTCAGGAGGGTCAGCCGCCATCCCGAGTGCTGCAGGCTGAGCGTTGGTGGGGCGGGAGGGGAAAGAGGGGGGGGGGGAAATGGCACAGGGCGAGAGGTAGGTGGAGGAGAGCAGGCACAGTTGGAGAGAAATGTTCATAAGGCGGCAGCTACCCCGCGATTAACCGGGACATGTAAACAAAATATTTTTTTATTCCTGTCTCGCCCAATGTGCAGAGTGGACGGGGCAGGCCTTCACCCATCTCCTTGCTGGCTCCCAAAAAAACAATTCAAATTGATTCTAATTTGTGGTTCCCACGCCTCGCAGGAGCAGCGACACCAGCTCCACTCTGTCAAGGACAGCCCGAGCACCCGATTGGCGGCTCGATCTGAGCCAAAAGGGGCACAGGGTGCAGAAATAACAAGCAGACCGGTGTAGATCTGCCGCCGATCGGTTGGTTCGGGCTGCCCTTGACAGAGTGGAGCTGGTGTCGCTGCTCCTGCGAGGCGTGGGAACCACAAATTAGGATCAATTTGAGTTGGTTTTTGGGAGCCAGCAAGGAGATGGGTGAAGGCCTGCCCCGTCCACTCTGCACATTGCCCGGCCTCAGCTGCAGTGTCGCAACCCACCTCTGGGAGGACGGGGACGACGACGACATCGTTGGAGAGAGCGCGGAAAGGATTGGCGAAAACGGTTCCAGGGAAGAGAGGGGGCCCAGTAACGGGGTCGGATTGGAGAGGCTGGGACTGCTCTACTGGAGCGGAAAACGGGCGAGAGGGGGTTTGATCGGGGGTTTTCAAAGCCGCGGGGCGCGCTGGACAGAGTCGATGGTTAGAGGGAGGCCGATAAATGAACCCAGGGCGACTCGAGGGGGAACATTTTCTGGGCCTGGAACGCACGGCTCGAGAGTTTGCTGGAGGCAGAGCCAGATCGAGGGTTTGAGATTGAGGAGGGTGGGGCAGGATGACGGGAGGGGCGTAGAGGGAGTAGGGGCAGTGGGATGAGTTGCTCCAGCAGAGAGAGCCAGCATAGTGACGATGAGACGAGCGGCCTGCATATGTCTGCTGTCGCCATTCCCAGTCTGCAGAGGTGCCAATGGCTGCGCCCATCAGCTGCCAATGCCAAGGCGTGTGTGCTTATCGCGCCAGAGGCGTCGTTGGGATAATGGGCATCACCCACAGCGAGGCCCTCCCTGCGCACGCGATCGCACATCAACCGAGGCTCGACGGAAGGGTAGCTCGGGCGGGCGGAGCAGTGAGAACCCCAGAATGTCCCCCCTTCAGGACCGGCGGACGGGCAGGATAGGCACCAGTGTGGAGACGGGAAGGTTTGACAGACTCCAGTCCCGACAACCCTCCCTATCTCTGTAACCTCCTCCAGATCGACAACCCTCCCTATCTCTGTAACCTCCTCCAGCTCCTACACCCCTCACTATCTCTGTAACCTCCTCCAGCCCCGACAACCCTCCCTATCTCTGTAACCTCCTCCAGCCCCTACAACCCTCCCTATCTGTGTAACCTCCTCCAGCCCCGACAACCCTCCCTATCTCTGTAACCTCCTCCAGCCCTTACAACCCTCCCGATCTCTGTAACCTCCTCCAGCCTCGACAACCCTCCCTATCTCTGTAACATCCTCCAGCCTCGACAACCCTCCCTATCTCTGTAACCTCCTCCAGCCTCTACAACCCTCCCTATCTCTGTAACCTCCTCCAGCCTCGACAACCCTCCCTATCTCTGTAACCTCCTCCAGCCCCTACAACCCTCCCTATCTCTGTAACCTCCTCCAGCCCCAACAACCCTCCCTATCTCTGTAACCTCCTCCAGCCCCTACAACCCTCCCTATCTCTGTAACCTCCTCCAGCCCCTACAACCCTCCCTATCTCTGTAACCTCCTCCAGCCCCAACAACCCTCCCTATCTCTGTAACCTCCTCCAGCCCCTACAACCCTCCCTATCTCTGTAACCTCCTCCAGCCCCTACAATCCTCCCTATCTCTGTAACCTCCTACAGCCCCTACAACCCTCCCTATCTCTGTAACCTCCTCCAGCCACTACAACCCTCCCTATCTCTGTAACCACCTCCAGCCCCTACACCCTCCCTATCTCTGTAACCTCCTCCAGCCCCTACAACCCTCCCTATCTCTGTAACCTCCTCCAGCCCCTACAACCCTCCCTTTCTCTCTAACCTCCTCCAGCCCCTACAACCCTCCCTATCTCTGTAACCTACTCCAGCCCCTACAACACCCAATCTCTGTAACCTCCTCCAGCCCCTACAACCCTCCCTATCTCTGTAACCTCCTCCAGCCCCTACAACCCTCCCAATTCCTGTAACCTCCTCCAGCCACTACAACCCTCCCTATCTCTGTAACCTCCTCCAGCCCCTACAATCCTCCCTATCTCTGTAACCTCATCCAGCTTCTACAACCTTCCCTATCTCTGTAACCTCCTCCAGCCCCTACAACCCTCCCTATCTCTACAACCTCCTCCAGCCCCAACAACCCTCCCTATCTCTGTAACCTCCTCCAGCCCCAACAACCCTCCCTATCTCTGTAACCTCCTCCAGCCCCTACAACCCTCCCTATCTCTGTAACGTCCTCCAGCCCCTACAACCCTCCCTATTCCTGTAACCTCCTCCAGCCACTACAACCCTCCCTATCTCTGTAACCTCCTCCAGCCCCTACAATCCTCCCTATCTCTGCAACCTCGTCCAGCTTCTACAACCCTCCCTATCTCTGTAACCTCCTCCAGCCCCTACAACCCTCCCTATCTCTGTAACCTCCTCCAGCCCCTACAACCCTCCCTATCTCTGTAAACTCCTCCAGCCCCCTACGACCCTCCCTATCTCTGTAACCTCGTCCAGCTTCTACAACCCTCCCTGTCTCTGTAACCTCCTCCAGCCACTACAACCCTCCCTATCTCTGTAACCTCCTCCAGCCCCTACAATCCTCCCTATCTCTGTAACCTCGTCCAGCTTCTACAACCCTCCCTATCTCTGTAACCTCCTCCAGCCCCTACAACCCTCCCTATCTCTGTAACCTCCTCCAGCCCCTACAACCCTCCCTATCTCTGTAACCTCCTCCAGTCCCTACAACCCTCCCTATCTCTGTAACTCCCCCAGCCCCTACAACCCTCCCTATCTCTGTAACCTCCTCCACCCCTTACAATCCTTCCTATCTCTGTAACCTCCTCCGCCCCCTACAACCCTCCCGATCTCTGTAACCTCCTCCAGCCCCTACAACCCTCCCTGTCTCTGTAACCTCCTCCAGCCCCTACAACCCTCCCTATCTCTGTAACCTCCTCCAGCCCCGACAACCCTCCCTATCTCTGTAACCTCCTCCAGCCCCCTACACCCCTCCCTATCTCTGTAACCTCCTCCAGCCCCTACAATCCTCCCTATCTCTGTAACCTCCTCCAGCCCCGACAACCCTCCCTATCTCTGTAACCTCCTCCAGCCCCTACAACCTTCCCTATATCTGTAACCTCCTCCAGTCCCTACAACCCTCCCTATCTCTGTAACCTCCTCCAGCCCCTACAACCCACCCTATCTCTGTAACCTCCTCCAGCCCCTACAACCCTCCCTATCTCTGTAACCTCCTCCAGCCCCTACACCCCTCTCTATCTCTGTAACCTCCTCCAGCCCCGACAATCCTCCCTAGCTCTGTAACCTCCTCCAGTCCCTACAACCCTCCCTATCTCTGTAACCTCCTACAGCCCCTACAACTCTCCCTATCTCTGTAACCTCCTCCAGCCCCTACAACTCTCCCTATCTCTGTAACCTCCTCCAGCCTCTACAACCCTCCCTATCTCTGTAACCTCCTCCAGCCCCTACAACTCTCCCTATCTCTGTAACCTCCTCCAGCCTCTACAACCCTCCCTATCTCTGTAACCTCCTCCAGCCCCGACAACCCTCCCTATCTCTGTAACCTCCTCCAATCCCTACAACCCTTCCTATCCCTGTAACCTCCTCCAGCCTCTACAACCCTCCCTATCTCTGTAACCTCCTCCAGCCTCTACAACCCTCCCTATCTCTGTAACCTCCTCCAGCCCCTACAGCCCTCCCTATCTCTGTAACCTCCCCCAGTCCCTACAACCCTCCCTATCTCTGTAACCTCCTCCAGCCTCAACAACCCTCCCTATCTCTGTAACCCCCTCCAGTCCCTACAACCCTCCCTATCTCTGTAACCTCCTCCAGTCCCTACAACCATCCCTATCTCTCTAACCTCCTCCAGCCCCTACATACCTCCCTATCTCTGTAACCTCCCCCAGCCCCTTAAACCCTCCCTATCTCTGTAACCACCTCCAGCCCCTACAACCCTTCCTATCCATGTAACCTCCTCCAGCCCCTACAACCCTCCCTATCTCTGTAACCTCCTCCAGCCCCAACAACACTCCCTATCTCTATAACCTCCTCCAACCCCTACAACCCTCCCTATCTCTGTAACCTCCTCCAGCCGCTACAACACTCCCTATCTCTCTAACCTCCTCCAGCCCCAAGAACCCTCCCTATCTCGGTAACCTCCTCCAACCCGACAACCCTCCCTATCTCTGTAACCTCCACCAGCCCCTACAACCCTCCCTATCTCTGTAACCTCCTCCAGCCCCGACAACCCTCCCTATCTCTGTAACCTCCTCTAGCCCCTATAATCCTCCCTATCTCTGTAACCTCCTCCAGCCCCTACAACCCTCCCTATCTCTGTAACCTCCTCCAGCCCCCACAACCCTCCCTAGCTCTGTAACCTCCTCCCGCCCATACAACCCTCCCTATCTCTGTAACCTCCTCCAGCCCCTAGAACCCTCCCTATCTCTGAAACCTCCTCCAACCCCTACAACACTCCATATCTCTCTAACCTCCTCCAGCCCCGACAACCCTCCCTATCTCTGTAACCTCCTCTAGCCCCTATAATCCTCCCTCTCTCTGTAACCTCCTCCAGCCCCTACAACCCTCCCTATCTCTGTAACCTCCTCCAGCCCCCACAACCCTCCCTAGCTCTGTAACCTCCTCCAGCCCCTACAATCCTCCCTATCTCTGTAAGCTCCTCCAACCCAAACAACCATCCATATCTCTCTAACCTCCTCCAGCCCCTAGAACCCTCCCTATCTCTGTAACCTCCAGCCCCTACAACCTTCCCAATCTCTGTAACCTCCACAAGACCCTACAACTCTCCCTATCTCTGTAACCTCCTCCAGTCCCTACAACCATCCCTATCTCTCTAACCTCCTCCAGCCCCTACACACCTCCCTATCTCTGTAACCTCCCCCAGCCCCATAAACCCTCCCTATCTCTGTAACCTCCTCCAGCCCCTACAACTCTCCCTATCTCTGTAACCTCCTCTAGCCCCTACAAGCCTCTCTATCTCTGTAACATCCTCCAGCCCCTACAACCCTCCCTATCTCTCTAACCTCCTCCTGCCCCTACACCCCTCCCTATCTCTGTAACCTCCTCCAGCCCCCACAACCCTCCCTATCTCTGTAACCTCCTGAAGCCCCTAAAACCCTCCCTATCTCTGTAACCTCCTCCAGCCCCTACAACCCTCCCTATCTCTGTCACCTTCTCCAACCCCTCCAACCCTCCCTATCTCTCTAACCTCCTCCAGCCCCCACAACCCTCCCTATCTCTGTAACCTCCTCCAGCCCATACAACCCTCCCAATCTCAGTAACCTCCTCCAACCCCTACAACCCTCCCTATCTCTGTAACCTCCTCCAGTCCCTACAACCCTCCCTATCTCTGTGACCTCCTCCAGCCCCTACAACCCTCCCTATCTCTCTAAACTCCTCCAGCCCCTACAACCGTCCCTATCTCTCTAACCTCCTCCAGTCCCTACAACCCTCCCTACCTCTGTAACCTCCTCCAGCCTCAACAACCCTCCCTATCTCTGTAACCCCCTCCAGTCCCTACAACCCTCCCTATCTCTGTAACCTCCTCCAGTCCCTACAACCATCCCTATCTCTCTAACCTCCTCCAGCCCCTACATACCTCCCTATCTCTGTAACCTCCCCCAGCCCCTTAAACCCTCCCTATCTCTGTAACCTCCTCCAACCCCTACAACCCTTCCTATCCATGTAACCTCCTCCAGCCCCTACAACCCTCCCTATCTCTGTAACCTCCTCCAGCCCCAACAACACTCCCTATCTCTATAACCTCCTCCAACCCCTACAACCCTCCCTATCTCTGTAACCTCCTCCAGCCCCTACAACACTCCCTATCTCTCTAACCTCCTCCAGCCCCAAGAACCCTCCCTATCTCGGTAACCTCCTCCAACCCGACAACCCTCCCTATCTCTGTAACCTCCACCAGCCCCTACAACCCTCCCTATCTCTGTAACCTCCTCCAGCCCCGACAACCCTCCCTATCTCTGTAACCTCCTCTAGCCCCTATAATCCTCCCTATCTCTGTAACCTCCTCCAGCCCCTACAACCCTCCCTATCTCTGTAACCTCCTCCAGCCCCCATAACCCTCCCTAGCTCTGTAACCTCCTCCAGCCCATACAACCCTCCCTATCTCTGTAACCTCCTCCAGCCCCTAGAATCCTCCCTATCTCTGAAACCTCCTCCAACCCCTACAACACTCCCTATCTCTCTAACCTCCTCCAGCCCCGACAGCCCTCCCTATCTCTGTAACCTCCTCTAGCCCCTATAATCCTCCCTCTCTCTGTAACCTCCTCCAGCCCCTACAACCCTCCCTATCTCTGTAACCTCCTCCAGCCCCCACAACCCTCCCTAGCTCTGTAACCTCCTCCAGCCCATACAACCCTCCCTATCTCTGTAAGCTCCTCCAACCCAAACAACCATCCATATCTCTCTAACCTCCTCCAGCCCCTAGAACCCTCCCTATCTCTGTAACCTCCAGCCCCTACAACCCTCCCTATCTCTGTAACGTCCTCCAGCCCCCTACAACCTTCCCAATCTCTGTAACCTCCTCAAGACCCTACAACTCTCCCTATCTCTGTAACCTCCTCCAGTCCCTACAACCATCCCTATCTCTGTAACCTCCTGAAGCCCCTAAAACCCTCCCTATCTCTAACCTCCTCCAACCCAAACAACCATCCCTATCTCTCTAACCTCCTCCAGCCCCTACACACCTCCCTATCTCTGTAACCTCCCCCAGCCCCATAAACCCTCCCTATCTCTGTAACCTCCTCCAGCCCCTACAACTCTCCCTATCTCTGTAACCTCCTCTAGCCCCTACAAGCCTCTCTATCTCTGTAACATCCTCCAGCCCCTAAACCCTCCCTATCTCTCTAACCTCCTCCTGCCCCTACACCCCTCCCTATCTCTGTAACCTCCTCCAGCCCCCACAACCCTCCCTATCTCTGTAACCTCCTGAAGCCCCTAAAACCCTCCCTATCTCTGTGACCTCCTCCAGCCCCATACACCCCTCCCTATCTCTGTCACCTTCTCCAACCCCTCCAACCCTCCCTATCTCTCTAACCTCCTCCAGCCCCCACAACCCTCCCTATCTCTGTAACCTCCTCCAGCCCATACAACCCTCCCAATCTCAGTAACCTCCTCCAACCCCAACAACCCTCCCTATCTCTGTAACCTCCTCCAGTCCCTACAACCCTCCCTATCTCTGTGACCTCCTCCAGCCCCTACAACCCTCCCTATCTCTCTAAACTCCTCCAGCCCCTACAACCGTCCCTATCTCTCTAACCTCCTCCAGCCCCTACAACCCTCCCTATCTCTGTAACCTCCTCCAACCCCTACAACCCTCCCTATCTCTGTAACCTCCTCCAGTCCCTACAACCCTCGCTATCTCTGTAAACTCCTCCAGTCACTACAACTCTCCCTATCTCTGTGACCTACTCCAGCCCATACAATCCTCCCTATCTCTGTAACCTCCTCCAGCCCCTACAACACTCACTATCTCTGTAACCTCCTCCAGCCCCCACAACTCTCCCTATTCCTGTAACCGCCTCCAGCCCCTAGACCCCACACTATCTCTGGAACCTCCTCCAGCCCCTACAACCCTCCCTATCTTTGTAACCTCCTCCAGCCCCTCCAACCCTCCCTATCTCTGTTACCTCCTCCAGCCCCTACAGCCATCCCTATCTCTGTAACCTCCTCCGCCCACTACAACCCTTCATATCTCTGTAACCCCCTCCAGCCCCTCTAACCTTCCCTATCTCTGTAACCTCCTCCAGCCCTCCCTATCTCTGTAACCTCCTCCAGCCCCAACAACCCTCCCTATCTCTGTAACCTCCTCCAGCCCCTAGAACCCACCCTATCTCTGTAACCTCCTCCAACCCCTCCAACACTCCCTATCTCTCTAACCTCCTCCAGCCCCTACAACCCTCCCTATCTCTGTAACCTCCTCCAGCCCCCACAACCCTCCCTATCTCTGTAACCTCCTCCAGCCCCAACAACCCTCCATAACTCTGTAACCTCCTCCAGCCCTGACACCCCTCCCTATCTCTCTAACCTCCTCAAGCCCCTACAACCCTCCCTATCTCTGTAACCTCCTCCAGCCCCTACAACCCTCCCTATCTCTGTAACCTCCTCCAACCCCTACAACCCTCCCTTTCTCTGTAACCTCCTCCAACCCCTACAACCCTCCCTTTCTCACTAACCTCCTCCAGCCCCTACAACCCTCCCCATCTCTGTAACCTCATCCAACCCACACAACCCTCCCTATCTCTGTAACCTCCTCCAGTCCTTACAACTCTCGCTATCTCTGTAGCCTCCTCCAACCCTCCCTCTCTCTGTAACCTCCCCCAGCCCCTACAACCCTCCCTATCTCTGTAACCTCCTCCAGCCCCTACAACTCTCCCTATCTCTGTAACCTCCTCTAGCCCCTACAAGCCTCTGTCTCTGTAACCTCCTCCAGCCACTACAACCCTCCCTATCTCTGTCACCTCCTCCAGCCCCCACAACCCTCCCTATCTCTGTAACCTCCTCCAGCCCCTACAACCCTCCCTATCTCTGTAACCTCCTCCAGCCCCCACAACCCTCCCTAGCTCTGTAACCTCCTCCAGCCCATACAACCCTCCCTATCTCTGTAAGCTCCTCCAACCCAAACAACCATCCATATCTCTCTAACCTCCTCCAGCCCCTAGAACCCTCCCTATCTCTGTAACCTCCAGCCCCTACAACCCTCCCTATCTCTGTAACGTCCTCCAGCCCCCTACAACCTTCCCAATCTCTGTAACCTCCTCAAGACCCTACAACTCTCCCTATCTCTGTAACCTCCTCCAGTCCCTACAACCATCCCTATCTCTGTAACCTCCTGAAGCCCCTAAAACCCTCCCTATCTCTGTAAGCTCCTCCAACACAAACAACCATCCCTATCTCTCTAACCTCCTCCAGCCCCTACACACCTCCCTATCTCTGTAACCTCCCCCAGCCCCATAAACCCTCCCTATCTCTGTAACCTCCTCCAGCCCCTACAACTCTCCCTATCTCTGTAACCTCCTCTAGCCCCTACAAGCCTCTCTATCTCTGTAACATCCTCCAGCCCCTAAACCCTCCCTATCTCGCTAACCTCCTCCTGCCCCTACACCCCTCCCTATCTCTGTAACCTCCTCCAGCCCCCACAACCCTCCCTATCTCTGTAACCTCCTGAAGCCCCTAAAACCCTCCCTATCTCTGTAACCTCCTCCAGCCCCTACAACCCTCCCTATCTCTGTCACCTTCTCCAACCCCTCCAACCCTCCCTATCTCTCTAACCTCCTCCAGCCCCCACAACCCTCCCTATCTCTGTAACCTCCTCCAGCCCATACAACCCTCCCAATCTCAGTAACCTCCTCCAACCCCTACAACCCTCCCTATCTCTGTAACCTCCTCCAGTCTCTACAACCCTCCCTATCTCTGTGACCTCCTCCAGCCCCTACAACCCTCCCTATCTCTCTAAACTCCTCCAGCCCCTACAACCGTCCCTATCTCTCTAACCTCCTCCAGCCCCTACAACCCTCCCTATCTCTGTAACCTCCTCCAACCCCTACAACCCTCCCTATCTCTGTAACCTCCTCCAGTCCCTACAACCCTCGCTATCTCTGTAAACTCCTCCAGTCACTACAACTCTCCCTATCTCTGTGACCTACTCCAGCCCATACAATCCTCCCTATCTCTGTCACCTTCTCCAACCCCTCCAACCCTCCCTATCTCTCTAACCTCCTCCAGCCCCCACAACCCTCCCTATCTCTGTAACCTCCTCCAGCCCATACAACCCTCCCAATCTCAGTAACCTCCTCCAACCCCTACAACCCTCCCTATCTCTGTAACCTCCTCCAACCCCTACAACCCTCCCTTTCTCTGTAACCTCCTCCAACCCCTACAACCCTCCCTTTCTCACTAACCTCCTCCAGCCCCTACAACCCTCCCCATCTCTGTAACCTCATCCAACCCACACAACC
This sequence comes from Scyliorhinus torazame, assembly GCF_047496885.1. Classification (NCBI taxonomy): domain Eukaryota; kingdom Metazoa; phylum Chordata; class Chondrichthyes; order Carcharhiniformes; family Scyliorhinidae; genus Scyliorhinus; species Scyliorhinus torazame. The sequence continues at coordinate 14,791,698 of NC_092710.1, read as the reverse complement.
CTCCCTATCTCTGTAACCTCCTCCAGTCCTTACAACTCTCGCTATCTCTGTAGCCTCCTCCAACCCTCCCTCTCTCTGTAACCTCCCCCAGCCCCTACAACCCTCCCTATCTCTGTAACCTCCTCCAGCCCCTACAACTCTCCCTATCTCTGTAACCTCCTCTAGCCCCTACAAGCCTCTGTCTCTGTAACCTCCTCCAGCCACTACAACCCTCCCTATCTCTGTCACCTCCTCCAGCCCCCACAACCCTCCCTATCTCTGTAACCTCCTCCAGCCCCTACAACCCTCCCTATCTCTGTAACCTCCTCCAGCCCCCACAACCCTCCCTAGCTCTGTAACCTCCTCCAGCCCATACAACCCTCCCTATCTCTGTAAGCTCCTCCAACCCAAACAACCATCCATATCTCTCTAACCTCCTCCAGCCCCTAGAACCCTCCCTATCTCTGTAACCTCCAGCCCCTACAACCCTCCCTATCTCTGTAACGTCCTCCAGCCCCCTACAACCTTCCCAATCTCTGTAACCTCCTCAAGACCCTACAACTCTCCCTATCTCTGTAACCTCCTCCAGTCCCTACAACCATCCCTATCTCTGTAACCTCCTGAAGCCCCTAAAACCCTCCCTATCTCTGTAAGCTCCTCCAACACAAACAACCATCCCTATCTCTCTAACCTCCTCCAGCCCCTACACACCTCCCTATCTCTGTAACCTCCCCCAGCCCCATAAACCCTCCCTATCTCTGTAACCTCCTCCAGCCCCTACAACTCTCCCTATCTCTGTAACCTCCTCTAGCCCCGACAAGCCTCTCTATCTCTGTAACATCCTCCAGCCCCTAAACCCTCCCTATCTCGCTAACCTCCTCCTGCCCCTACACCCCTCCCTATCTCTGTAACCTCCTCCAGCCCCCACAACCATCCCTATCTCTGTAACCTCCTGAAGCCCCTAAAACCCTCCCTATCTCTGTAACCTCCTCCAGCCCCTACAACCCTCCCTATCTCTGTCACCTTCTCCAACCCCTCCAACCCTCCCTATCTCTCTAACCTCCTCCAGCCCCCACAACCCTCCCTATCTCTGTAACCTCCTCCAGCCCATACAACCCTCCCAATCTCAGTAACCTCCTCCAACCCCTACAACCCTCCCTATCTCTGTAACCTCCTCCAGTCTCTACAACCCTCCCTATCTCTGTGACCTCCTCCAGCCCCTACAACCCTCCCTATCTCTCTAAACTCCTCCAGCCCCTACAACCGTCCCTATCTCTCTAACCTCCTCCAGCCCCTACAACCCTCCCTATCTCTGTAACCTCCTCCAACCCCTACAACCCTCCCTATCTCTGTAACCTCCTCCAGTCCCTACAACCCTCGCTATCTCTGTAAACTCCTCCAGTCACTACAACTCTCCCTATCTCTGTGACCTACTCCAGCCCATACAATCCTCCCTATCTCTGTAACCTCCTCCAGCCCCTACAACACTCACTATCTCTGTAACCTCCTCCAGCCCCTACAACCCTCCCTATCTCTGTAACCGCCTCCGGCCCCTACAACCCTCCCTATCTCTGTAACCTCCTCCAGCCCCCACAACTCTCCCTATTCCTGTAACCGCCTCCAGCCCCTAGACCCCACACTATCTCTGGAACCTCCTCCAGCCCCTACAACCCTCCCTATCTTTGTAACCTCCTCCAGCCCCTCCAACCCTCCCTATCTCTGTTACCTCCTCCAGCCCCTACAGCCATCCCTATCTCTGTAACCTCCTCCGCCCCCTACAACCCTTCATATCTCTGTAACCCCCTCCAGCCCCTCTAACCCTCCCTATCTCTGTAACCTCCTCCAGCCCTCCCTATCTCTGTAACCTCCTCCAGCCCCAACAACCCTCCCTATCTCTGTAACCTCCTCCAGCCCCTAGAACCCACCCTATCTCTGTAACCTCCTCCAACCCCTCCAACACTCCCTATCTCTCTAACCTCCTCCAGCCCCTACAACCCTCCCTATCTCTGTAACCTCCTCCAGCCCCCACAACCCTCCCTATCTCTGTAACCTCCTCCAGCCCCAACAACCCTCCATAACTCTGTAACCTCCTCCAGCCCTGACACCCCTCCCTATTTCTCTAACCTCCTCAAGCCCCTACAACCCTCCCTATCTCTGTAACCTCCTCCAGCCCCTACAACCCTCCCTATCTCTGTAACCTCCTCCAACCCCTACAACCCTCCCTTTCTCTGTAACCTCCTCCAACCCCTACAACCCTCCCTTTCACTCTAACCTCCTCCAGCCCCTACAACCCTCCCCATCTCTGTAACCTCATCCAGCCCACACAACCCTCCCTATCTCTGTAACCTCCTGCAGTCCTTACAACTCTCGCTATCTCTGTAGCCTCCTCCAACCATCCCTCTCTCTGTAACCTCCCCCAGCCCCTACAACCCTCCCTATCTCTGTAACCTCCTCCAGCCCCTACAACTCTCCCTATCTCTGTAACCTCCTCTAGCCCCTACAAGCCTCTGTCTCTGTAACCTTCTCCAGCCACTACAACCCTCCCTATCTCTGTCACCTCCTCCAGCCCCCACAACCCTCCCTATCTCTGTAACCTCCTCCAGCCCCTACAACCCTCCCTATCTCTGTAACCTCCTCCAGCCCCCAAAACCCTCCCTATCTCTGTAACCTCCTCCAGCCCCAACAACCCTCCATATCTCTGTAACCTCCTCCAGCCCCGACACCCCTCCCTATCTCTCTAACCTCCTCAAGCCCCTACAACCGTCCCTATCTCTGTAACCTCCTCCAGCCCCTACAACCCTCCCTATCTCTGTAACCTCCTCCAACCCCTACAACCCTCCCTTTCTCTGTAACCTCCTCCAACCCCTACAACCCTCCCTTTCTCTCTAACCTCCTCCAGCCACTACAACACTCCCCATCTCTGTAACCTCATCCAGCCCACACAACCCTCCCTATCTCTGTAACCTCCTCCAGTCCCTACAACCCTCGCTATCTCTGTAACCTCCTCCAACCCTCCCTCTCTCTGTAACCTCCCCCAGCCCCTACAACCCTCCCTATCTCTGTAACCTCCTCCAGCCCCCACAACTCTCCCTATCTCTGTAACCTCCTCTAGCCCCTACAGCCGTCCCTATCTCTGTAACCTCCTCCAGCCCCCACAACCCTCCCTATCTCTGGAACCTCCTCCAGTCCCTACAACCCTCCCTATCTCTGTAACCTCCTCCAGCCCCTACAACTCTCCCTATCTCTCTAACCTCATCCAGCCCCTACAAGCGTCCCTATCTCTGTAACCTCCTCTAGCTCCCACAACCCTCCCTATCTCTGTAACCTCCTCCAACCCCTACAACCCTCCCTATCTCTGTAACCTCCTCCAGTTCCTACAACCCTCCCTATCTCTGTAACCTCCTCCAGCGCCGACAACCCTCCCTATCTCTGTAACCTACTCTAGCCCCTACAACCATCCCTATCTCTGTAACCTCCTCCAGCCCCTACAACCCTCGCTATCTCTGTAACCTCCTCCAACCCATACAACCCTCCCTATCTCTGTAACCTCCCCCAGCCCCGACAACCCTCCCTATCTCTGTAACCTCCTCCAGCCCCTACAACTCTCCCTATTTCTGTAACCGCCTCCAGCCCCTACACCCCTCCCTATCTCTGTAAACTCCTCCAGCCCCTCCAACCCTCCCTATCTCTGTTACCTCCTCCAGCCCCTACAGCCCTCCCTATCTCTGTTAACTCCTCCGCCCCCAACAACCATTCATATCTCTGTAACCTCCTCCAGCCCCTCCAACCCTCCCTATCCCTGTAACCTCCTCCAGCCCTCCCTATCTCTGTAACCTCCTCCAGCCCCTAGAACCCTCCCTATCTCTGTAACCTCCTCCAACCCCTACAACCCTCCCTATCTCTGTAACCTCCTCCCGCCCCTACAACCCTCCCAATCTCTGTAACCTCCTCCAACCCCTACAACCCTCCCTATCTCTGTAACCTCCTCCAGCCCCTACAACCCTCCCTATCTCTGTAACCTCCTCCAGCCCCTACAACCCTCCCTATCTCTGTAACCTCCTCGAGCCCCTACACCCCTCCCTATCTCTGTAACCTCCTCCAGCCCCGACAACCCTCCCTATCTCTGTGACCTCCTCCAGCCCCATACACCCCTCCCTATTTCTGTTACCTCCTCCAGCCCCTACAACCCTCCCTATCTCTGTAACCTCCTCCAGCCCCTACAATCCTCCCTATCTCTATAACCTCCTCCAGCCCCTACAACCCTCCCTATCTCTGTAACCTCCTCGAGCCCCTACACCCCTCCCTATCTCTGTAACCTCCTCCAGCCCCGACAACCCTCCCTATCTCTGTGACCTCCTCCAGCCCCATACACCCCTCCCTATCTCTGTAACCTCCTCCAGCCCCCTACACCCCTCCCTATGTCTGTAACCTCCTCCAGCCCCTACACCCTCCCTATCTCTGTAACCTCCTCCAGCCCCTAGAACCCTCCCCATCTCTGTAACCTCCTCCAACCCCTCCAACACTCCCTAGCTCTCTAACCTCCTCCAGCCCCTACAACCCTCCCTATCTCTGTAACCTCCTCCAGCCCCCACAACCCCCACTATCTCTGTAACCTCCTCCAGCCCCTATAACCCTCCATATCTCTGAAACCTCCTCCAGCCCCTACACCCCTCCCTATCTCTCTAACCTCCTCCAGCCCCCACAACCCTCCCTATCTCTGTAACCTCCTCCAGCCCTACAACCCTCCCTATCTCTGTAACCTCCTACAACCCCTACAACCTTCCCTATCTCTGTAACCTCCTCCAGCCCTCCAAACCTCCCTTTCTCTGTAAACTTCTCCAACATCTACAACCCTCCCTTTCTCTCTAACCTCCTCCAGCCCCTACAACCCTCCCCATCTCTGTAACCTCATCCAGCCCACACAACCCTCCCTATCTCTGTAACCTCCTCCAGTCCCTACAACCCTCGCTATCTCTGTAACCTCCTCCAACCCTCCCTCTCTCTGTAACCTCCCCCAGCCCCTACAACCCTCCCTATCTCTGTAACCTCCCCTAGCCCCTACAAGCCACTCTGTCTCTGTAACCTCCTCCAGCCCCGACAACCCTCCCTATCTCTGTAACCTCCTCCAGCCCCTACAATCCTCCCTATCTCTGTAACCTCCTCCAGCCCCGACAACCTTCCCTATCTCTGTCACGTCCTCCAGCCCCCACAACCCACCCTATCTCTGTAACCTCCTCCAGACCCTACAACCCTCCCTATCTCTGTAACCTCCTCAAGCCCCTACAACTCTCCCTATATCTGTCACCTCCTCCAACCCCTACAACCCTCCCTATCTCTCTAACCTCTTCCAGCCCCTACAACCGTCCCTATCTCTGTAACCTCCTCCAGCTCCCACAACCCTCCCTAACTCTGTAACCTCCTCCAGCCCGTACAACCCTCCCTTTCTCTGTAACCTCCTCCAGTCCCTACAACCCTCCCTATCTCTGTAACCTCCTCCAGCCCCTACAAATCTCCCTATCTCTCTAACCTCCTCCAGCCCCTACAACCGTCCCTATCTCTGTAACCTCCTCTAGCCCCCACAACCCTCCCTATCTCTGTAACCTCCTCCAACCGCTACAACCCTCCCTATCTCTGTAACCTCCTCCAGCACCCACAACCCTCCCTATCTCTGTAACCTCCTCCAACCCCTACAACCCTCCCTATCTCTGTAACCTCCTCCAGCCCCCACAACCCTCCCTATTTCTGTAACCACCTCCAGTCCCTAGAACCCTCCCTATCTCTGTCACCTCCTCCAGCGCCGACAACCCTCCCTATCTCTGTAACCTCCTCCAGCACCCACAACCCTCCCTATCTCTGTAACCTCCTCCAACCCACACAACCCTCCCTATCTCTGTAACCTCCCCCAGCCCCTACAACCCTCCCTATCTCTGTAACCTCCTCCAGCCCCTACAACTCTCCCTATTCCTGTAACCGCCTCCAGCCCCTACACCCCACACCATCTCTGGAACCTCCTCCAGCCCCTACAACCCTCCCTATCTCTGTAACCTCCTCCAGCCCCTCCAACCCTCCCTATCTCTGTTACCTCTTCCAGCCCCTACGGCCCTCCCTATCTCTGTAACCTCCTCCGCCCCCTACAACCCTTCATATCTCTGTAACCTCCTCCATGCCCTCTAACCCTCCCTATCTCTGTAACCTCCTCCAGCCCTCCCCATCTCTGTAACCTCCTCCAGCCCTGACATCCCTGCTATCTCTGTAACCTCCTCCAACCCCTACAACCCTCCCTATCTCTCTAACCTCCTCCAGCCCCGACAACCCTCCAAATCTCTGTAACCTCCTCCTGCCCCTACAATCCTCCCTATCTCTGTAACCTCCTCCAATCCCTACAACCCTCCCTATCTCTGTAACCTCCTCCAGCCCCTACAACCCTCACTATCTCTGTAACCTTCTCCAACCCCTACAACCCTCCCTATCTCTCTAACCTCCTCCAGCCCCTACAACCCTCCCTATGTCTGTAACCTCCTCCAGCCCCTACAACCCTCCATATCTCTGTAACCTCCTCCAACCCCTACAACCCTCGCTATCTCTGTAACCTCCTCCAACCCCTACAAACCTCCCTATCTCTGTAACCTCCCCCAGCCCCTACAACCCTCCCTATCTCTGTAACCTCCTCCAGCCCCTACAACTCTCCCTATCTCTGTACCCCTACAACCCTCCCTATCTCTCTAACGTCCTCCAGCCCCTACACCCCTCCCTATCTCTGTAACCTCCTCCAGCCCCTACAACCATCGCTATCTCTGTAACCTACTCCAACCCCTACAACCCTCCCTATCTCTGTAACCACCCCCAGCCCCTACAACCCTCCCTATCTCTGTAAACTCCTCCAGCCCCTACAACTCTCCCATCTCTGTAACCGCCTGCAGCCCCTATACCCCTCCCTATCTCTGTTACCTCCTCCAGCCCCTACAACCCTCCCTATCTCTGTAACCTCCTCCAGCCCCTACAACTCTCCCTATCTCTGTACCCCTACAACCCTCCCTATCTCTCTAACGTCCTCCAGCCCCTACACCCCTCCCTATCTCTGTAACCTCCTCCAGCCCCTACAACCATCGCTATCTCTGTAACCTACTCCAACCCCTACAACCCTCCCTATCTCTGTAACCACCCCCAGCCCCTACAACCCTCCCTATCTCTGTAAACTCCTCCAGCCCCTACAGCCCTCCCTATCTCTGTAACCGCTTACGCCCCTACAACCCTCCCTATCTCTGTAACCTCCTCCAGCCCCTACAGCCCTCCCTATCTCTGTAACCTCCTCCAGCCCCGGCAACCCTCCCTATTTCTGTAACCTACTCCAGCACCTACAACCCTCCCCATCTCTGTCACCTTCTCCTGCCCCTACAACCCTCCCTATCTCTCTAACCTCCTCCAGCCCCTACAACCCTCCCTATCTCTGTAACCTCCTCCAGCCCCCACAACCTCCCTATCTCAGTAACCTCCTCCAGCCCCTACAAACCTCCCAATCTCTGTAACCTCCTCCAACCCCTACAACCCTCCCTATCTCTGTAACCTCCTCCAGTCCCTACAACCCTCCCTATCTCTGTAACCTCCTCCAGCCCCTACAACCCTACCTATTTCTGTAACCTGCCCCAGCCCCTACAACCCTCCCTATCTCAGTAACCTCCTCCAGCCCCTACAACCATCGCTATCTCTGTAACCTACTCCAACCCCTACAACCCTCCCTATCTCTGTAACCGCCTCCTGACCCTACAACCCTCCCTATCTCTGTAACCTCCTCCAGCCCCTACAACCCTCCCTATCCCTGTAACCTGCCCCAGCCCCTACAACCCTCCCTATCTCTGTAAACTCCTCCAGCCCCTACAACTCTCCCATCTCTGTAACCGCCTGCAGCCCCTATACCCCTCCCTATCTCTGTTACCTCCTCCAGCCCCTACAACCCTCCCAATCACTGTAACCTCCTCCAGCCCCTACAACCGTCCCTATCTCTGTAACCTCCTCCAGCCCCTAAAACCCTCCCTATCTCTGTAACCTCCTCCAGCCCCTCCAACTCTCCCTATCTCTGTAACCTCCTCCAGCCCCTCCAACCCTCCCTATCTCTGTAACCACCCCCAGCCCCGACATCCCTCCCTATCTCTGTAACCTCCTGCAGCCCCTACAACTCTCCCTATCTCTGTACCCCTACAACCCTCCCTATCTCTCTAACGTCCTCCAGCCCCTACACCCCTCCCTATCTCTGTAACCTCCTCCAGCCCCTACAACCATCGCTATCTCTGTAACCTACTCCAACCTCTACAACCCTCCCTATCCCTGTAACCTCCCCCAGCCCCTACAACCCTCCCTATCTCTGTAACCTCCTCCAGCCCCTACAACCCTCCCTATCTCTGTAACCTCCTCCGCCCCCTAAAACCCTCCCTATCTCTCTAACTTCCTGCAGCCCCTCCAACCCTCCCTATCTCTGTACCCTCCTCCAGCCCTCCCTATCTCTGTAACCTCCTCGAGCCCCGACAACCCTCCCTATCTCTGTAACCTACTCCAGCACCTACAACCCTCCCCATCTCTGTAACCTCCTCCAGCCCCTACAACCCTCCCTATCTCTCTAACCTCCTCCAGTCCCTACAACCCTCCCTATCTCTGTAACCTCCTCCAGCCCCGACACCCCTCCCTATCTCTGTAACCTCCTCCAGTCCCTACAACCCTCCCTATCTCTGAAACCTCCTCCAGCCCCTACAGCCCTCCCTATCTCTGTAACCTCCTCCGCCCCCTACAACCCTCCCTACCTCTGTAACCTTCTCCAGCCCTCCCTATCTCTGTAACCTCCTCCAGCCCCGACAACCCTCCCTATCTCTGTAACCTCCTCCAGCCCCGACAACCCTCCCTATCTCTGTAACCTCCTCCAGCCCCTACAGCCCTCCCTATCTCTGTAACCTCCTCCGCCCCCGACAACCCTCCCTATCTCTGCAACCTCCTCCAGCCCCGACAACCCTCCCTATCTCTGAAACCTCCAACGACCCTCCGAGCTTCTACAATTCCGGCCTCCCTCGATTTGAACCGTCCCACCATTGGAGGCCCTGTCTCCAGACGCCTGCCCCCCCCCGCCCCGCCCCGGAGCTGTGTACCTCCCTCGCCAAACCTCCACCCCTCCCTCCCTGTGAAGACCTTCCATTAAAAACCAGCGCCTTGGAGCGAGCGTTGCCGCTGCCAGAGGGCGCGAGGGAAAGGCAAGCCCTGCTTGGTCTCGGGTTAAGACGCACCGGGCTCTGTTCCTAAACCCAGCAGAATTAAACGGGACGGGCTGATGCCAGGGGAGTGGGATGTCCGCTCTCCATTCCGCCCCCCACCCCCAAAGAACTGCTGGCCCATACCATGCCGGGCACAGCGGGGCAGGCAGCTCAACAGCTGAGCGACTGGGAGGGGCATTACACATCGCATCAATCAGAGGCCTCATAAATGTCTTTAGAATGGACAGGTTGCAAATCGCTGCTGCCCATTAATCAGGCCGGGGGCTGTCAACGCGTTGTCAAATATCAGAGCTGTCGGCACGCGTGTGCCTGAGCCTGCACTCAGTCACCCCCTCGAACCGGCGTTTCCACTCAATCGCTGGACACCCGATATATCCTGCCCCCCCCCACCCCCCCCCCCCCCCCCCCCGCCCTCGGCAGCCTCCCCCCCACTCCCGGGCCCGCCTTATCAACAGGCCTCTTCAACATTCCCCCACTGCCTCGTGAAAGCTGGGTGAACAAGTGCCTCTCGCTCACAGACACGCCGAGCGCCCCGTCTCTTATTTCTCCAGCTCGCTCCCGAACACGAGGCGGAGGGGCGAGAACGCCAAGGGACGTGACCAGAGAGGACACCGCTTCAGAACCCCCCCGGGCTGCGGGGTGGCGAGGGAGGAGTAGGCCCATTCGGAGCAGGCTGATTAATTGTGTCCCCCCCCTGGGACTGCGGGGTGGCGAGGGAGGAGTAGGCCCATTCGGAGCATGCTGGTTAATTGTGTGCCCCCCCCCCCGGGACTGCGGGGTAGCGAGGGAGGAGTAGGCCCATTCGGAGCAGGCTGATTAATTGTGTGTCCCCCACCCCCCCGGACTGCGGGGTGGCGAGGGAGGAGTAGGCCCATTCGGAGCAGGCTGATTAATTGTGTGTCCCCCACCCCCCCGGACTGCGGGGTGGCGAGGGAGGAGTAGGCCCATTCGGAGCAGGCTGATTAATTGTGTGCCCCCCCCCGGGACTGCGGGGTGGCGAGGGAGGAGTAGGCCCATTCGGAGCAGGCTGATTAATTGTGTGCCCCCCCCCCGGGACTGCGGGGTGGCGAGGGAGGAGAAGGCCCATTCGGAGCAGGCTGATTAATTGTGTCCCCCCTCCCCCGGGACTGCGGGGTGGCGAGGGAGGAGTAGGCCCATTCGGAGCATGCTGGTTAATTGTGTGCCCCCCCCCCGGACTGCGTGGTGGTGAGGGAGGAGTAGGCCCATTCGGAGCAGGCTGATTAATTGTGTCCCCCCCCCGGGACTGCGGGGTGGCGAGGGAGGAGTAGGCCCATTCGGAGCAGGCTGATTAATTGTGTGTCCCCCACCCCCCCGGACTGCGGGGTGGCGAGGGAGGAGTAGGCCCATTCGGAGCAGGCTGATTAATTGTGTGTCCCCCACCCCCCCGGACTGCGGGGTGGCGAGGGAGGAGTAGGCCCATTCGGAGCAGGCTGATTAATTGTGTGCCCCCCCCCGGGACTGCGGGGTGGCGAGGGAGGAGTAGGCCCATTCGGAGCAGGCTGATTAATTGTGTGCCCCCCCCCCGGGACTGCGGGGTGGCGAGGGAGGAGTAGGCCCATTCGGAGCATGCTGGTTAATTGTGTGCCCCCCCCGGACTGCGGGGTGGCGAGGGAGGAGTAGGCCCATTCGGAGCAGGCTGATTAATTGTGTCCCCCCCCCGGGACTGCGGGGTGGCGAGGGAGGAGTAGGCCCATTCGGAGCAGGCTGATAAAATTGTGTCCCACCCCCCCCCCCCGGGCTGCGGGGTGCCGAGGGAGGAGTAGGCCCATTCGGAGCAGGCTGATTAATTGTGTGTCCCCCCGGACTGCGGGGTGGCGAGGGAGGAGTAGGCCCATTCGGAGCAGGCTGATTAATTGTGTGTCCCCCACCCCCCCGGACTGCGGGGTGGCGAGGGAGGAGTAGGCCCATTCGGAGCAGGCTGATTAATTGTGTGTCCCCCACCCCCCCGGACTGCGGGGTGGCGAGGGAGGAGTAGGCCCATTCGGAGCAGGCTGATTAATTGTGTGCCCCCCCCCGGGACTGCGGGGTGGCGAGGGAGGAGTAGGCCCATTCGGAGCAGGCTGATTAATTGTGTGCCCCCCCCCCGGGACTGCGGGGTGGCGAGGGAGGAGAAGGCCCATTCGGAGCAGGCTGATTAATTGTGTCCCCCCTCCCCCGGGACTGCGGGGTGGCGAGGGAGGAGTAGGCCCATTCGGAGCATGCTGGTTAATTGTGTGCCCCCCCCCCGGACTGCGGGGTGGCGAGGGAGGAGTAGGCCCATTCGGAGCAGGCTGATTAATTGTGTCCCCCCCCCGGGACTGCGGGGTGGCGAGGGAGGAGTAGGCCCATTCGGAGCAGGCTGATTAATTGTGTGTCCCCCACCCCCCCGGACTGCGGGGTGGCGAGGGAGGAGTAGGCCCATTCGGAGCAGGCTGATTAATTGTGTGTCCCCCACCCCCCCGGACTGCGGGGTGGCGAGGGAGGAGTAGGCCCATTCGGAGCAGGCTGATTAATTGTGTGCCCCCCCCCGGGACTGCGGGGTGGCGAGGGAGGAGTAGGCCCATTCGGAGCAGGCTGATTAATTGTGTGCCCCCCCCCCGGGACTGCGGGGTGGCGAGGGAGGAGTAGGCCCATTCGGAGCATGCTGGTTAATTGTGTGCCCCCCCCGGACTGCGGGGTGGCGAGGGAGGAGTAGGCCCATTCGGAGCAGGCTGATTAATTGTGTCCCCCCCCCGGGACTGCGGGGTGGCGAGGGAGGAGTAGGCCCATTCGGAGCAGGCTGATTAATTGTGTGTCCCCCCCCCGGGACTGCGGGGTGGCGAGGGAGGAGTAGGCCCATTCGGAGCAGGCTGATTAATTGTGTGCCCCCCCCCCGGGACTGCGGGGTGGCGAGGGAGGAGTAGGCCCATTCGGAGCAGGCTGATTAATTGAGTCCCCCCCCCGGGACTGCGGGGTGGCGAGGGAGGAGTAGGCCCATTCGGAGCATGCTGGTTAATTGTGTCCCCCCCCCCCGGGACTGCGGGGTGGCGAGGGAGGAGTAGGCCCATTCGGAGCAGGCTGATTAATTGTGCCCCCCCCCCCCCCCCCCCCCCCTCCCCGGGCTGCGGGGTGGCGAGGGAGGAGTAGGCCCATTCGGAGCAGGCTGATTAATTGTGTGTCCCCCCCCCGGGACTGCGGGGTGGCGAGGGAGGAGTAGGCCCATTCGGAGCAGGCTGATTAATTGTGTGCCCCCCCCCCGGGACTGCGGGGTGGCGAGGGAGGAGTAGGCCCATTCGGAGCAGGCTGATTAATTGTGTGCCCCCCCCCGGGACTGCGGGGTGGCGAGGGAGGAGTAGGCCCATTCGGAGCATGCTGGTTAATTGTGTCCCCCCCCCCCGGGACTGCGGGGTGGCGAGGGAGGAGTAGGCCCATTCGGAGCAGGCTGATTAATTGTGTGCCCCCCCCCGGGACTGCGGGGTGGCGAGGGAGGAGTAGGCCCATTCGGAGCATGCTGGTTAATTGTGTCCCCCCCCCCCGGGACTGCGGGGTGGCGAGGGAGGAGTAGGCCCATTCGGAGCATGCTGGTTAATTGTGTCCCCCCCCCGGGACTGCGGGGTGGCGAGGGAGGAGTAGGCCCATTCGGAGCATGCTGGTTAATTGTCTGTCCCCCCCGGGACTGCGGGGTGGCGAGGGAGGAGTAGGCCCATTCGGAGCAGGCTGATTAATTGTCTGTCCCCCCCGGGACTGCGGGGTGGCGAGGGAGGAGTAGGCCCATTCGGAGCAGGCTGATTAATTGTGTCCCCCCCCCCGGACTGCGGGGTGGCGAGGGAGGAGTAGGCCCATTCGGAGTAGGCTGATTAATTGTGTGTCCCCCACCCCCCCGGACTGCGGGGTGGCGAGGGAGGAGTAGGCCCATTCGGAGCAGGCTGATTAATTGTGTGTGTGTCCCCCCGGACTGCGGGGTGGCGAGGGAGGAGTAGGCCCATTCGGAGCAGGCTGATTAATTGTGTCCCCCCCGGGACTGCGGGGTGGCGAGGGAGGAGTAGGCCCATTCGGAGCAGGCTGATTAATTGTGCCCCCCCCCCGCCCGGACTGCGGGGTGGTGAGGGAGGAGTAGGCCCATTCGGAGCAGGCTGATTAATTGTGTGTGTGTCCCCCCGGACTGCGGGGTGGCGAGGGAGGAGTAGGCCCATTCGGAGCAGGCTGATTAATTGTGTGTCCCCCCCCCGGGACTGCGGGGTGGCGAGGGAGGAGTAGGCCCATTCGGAGCAGGCTGATTAATTGTGTGTGTCCCGGACTGCGGGGTGGCGAGGGAGGAGAAGGCCCATTCGGAGCAGGCTGATTAATTGTGCCCCCCCCCCCCGGGACTGCGGGGTGGCGAGGGAGGAGGAGGCCCATTCGGAGCAGGCTGATTAATTGTGTGTGTCCCGGACTGCGGGGTGGCGAGGGAGGAGAAGGCCCATTCGGAGCAGGCTGATTAACTGTGCCCCCCCCGGGACTGCGGGGTGGCGAGGGAGGAGTAGGCCCATTCGGAGCAGGCTGATTAATTGTGTGCCCCCCCCCCCCGGGACTGCGGGGTGGCGAGGGAGGAGTAGGCCCATTCGGAGCAGGCTGAATAATTGTGTCCCCCCCCCGGGACTGCGGGGTGGCGAGGGAGGAGAAGGCCCATTCGGAGCAGGCTGATTAATTGTGCCCCCCGCCCCCGGGACTGCGGGGTGGCGAGGGAGGAGGAGGCCCATTCGGAGCAGGCTGATTAATTTTGCCCCACACCCCCTCGCCCATCAACGCTGTCTGACTCGGGCCTTGAATATATCGGGTGGGCCGCAGCCTCCGCCGCTCTCGGAGCGAGAGATTTCCACAGACTAACGAGCCTCCGAGAGAGGAAATTCCTCCTCCTCTCCCTCTTCAACGGGAGACCCCTTTATTTATAAACTGTGCCCTTCCCCTCTCCCCACGAGGGGAGGAAACATCCTCTCCGCATCCACCCTGTCGAGCCTCCAGACGTTTCCATAGCATCATTCCACTGCTCGTGTGCGAGAGTTTAAGAGGACCCCGATTATACAAGGCCACGTCTGCGATGACGTGGACAGCTTCGATCTCCTTCGCTGAGTAGGGACGTACTTGTGGATTAAGGGTACAGGGCCTCCCCGCTGCACCCTTTGAAGCCTTCCACTTAGGCCCGAGGTCACCTGTCCTGGCCTTGCCACTTCACGCAGAACCTACCCATTGGGGCAGGAGTCGGCCACTCGACCTGCTCCCCCGTTCGATAAGACCGAGGCTGATCTGATCGTGACTGCGACCTCGCATTCCTGCCGACCCCCTTCCACCCTCCCTCGTTAATCAGGAATCGCTCCAGCTCGGCCTGAATAATATCCCCAGGTTCTGCTGCCGCTGCATTTCCACCCTGTCAACACCCCTTATCACCTTAAAGGTTTGAATTAAAAGACTGCAGCACAGTGGTTAGCACAGTTGCTTCACAGCTCCAGGGTCCCCGGTTCGATTCCCCGCTGGGTCACTGTCTGTGCGGAGTCTGCACGTCCTCCCCGTGTGTGCGTGGGTTTCCTCCGGGTTCTCCGGTTTCCTCCCACAGTCCAAGGATGTGCAGGTTAGGTGGATTGGCCGTGATAAATTGCCCTTAGTGTCCAAAATTGCCCTTAGTGTTGGGTGGGGTTACTGGGTAATGGGGATAGGGTGGGAGGGAGGGGTGGCGGGGCGCACACCCTGCCAACACCGCAGTGTGTGTGTGTGTGTGCGCGCTCTCACCCTGCCAACACCGCAGTGTGTGTGTGTGTGGGTGTGTGTGCGCTCTCACCCTGCCAACACCGCAGTGTGTGTGTGTGTGCGCTCTCACCCTGCCAACACCGCAGTGTGTGTGTGTGTGGGTGTGTGTGCGCTCTCACCCTGCCAACACCGCAGTGTGGGTGTGTGTGCGCTCTCACCCTGCCAACACCGCAGTGTCTGTGTGTGTGTGTGTGTGCTCTCACCCTGCCAACACCGCAGTGTGTGTGTGTGTGTGTGTGTGCTCTCACCCTGCCAACACCGCAGTGTGTGTGTGTGTGGGTGTGTGTGTGTGTGTGTGCGCTCTCACCCTGCCAACACCGCAGTGTCTGTGTGTGTGTGTGTGCTCTCACCCTGCCAACACCGCAGTGTGTGTGTGTGTGTGCTCTCACCCTGCCAACACCGCAGTGTGTGTGTGTGCTCTCACCCTGCCAACACCGCAGTGTGTGTGTGTGTGTGTGTGTGTGCTCTCACCCTGCCAACACCGCAGTGTGTGTGTGTGTGTGTGTGCTCTCACCCTGCCAACACCGCAGTGTGTGTGTGTGTGTGTGTGTGTGCTCTCACCCTGCCAACACCGCAGTGTGTGTGTGTGTGTGTGTGCTCTCACCCTGCCAACACCGCAGTGTGTGTGTGTGCTCTCACCCTGCCAACACCGCAGTGTGTGTGTGTGCTCTCACCCTGCCAACACCGCAGTGTGTGTGTGTGTGTGTGTGTGCGCTCTCACCCTGCCAACACCGCAGTGTGTGTGTGTGTGTGTGCTCTCACCCTGCCAACACCGCAGTGTGTGTGTGTGTGTGCGCGCTCTCACCCTGCCAACACCGCAGAGTGTGTGTGTGCGCTCTCACCCTGCCAACACCGCAGTGTGTGTGTGCTCTCACCCTGCCAACACCGCAGTGTGTGTGTGTGTGTGTGTGTGTGTGCGCTCTCACGCTGCCAACACCGCAGTGTGTGTGTGTGCGCTCTCACCCTGCCAACACCGCAGCGTGAGTGTGTGTGTGCGCTCTCACCCTGCCAACACCGCAGTGTGTGGGTGTGTGTGTGCTCACCCTGCCAACACCCCAGTGTCTGTGTGTGTGTGTGTGTGCTCTCACCCTGCCAACACCGCAGTGTGTGTGTGCGCTCTCACCCTGCCAACACCGCAGTGTGTGTGTATGCTCTCACCCTGCCAACAACGCAGTGTGTGTGTGTGTGTGTGTGCGCTCTCACCCTGCCAACACCGCAGTGTGTGTGTGTGTGTGTGTGCGCTCTCACCCTGCCAACACCGCAGTGTGTGTGTGTGTGTGTGTGCTCTCACCCTGCCAACACCGCAGTGTGTGTGTGCGCTCTCACCCTGCCAACACCGCAGTGTGTGTGTGTGTGTGTGAACTCACCCTGCCAACACCGCAGTGTGTGTGTGTGTGTGTGCGCTCTCACCCTGCCAACACCGCAGTGTCTGTGTGTGTGTGTGTGCTCTCACCCTGCCAACACCGCAGTGTGTGTGTGTGTGTGTGTGTGCTCTCACCCTGCCAACACCGCAGTGTGTGTGTGTGTGTGTGTGTGTGCTCTCACCCTGCCAACACCGCAGTGTGTGTGTGTGTGCTCTCACCCTGCCAACACCGCAGTGTGTGTGTGTGTGTGTGCTCTCACCCTGCCAACACCGCAGTGTGTGTGTGTGTGTGTGCTCTCACCCTGCCAACACCGCAGTGTGTGTGTGTGTGTGTGTGCTCTCACCCTGCCAACACCGCAGTGTGTGTGTGTGCTCTCACCCTGCCAACACCGCAGTGTGTGTGTGTGCTCTCACCCTGCCAACACCGCAGTGTGTGTGTGTGTGTGTGTGTGCGCTCTCACCCTGCCAACACCGCAGTGTGTGTGTGTGTGTGTGTGCTCTCACCCTGCCAACACCGCAGTGTGTGTGTGTGTGTGTGTGTGTGTGTGTGCGCTCTCACGCTGCCAACACCGCAGTGTGTGTGTGCGCTCTCACCCTGCCAACACCGCAGTGTGAGTGTGTGTGTGTGTGCGCTCTCACCCTGCCAACACCGCAGTGTGTGGGTGTGTGTGTGCTCACCCTGCCAACACCGCAGTGTGTGTGTGTGTGTGTGCTCTCACCCTGCCAACACCGCAGTGTGTGTGTGCGCTCTCACCCTGTCAACACCGCAGTGTGTGTGTGTGTGTGTGCGCTCTCACCCTGCCAACACCGCAGTGTGTGTGTGTGTGTGCGCTCTCACCCTGCCAACACCGCAGTGTGTGTGTGTGTGTGTGTGTGCTCTCACCCTGCCAACACCGCAGTGTGTGTGTGTGCTCTCACCCTGCCAACAACGCAGTGTGTGTGTGTGTGTGCGCTCTCACCCTGCCAACACCGCAGTGTGTGTGTGTGTGTGTGCTCTCACCCTGCCAACACCGCAGTGTGTGTGTGTGTGTGTGCGCTCACCCTGCCAACACCGGTGTGTGTGTGTGTGTGTGCTCTCACCCTGCCAACACCGCAGTGTGTGTGTGTGTGTGTGCGCTCTCACCCTGCCAACACCGCAGTGTGTGTGTGCGCTCTCACCCTGCCAACACCGCAGTGTGTGTGTGTGCATGCTCTCACCCTGCCAACACCGCAGTGTGTGTGTTTCTCTCACCCTGCCAACACCGCAGTGTGTGTGTGTGTGTGTGTGCTCTCACCCTGCCAACACCGCAGTGTGTGTGTGTGTGCTCTCACCCTGCCAACACCGCAGTGTGTGTGTGTGCGCTCTCACCCTGCCAACACCGCAGTGTGTGTGTGCGCTCTCACCCTGCCAACACCGCAGTGTGTGTGTGCTCTCACCCTGCCAACACCGCAGTGTGTGTGTGTGTGTGCGCTCTCACGCTGCCAACACCGCAGTGTGTGTGTGTGCGCTCTCACCCTGCCAACACCGCAGTGTGAGTGTGTGTGTGCGCTCTCACCCTGCCAACACCGCAGTGTGTGGGTGTGTGTGTGTGTGTGTGCTCTCACCCTGCCAACACCGCAGTGTGTGTGTGTGTGTGCTCTCACCCTGCCAACACCGCAGTGTGTGGGTGTGTGTGTGCTCACCCTGCCAACACCCCAGTGTGTGTGTGTGTGTGTGCTCTCACCCTGCCAACACCGCAGTGTGTGTGTGCGCTCTCACCCTGCCAACACCGCAGTGTGTGTGTATGCTCTCACCCTGCCAACAACGCAGTGTGTGTGTGTGTGTGTGCGCTCTCACCCTGCCAACACCGCAGTGTGTGTGTGTGTGTGTGTGCGCTCTCACCCTGCCAACACCGCAGTGTGTGTGTGTGTGTGTGTGCTCTCACCCTGCCAACACCGCAGTGTGTGTGTGCGCTCTCACCCTGCCAACACCGCAGTGTGTGTGTGTGTGTGTGTGCTCTCACCCTGCCAACACCGCAGTGTGTGTGTGTGTGTGTGCGCTCTCACCCTGCCAACACCGCAGTGTCTGTGTGTGTGTGTGTGCTCTCACCCTGCCAACACCGCAGTGTGTGTGTGTGTGTGTGCTCTCACCCTGCCAACACCGCAGTGTGTGTGTGTGTGTGTGTGTGCTCTCACCCTGCCAACACCGCAGTGTGTGTGTGTGTGCTCTCACCCTGCCAACACCGCAGTGTGTGTGTGTGTGTGTGTGCTCTCACCCTGCCAACACCGCAGTGTGTGTGTGTGTGTGTGTGTGTGTGTGTGCTCTCACCCTGCCAACACCGCAGTGTGTGTGTGTGTGTGTGTGCTCTCACCCTGCCAACACCGCAGTGTGTGTGTGTGCTCTCACCCTGCCAACACCGCAGTGTGTGTGTGTGCTCTCACCCTGCCAACACCGCAGTGTGTGTGTGTGTGTGTGTGCGCACTCACCCTGCCAACACCGCAGTGTGTGTGTGTGTGCGCTCTCACCCTGCCAACACCGCAGTGTGTGTGTGTGCGCTCTCACCCTGCCAACACCGCAGTGTGAGTGTGTGTGTGTGTGCGCTCTCACCCTGCCAACACCGCAGTGTGTGGGTGTGGGTGTGTGTGTGCTCACCCTGCCAACACCGCAGTGTGTGTGTGTGTGTGTGTGTGTGTGTGCTCTCACCCTGCCAACACCGCAGTGTGTGTGTGCGCTCTCACCCTGCCAACACCGCAGTGTGTGTGTGTGTGTGCGCTCTCACCCTGCCAACACCGCAGTGTGTGTGTGTGTGTGCGCTCTCACCCTGCCAACACCGCAGTGTGTGTGTGTGTGTGTGTGCTCTCACCCTGCCAACACCGCAGTGTGTGTGTGTGCTCTCACCCTGCCAACAACGCAGTGTGTGTGTGTGTGTGCGCTCTCACCCTGCCAACACCGCAGTGTGTGTGTGTGTGTGTGCTCTCACCCTGCCAACACCGCAGTGTGTGTGTGTGTGTGTGCTCTCACCCTGCCAACACCGCAGTGTGTGTGTGTGTGTGTCCTCTCACCCTGCCAACACCGCAGTGTGTGTGTGTGTGTGTGCGCTCTCACCCTGCCAACACCGCAGTGTGTGTGTGCGCTCTCACCCTGCCAACACCGCAGTGTGTGTGTGTGCATGCTCTCACCCTGCCAACACCGCAGTGTGTGTGTTTCTCTCACCCTGCCAACACCGCAGTGTGTGTGTGTGTGTGCGCTCTCACCCTGCCAACACCGCAGTGTGTGTGTGTGTGCTCTCACCCTGCCAACACCGCAGTGTGTGTGTGTGCGCTCTCACCCTGCCAACACCGCAGTGTGTGTGTGCGCTCTCACCCTGCCAACACCGCAGTGTGTGTGTGTGTCTGTGTGTGTGTGCGCTCTCACACTGCCAACACCGCAGTGTGTGTGTGTGTGTGTGTGTCCTCTCACCCTGCCACCACCGCAGTGTGTGTGTGTGTGTGTGTGCGTTCTCACCCTGCCAACACCGCAGTGTGTGTGTGTGTGTGTGCTCTCACCCTGCCAACACCGCAGTGTGTGTGTGTGTGTGCGCTCTCACCCTGCCAACACCGCAGTGTGTGTGTGTGTGCGCTCTCACCCTGCCAACACCGCAGTGTGTGTGTGTGCGCGCTCTCACCCTGCCAACACCGCAGTGTGTGTGTGTGTGCTCTCACCCTGCCAACACCGCAGTGTGTGTGTGTGTGTGTGTGTGTGTGTGCTCTCACCCTGCCAACACCGCAGTGTGTGTGTGTGTGCGCTCTCACCCTGCCAACACCGCAGTGTGTGTGTGTGTGTGTGTGTGTGTGTGCTCTCACCCTGCCAACACCGCAGTGTGTGTGTGTGTGCGCTCTCACCCTGCCAACACCGCAGTGTGTGTGTGTGTGTGTGTGCTCTCACCCTGCCAACACCGCAGTGTGTGTGTGTGTGTGTGTGCGCTCTCACCCTGCCAACACCGTAGTGTGTGTGTGTGTGTGCTCTCACCCTGCCAACACCGCAGTGTGTGTGTGTGCTCTCACCCTGCCAACACCGCAGTGTGTGTGTGTGTGCTCTCACCCTGCCAACACCGCAGTGTGTGTGTGTGTGTGCTCTCACCCTGCCAACACCGCAGTGTGTGTGTGCGTGTGTGCTCTCACCCTGCCAA